>NW_015090945.1:4061441-4112076 GCF_001431845.1 Calidris pugnax
CTCCCCGCACCCGCCGCTGGGCCCGGGGGAGCGGGCGGGGCGCTCCCGCCGCATCCCGGCCCCGGGGAACCTGCGGGTCTCGGAGAGCCCTCTGCCCTCGGGGCGCTTCTGCCCAGAGACCCCCCCCAGAGTATCCCGGCGCCAGGGGCGGGGGCGCAGAGCAGCAGCCTTTGTTCGAGGGAGGCTGCTGGGGGGGGTGGGGGAGCGGAAAATCGCAGTGTGTGGGAGGGAGAGAAGGGGAACAACCGCTGCTGAGAGCATCCAGACCCTACTACTCCTTCATATAGATATAGATATGTGTATATGTGTATATATATATATATATATATTTTTTTTTTTTTTTGCGGGGGGAATGAGGCAGAACCTACGTTTGACGCATTCAGGTTTTTCACAATCTTTCACCGTTGAAGTCATGCAAACACAAATCACACAAAATAAGGATGGAGTGCTCCAACACAATTATTATCCTTCCCCACGAAGCAAATCCCATTCAAATTCCCGTTCTATACAGACTTTGTTATCACTCTGAATCATGTTGCACAAAGTTACATTGAATCCTCCTGGCACCGGCTGTAACCAATGCATTCTACATTCATTTATTTGAATGCTGATGGTCCGCAGCCGAGGAATAATCGGTGGGGATTGACAGCATTTTAACCTGGCTGTGGCACCCCTGGGAACAAGGCATGAAACAGCTGTAGATGCAAATAAAGGAGGGAGGGGAGGGCTGTGGAGTCTGGCCAGCCCTGCAGTGCCGAGCACGCCGTCCCCTCCCCACTGCAGCAATCTGGTAATCAGTATTGATAATTTGTAGTTGGTCGGAGACTTATCACTGCAGAAGGCCCTGTTAGGAATTCTGTCACTAGGGAAGAAAGGGCTCTTCAGCCTTTGATTAACGATCTCGCAGCACACAAACGTAAAGGTTTCTGCAGCAAGAGAGATGCCTGGAATCATTGGGTTTGCCCAGAGACGGCTTGACTATGCCATGCCAATTTGCCTATTAATACCCGATTAACAAGCTACATACACAAGCAATAAAAAGCGATGTAACTACCCAGGTTTCTAAAAATATTAATTACAACAGCCTTCAATTAAAAAATGAAAGAAATGTTATTAAAAGCACCCTCCCTTTTCAAACTCACAAAGGTTAAGGATTCTTCTTCACCATTTCTTTGAATCTTATTCTTCCTTGCTGTAGTTACTTGTAGAGAAAATATGGATCTAGACAGTCTATCAGTCATACATTCTCCGTCGTACACATTTCCAGCTACTGCTAAATAAGCCACATTTGTTTTGTTCTCTAGCTTTACCCAATAGACCACTGAGAGGACTACAGAGTTCCTGATTTTTTTTCCCCGGTTGAGCACCGTGTTTTGCAAAGTGGCAATAAAGGCTTGCTCCTGTTGCCGCTGGAGCCAGCAGAACATTTCTAATCAGCTTAAGCTGTCCCGCTATTATGTTTCTGGCCCTGGTCCAGCAACGCACTTAGGCAGGTGTCTGGGTCTGAGCATGTGAATAGTCCCGCTGGCTTTGGACAGAACTCCTCACGTAACTCAGGTTAGGCAGACGCTGAATACCTTGATAAGCCTGTGTTTATATTCTGCCACAGAAAGCAAAATTTAGCCTCATTTTTCTCTTAGGCTCTGTTGAACAAAAGGTTTTCAAGGAAAGCTCCTTTGGCTCACATAGGAATTTTAACAGCTGTAACAACTTCTGGAGCTCAGTACACCCTGAAGGCCTACGAAGTTCTTCTTTCTGTTTAATTTACATAGTGTATGAATGACATACACCAGGCACACACACATATTTATTTATTTATATTTAAGGTGTCTTATTTTAAAATTTCATATAACACAACTATACAGAAATTCTGGGGGCTTTTAAATTGCATCCTCCCCTTAACACCATCTTCCAGATGAAATCTGGATTGTATGGATGGACTAATCCATACCTTACGTTCCTTACCGTATGGGATGTGTGTTACATACATTGGCAGCTCTTGCAGGTGGGGTCTCTACAGACCTGGCAGGCCATGTCACCTGGCTGGATAAACTGTCTCAGGATATGTACATGGCAGTGTGAGGGTGAAGCAGTAGGTGATACCCCTGGAACTGAAAAAGGTGTCTGAAACCATTATTTCATTGTTTCCTTGCAGTGTTTAATTTAAAGAATATTTACCAGGAAAACGTCTTCAGACAATTACCACATGGAAACTCTCAGTCCTGATTATGTTTCTTGTTTATTTTATAGGAAGTTGTTTAGCAGAATTACATGGGGTATGCGTTAATAATGCATTAAGGAAGTGTTTTAATTCAGGCTCCTTTTGAGACATTCAGGAACTCTGTGAGGCAATAAATGGGTAGGATTATGAGGATACAGGAATTCAGGCAGCCCCACACTGCCTCCTTTGCATATCTCCGTAAGACTGATTAAACTGTTGTAAAAGTACTTCAGAGTTGTTCTTCTATTTTGTCATTTGCATTTTAGTTACGAGCTCAGACCCTGGTACTTAGCTTGATGGACACAGTGTCACTGCTAAATTTGTCTATTAACTGACTACTACATTATTGTTTAATCTGGTATGTAAACATACATATGAAACCATAAATAAGTGTATGGTTGTTGAATTTATCTGGTTCAATTATTTTAATAACTAGGATTTTTTTTTTTTACTACAAAGGGGTAAGCCTTTGGCAGATCTGTTTCTGATCTACCAGTACACTTAAACAATTGCTTGATCTTCAACAATTGGACGAGTGATCATCTGGACATCAAGGGCAGTGACAAGCTTCAAGTTAAACAACATATGGCTAAGCACCAGCCTGAATTTGGACTGAACACTCTCCTTTCCATATTATGCAGTTTTTAGCAGAAGGTTTTAACCTTCCCCTTCTATAAATAAATATGGTTCTTCCCCTTGTATAAATAAATGAACACAAGTCAGCACTGAAGTATTTTCAATAGTCAGAAAATTACTTATCTGAATAGTCAAATAGGAAATTACTTTAAGATGAGAATGTATGAAGACAAGATTCAGAAAAGAGTTCATTTCTTCATAATGTTAGCCGAAATGTGATTTGAGTGAGACACCATAATCCCAATTTTTGTGAAGATCTAGCAGAAGAAACATTTCAATTAGTTTATTTTTCTGAGTGTTTTGACTACTAAGCTTATATAAAGTTGCTGGCAAGTACAATTCACTAGAGAACAGAAGGTGAATACCTATTCACATTCTTTTCCTGTTTTTAAAGAATAGATTACTCTTCCTGCTATTGAGAATTGAGGCAGTAATGATTTAAACAACATATTGCCTCAAAGCGGTTCTTTACTTACCTTGGGAAGTGTACAAGCAGGAAGATGGAGCATCATCTATCCCATCATCTTACGATGGAAGAGATCCCATAACACGCTGAGGAAATGAAAATAAAATTCAGCAGCTTGAACACTTCCAAAATGTTCTCTCTCTTCCATCTCCATCACCTCTTTGTCCCAATATAAGCTCTGTTTAGACTAAAGGCTTCCCTGTTTAATAATGTATTCCTGTAATTCATTCACATTGATTTTGCCAATTTGAATTGCCTTTCATTAATTAATTAAGCCAGGAAAATTTCTTTCATTTCTTTGATATTTGTTCTACAATAGTAGATTTCTCTAGACCATATTTTGTAGAAGTATTTTTTACTATAAATATATATGCACTGTAATCTCATGGTTAGATTTTTCTTGGGCAACAAGAATTCTCCACTTTCAAATTAATAGCATTAATTAAAAACCCCCACTCATTACAGCAGAGAGATGGGACACTCGTATCCAGCAATATATTTAGATAGCATTTTAACCTTCAAAGACTGTAAAAAATTAACTAATTAGTTTTCCTACTGAGCCTTCTGTGAGAAGGAGTCATTATTATGTAGTCTGAAACACAGAGATCAGAGGGTTCCCATGACAGGTAGGTCTGGGCAACACTTGACCTGTGCAGCATTTTCATGTAGGTCTAATTTAACTGCCTTATTAGTCAATAGTCAAAAGGAACAAGAGCTGTTCAGCTCTTCTGAAAAAAACCAAGCTCTAGGTGTCTTAAAGTAGGCATCCTAAAATGGTGTTGCTCCAAATAATTGATATACTTTGCAAATTAACTCACTAAAAGCTTTGCTACAGATTATACAAGAAAGCCTCCATGTGAACGTAAAGGACTGAGGGTGGCTCCTAGCCCAATGACCGGTGGGCACCAACACAGCTAGAAGTGAAGTCCTCCAACAAGTCTCCTTGCAGCGTACTCCCCCGGGCTGTACATAGATTGAGGACATTTGCCTTTCAAATTACATTATCAGGCTTCAGAGCTCTTTATCCTGGCACTCTCAGTGCTTCTGCCCAATGCTTTAAGGAGGAGAAAATGTCACATCATGAACCAGTAGAGCTTACTTACCTCTGCAGTAACCACCTTCAAAAATCCAGTATTAGCTCTCCATTCAAGTCACCTTTATAAACTAAAACTGTTGCTCTTGTCATATGGCTTGTAGAGAACGTCTTCTCCAGTAGTATCCATAAAACAGATGATGGATGAACCAACTTTGCAAATGAGTATTACCTCACCCGAGCCAGCAGAGGCCTCAGCCTAATCAGCTGATCCTCAGCCCACGGGGACACAGAAATTGGCAGCTGATTTGGAGGAATGGCTACTATTCACAGTTCTTTCTAGGCTACACACAATCCTCACGCTGTGAATTCCATGGACAGAGTCTGAGGCACTGTTGATTTTCATTCGGTTTGAGAATCCCACTTGGAAGTGTGCGTTCCCCTGTGAACATCAGCCAGCAGTTCTACCTGGGACACATTACCTCCATCCTGAAAGGTGCTGGGCGCCCATGGCTGCAGTGCAGGCAGTGTCTATGGCTCCAATTGCTCAGCACTTTTCAAAACCAGAAAAAATTGCTTTGGAGACCTCAGTCTGCAGGGACCTGCGTTCTCAGTCAATACAAGGGACTAATGCAGAAATGCTGGCCCCTAGGAACAAAATATTCAGGATATCTTGTGTCTGAGCAATACCAGCATACAAAGCTGCTCTGTAATTATTTGATTTTCTCTTCCACTTACTATGTTTTTCTTTTTCCTGTCTGCTAATACATAATTTAACAAATGAAGCGAATTTAAGCTCTTTTCTGCCAGGATGTGCCATTAAACCGGTGCACAGCATCTACACGAAACATTAGGCTTTGCTGAATACATTTTGCAATGTTATTTTTTGTAGGTGTAGCTGTATAATCCAAGAAGTTAATAAATAAATTGTCATTTATTCTCATTCTCATTCTAATACACAGAACTCATGACTGTTGTAGCAGTTATTCTGTGGAGACATCGTGATCCTTCACACACACAGTCACAGAAGAGGACTGGTGGGGTTTTTTCGCCAGTTTTACCTCGGGGAGGTGGGTTAGTTTAGGGAGGTGCCTGAGGGTAGAGCCAGTAAAGCTCTAAGGCTCCTGTGGCAGGACTGTGCCTCCACAGCATGTGGCGAGAGGTCAGCACCTCTGGCCACAGCTGAAATCTTCCCAAGGTGGACGTACTTGTTATTCTGTGACCGGAGGGAAGTACAGGAGGGAATGGTAAAACTTCTACCATCCCTTAGGAGCTCTACCCACAGCCACAGGGAAGCCCTGGTTTGGTCTTTACCATCATGGTGAGAGGAAGAAGAGGTGGTGATGGCTGCAGTCCTCCCCCTCAGCCAAACAGCTGGTGTTTGGTCTCTGAGTGTGGCCCTGAGAGAGCCTTGTCCCTGTGTGTCCTCCCTTCCCAGACAACAACAGAGCCACCAAGCTGTGGTCCCTTCCCACCCTCCTGTGGGAATAGCATCATGCTGGAGAGAGGACAGGAGGGAGCGTGACCTCCACCTACTAACTGGGAAGCTCTGGTTTATAGGATCATCACATGATACAGTCACTGGACAAAAAGCAGAAACAGCTGTGGGAGCAGAAAATAAACCTCACATTTCTTTGAGGGACAATTAGGACCCTTCATCTTGAATCCCCTCATTTCTGAAAGAAGTTGAACACAGGTCTATTATTTTCCAGTCCCGGGTGCTCACAGTTGTACCAAAGGGCAGGAGCAACAGAGCCAGCAATGTTCCTCCTCAGCTGCATCTCAAAAGAAGGCAGTGGCTGCCCCTGCATTTAGGCTGGACCCTGTCCTGTCTGTGTGTGCAACATCCTCTCAGAAAATAGGATCTATTGGTTCCTTCAGAGGATGGGGACTGGTTTGGAAGAACACCCAGTTCCCAATATTAGAGGATTAAACATTTCAAGCTTGAGGCCCCCTTGCTTGTAGAAAAAACTAGCACTCTGCAATGCATCACTAATTTGAAGAGAAAATGGTGGTATTTATGATTTTCATGACCTCTCTGCAGCTGTACAGGAATTTGCAGAATCTGCATTTTGGGTTTAGAAGCCTGAATTTTTCTTAAATATCATTTTAGGCACCTAGCTCCTTTATTGGATTTGTCCATTAATCATTTTATGACCTGACTTTCTCTTCATTAATATGGGGATAATCTTATATACTTACCTCAGAGCTGTGATATGAGGTTATGTTCCATACTGCATGGAAACATGTAGCAATGCCCTAACGTTATAGAAGTTGGAAAAATCCATACTGATCAGATTAGGAAACAGAGCAATTTACTTTCTAAGGCTGTATTATCATTCTTTGCTATTCAGGTACTTGTTATAATCCTTAGGGAATTTCTTAGGTAAAGAAAAAGTAATGATGCATATATTTTATTCTACTTACTGTTGTAGAAGTCTACAAATTGAGAATTCAACTTGAGCTAAGACACGCTTTACCTGAAGCGAGCTCGGGTACCTTTTATTGCATTAAATTAAAATATTTTCACTAGTCATTAAGTGACTGAGTAGCTGTAACTTTTGATCTTGATACTATTTTTGATCTTTACTAAAGATGTTGAGAACACAAATCATCCTTTTGGCCTAGGATTTCTGATATATACATGTTGAAATTCATCCTCTGGTTTCCACTAGGATCGCTCCTGATGGCATTTCATTGGCAGGGCTCCCTGAAGTGCATAATATTATTATGGTTATTATTTTTTTCCATTTCAAAAGACTGTAGAGACCACAGCCAGGTCAAAGATGCACAATATTTTTTACCTACATTTATATATAAATGTGCAACAAAAATTATTTTTTTTGGTTTGCTAGTATTTTTGTGCTGCAAATGTTCCAGTTTCCTGAATGGAGCTGTAAGAAATGTTTGCACGCTCCTAGAAAATATTTTAAATTAAAATGAATCATCTCTATATATGCATCTATGATTTTTCAAACACATTTTTTGAAAGTGAAATTCCTTTCTGTGACCCTTTTATTAGCTTTTACTCAATATCACATTTAACTATTTTGATATATTAGTTTCTTACATCATTCATGCGAAAAGAAAGCAACTGATGTCACTCAGCAGTCATGTTTATAGTCACCTGAATATACAGTCCTTGTCTCCAGGTACTGGCATTTATTCAATTTATTATGTAGATGTGATACAAAAGACTATTTCTAAGCTAATATTTTTCTATGTGCTTAGATATTTTTTTACACTCTCAAGACTGCAGTCATGGAGCTTTCAAAATTATACGTTGTAGATAGGAAAGAAGCCCATAGTTATTGTTGTTTAAAATATGAAATGTTGAATATTTATCAACAAAATGCTTGTTCTCAAAACAAATAGCTTCTTGCTGAGGAAATGATGTTCTACCTCTAAACATCATAATTTTCTAAGTAGAATATCTATAAAAATTCTTAAGAAAAGAAATAGTAAGATTAATTTTAATCTGCATTGAGTATTCAAGTTATTCCCTTTTGAAGTGCATTCGCATTTTTTACAGTAAAAGATTAAGAAGAGAAATACCTTACTTAGAGAATCACACTGTGCTAGCTTAACAGTGTAAAGAATTTCACCTTCTAGTGGTGTGAGGCCTGAGAAACAGAATTAAATATGGCAGAGGTACTTTTAAGTTCTCTGCAAAGTTGTGATTATCAGTTCACTTAGCTTGCCACTGGTATTCTAGAGATCTCAGCTCTTCCAGCATCTGGATCTCTTCTGCATAGAAAATGTGAAGAGCACTGTAAAGTACACCACCTTCCAGTGTTCAAAGCATGGCTACAAAGAAGATGGAGACTCTCTTTTTACAAGGAGTAATGTATTAGGACAAGAGGAAATGGGCACAAACTTGAATATAAGAAGCTCCATCTAAACATGAGGAGAAACTTCTTTGCTGTGAGGGTGGCAGAGCCCTGGCAGAGGCTGCCCAGGGAGGTGGTGGAGTCCCCTTCTCTGGAGACATTCAACCCTGCCTGGTCATGTTTCTGTGCAACCTGCACTGCATCGACCTGCTTTGGCAGGGGGTCGGACTAGACGATCTCCAGAGCTTCCTTCCAACCCCATATCATTCTGTGATTCTGTGAAGGAGTCACATGGAAAAGACAAGGGGTAATGGTTAGCAGTTACTTCTGGGGAGATTCTGATTGGACAGTAGAGGAAAGTTTTTCCACAATGTGGAAATGGTGGATTCCCTATCACTGGCCACTCTTAGGATTCAGCTGGACAGAGTGCTGGGCTGTCTTGCCTTTGCCAAGAAAGCTTGGACCTAATGATCCTTGAGGTCCCTTCCAACCCGGTATTCTATGATTTTATGACTATTATTCCTATTTCAGACGACTCTGAAATTTCGTGTGAACAATCTGCCATCCTAATCAGAGTTTCCTCTTATTTTTCCAACTTCTAGTGCTCCTCTGGTCCACAGTGACTAGGAGGAGCAGTGCTTGAAGCATCACTCCCAGCCCATGTGGAATCAGTCATGTCTAACTTGTCTGTCCCAGGTTGAAGCCTGAAGTTGAAGCCTTAAGTCAGATGCTTCAATCACTTATTCTACAGCTGGGCCTGGGCAGATTTTTCAAATGAGGAATGATTTCTGGGCACAAAGTGCTGCAGCCTTTCAAATAACACAATAAGTGCTTGTTTAGTTTACCACGTGCGAACTGTGTATTTTTCCCTAGTCATCTTCCCAGAAATAGTGAAATGATTCTTGCTAAAAGCATCTCCAGAATTCAGCAAGAGGCAGCCATCCAGCCAAGAAAACTGTAGGCCCAATTGTTGTAATTTAATAAAGTGATACTCAGTGGAAGGAGGACTCCCATCTTTTCTAATGCAGTGGAAGTAAAAGAAGTGGCACTGGATGGGCAATAGCAATGTCTCAGTGTGGTGTACGGGTCATACCTTCTTCCACTGGCTGAGGTGTGCAAAGGCCAGCCTTGCTGAAATTAGATCCTTTAGCAGTGCAAAGTTGTGGTACTAGACCATGTTGATTTATGTCTAATGAACCATGTTGATTTATGTCTAATGAACCCATTTTTTCCCCTTTAAATCTCCTGAAGCAGCATCTTAGGAAGGAAACATCTCCTTTATTCTTTTGAAAAGTCATATGAAAGACAGCTACACAAATAAAGGAGAATTTGATTATACAGGAAAAGAGACTTTTTTATACGGGGAAAACAATTTGATTATACAACAGAAGAGAGAAAACAGGCTGTTGTAAGTTGACATTTGGATATCTCCAGCTCCCTTTACTTTTAGAGCATATTGAAAAATGCAATGGCCAAGCCAGTCCTGGAAGTTCAATACATCTGTTCGAAAGGACAGGCTGAACAACACAGAAGTAGTTCTGATTTGCCTTTAATGACAAATGGTTGATGCTGGGATATGCTGGCGCACAGTGCACTGGAAATCTGGCTATGGCAAGTGAAAATCCTTTTTTACATAAAATGAGCCAAGCACCCTCACGCCAGAGCCCCACAGAAATCAGTGGAGCATCTCTGCAGGGACTGACTCCCCGTGTGGTTAATTTAGTAGCAGAGCAGTGTCTCTGAATTCATCTAGATCCTCTTCTAAGTGGAGGCCAGTACTGCAGAAACATGGAGACAGAGAGACAGCATCAGAGAGATAAACGGACTGACAGAGCAAATGAATTCTAGAAATCTTCAGTAATATTTTAGAACAGGAAAAAAGTCACTAAATTCAAAAACAGTATAAAAGAGGTAAAGAGAACAGAAAGATGGAAAACAGAGGTGGATCATGAAAAAGTTAATTGGGAGCAGTCACATGAGTTAAAGTTCATATAAATTGTTATAGCATAGACATTTGTGCATTAATTTTACATCTTTGAAAATTAATGTATTTCTATTATGCAGATCTAAGTAAAGCTATTTAAAACGCAGGTGTCTCAGTGGTTCTCATTCAAGTTTTATTGTAGTGTCAATTGTAACATAAATATCCCACCAGCAATTGTTCTCTCTCAGGCAATTTAATAAATTCTGAATAATATACTAATTTCTTTAAACCATCAGCACTTTTTCAAAGAAGAGGCTGTCATTCTTTATTTTTCTTTTTTTTCTCATTCATTTTACATATCTTCTGATTAAAGTACTTAATAATATTTATAATCTATGCCTAACATAAATTTTAGCAATATGCTGTTGAGTGGTATCATTATTTTCTTAATGGAAGCAATCAAGTGTTTGAATATATGCATAAAGACATGGCAGGATACAATAGTAGAAGCATAAATAAGTTAATTAGTAATAGTAGCTGCACAGATAGTTTAGTTAAAGATCATACAGAAAAATCTGAAAGCCACAGAGTAACAGACATGTGACAAACAGCTCAGAAAATAGGAGTCTCCTTAGAAAGCATCTATTAGATAAAACTTAAATGCACCAAAGAGAACTTTTCAAATGACTTAAAGCAAGACTGGGTTTGCTAATAAAACAGTATTAATGAGCTCAAAATCAGGACTAACAAAAACTTCACACTATTGCAATTAATTTTACTGGCAGTTAGGATGAGTTCATGGCAGTAGAATGATGCAGGACATGGGCCATATCTTCAGGTGGGCTTCTAGAGGACCACTGATAAATAGCCATGGCTCAGTGGGTGCTCAAGCTGAAGCTTTATTTTAGCATATGTGCTTGGCATGTGTTTTTTCTCAGGCTAAAAAAGGATGTGACAAATTGGAAAATGCTTGTGACCTACCAGGAGTCAAGATTATGAAAGATTTCGTCCATCACTTCACACAACTCACTCTATTGATTGTTGTCACTGCCCAAATCAGTTTTACTAAAAAAAAAAAAAAAGGCAAAGAATGTCCAATTTATGGTCTGGATTAGGTCTTATGTTTGACCTATATAAGTGTTTTCAATTGTTCCAATTTCTGATCAAAGTAGTCACATTTATATCCATGTGCCTGATTTCTAATACAATTTTATGGGTTTGCTCAATACCAAAACTTGCAGAGCCCCCAGATTTGTTGTGCTGTTGTAGTTAAATGCTCACTGATCACCAGACTGATATTTTATTTGCAACAGTTCCAAGAATGACATGATCATTTAGACTTTGCAAACTATACCAAATCTTCCCCATGAGGCAAAGCCAACATTTAAAAGGATAGTGACAATAATTCTATTTATGTGCTTTTATGTATCTTTTTGGTTGCCTATGTCTATTCCGTATGGCGCATTGCTGGCTTTGCAAGCAAGTTTAAATGCTGAGAGAGTTTCTACCAAATCTGAAAGGGTGCTTGGAGGACTGCCTTTCAAAAGCTGTAAAGGTGGCTGGTAAAGTGGTCTGTGGTGGTGGCCACATCTGAAGTCCAGCAACTGAACAGCTGGGTTCTCTCCCTGGTGCTTCCCAACCAGGTGCTCTTGGAAAGTGGCAAAAGGAAAGATTGAGGTTCTTGGGCAAGCAAGGAGGTAGGATGGAGGGCAGCGAGTGAGTGAGAGGCTGGGGGAAGAGCCAGGAAAGGAGCATGAGGGATTTGGTTCTGTGATGTGCTAGGGATGAGCTCACAAAGTCTGCAGTTAATGCTCAAATCCTGAATGACAGCAATAGTGCAGAGGGCCAGTAAGGTGAGATGCACTTTTGTTGGGATATCAAGGACTAAAAGATGGTAATAACAAAGAGGAGTGGAGCTGGGGCTGCGAGCAAGCCCTCTCTTCCACAACAGCACACGTAAAATTGAGCTCACTCTGGAAACCGAACTATGAAGAGGCTGGTTGGAGGAACATCTACAGGTTGTCTAGCCTGTCCTCCTGCTTGAAGGACAATCACCGCTTTGTCTAGCCAACCCCTTCATGGATGATCTCACAAATTCCCAAGCCACGATTTGTGGCTGTTGTTCCTTCTCCTGTTATCTGGAAGAGTTTGGGTCTGTGATTTCATTGATCTTTCCTTCAGATAGTTGTAAGCAGTTCGTACATAGTGCCTTTGCCACCTCTTTGCCCAAATAAACAAGCCTGTCCCCCTCCACCGCCCTTCACAGGCCACATGCTTCAGGTCCCTCAACTTCCTGTTAGCCCTTCGCTGGACCTTCACGTGTTCCTCCATGTCGCTCTTAAGTTGGGGGGCCCAAAAACTGGATGCAGTACCTCAGGTGCAGCCCCAGAACACCAAATACCTTCACACCAATGAACCCAGCCCCCTCTCCTGTTGATTCACAGGCACCTCTGCTTCTGGCCTGCTTCCTCCCTCCATTTCCTAATCTCACCCCTTTTAAAGAAAGGTGAAAGAAATAGCAAAAAACTCTTCCTGTGAGACATTCAGAGCCAACCTACATATGCTCAATTTATTTCTGTAAATTTATTTAAAAAAAAAAAAAAGTCACTGCCCCAGTATCTGTTCCTATTTTGTGGCTTGGACTTCATCTTTCAGCATTGACATTTATGGGTTTACGTAGCCACACACTGAAACATCATATGAAATCTTGCTTGGGCATTTGTACTCTCTTTAGGACTGTGTAGAAAACTAACAAAAAAATTTCTTACATCTTTAAATGCTGTGAAAATAGATTTTCATGGTGAACATGTTGAACACTGAAATAAGTGTCTAGAAGTAGCCCAAGTTTCTAGATTTGGGGACCTGCCAAAAGATACTTTTCTTAGTCGTCCTGCTGCCTGCTTGTTAGGAGATGATGCCAAAGGAAAAGATGAGTTTTACAGAATCTGCTTTTATAAACCTGGTTTATCAGGGAGTTGCTTTCATTTT
Organism: Calidris pugnax; assembly: GCF_001431845.1. Taxonomy (NCBI): domain Eukaryota; kingdom Metazoa; phylum Chordata; class Aves; order Charadriiformes; family Scolopacidae; genus Calidris; species Calidris pugnax. Next base: position 4,074,540 of record NW_015090945.1, read on the forward strand.
TGCTTACTTCATGCAATGCTTTCAAAGTCCTTCAAAAACCTGAAGGCTTTATTTTTGAACCAAGGGATTTCTCCAAGGATAAACACACCCTTGACAGGCTTTCTACACAGGCAGACTTTCTTAAGTTAGGGACTAAATTTCTCTAAACCCAGAAATGCAGTCCTATGGAATATCTTGTAATCAAATAAATACAGCCCCTCGTTCCCACATACCGCAGAATCATAGAACTGTCTGGCTTGGAAGGGTCCTTTGAGATCATCTAGTCTAAACATTAACCTAACTCTGATAAAAAACCATCACTAAACCATGTCTCTAAGCGCCATGTCAACCCACCTTTTAAGTGCCTCCAGGGATGGGGACTCCCCCACTGCCCTGGGCAGCCCATTCCAATGTGCAATAACCCTCTATGTGTAAAAATTGTTCCTAATCTCCAACCTGAACCTCCCCTGGCACAACTTGAGGCCATTTCCTCTTGTCCCATGGCCTGTTCCTTGGGAGAAGAGACCGAACCCCCCTGGCTACACCCTCCTTTCAGGGAGTTGGAGAGAGCAAGAAGGTCTCCCCTCAGCCTCCAGTTGAGTAGGCTTTTAAATTTGTATAAAAGCATTTAAATTTCTACAGTCTATGTTATGAAAAAGGGGAATCAAGCTGTACAATATAAAGCACCAGAGGATGAACCAGAGTATTGGGGCATCTGCAATGCAGTTTCCATTGTCACACCTCCTTGGATTTAAAGCAAAATCTGCCACAAATATGGGTTACATCAATAGGCATACTCTATAAACAGTTTTATACAGAAATGTAAAAGTCATTTACTAAGAGCTTATTTTTTTATGGCATTCAAATTTAAAGTGCTATTGTTAATTAACACAATTATAATGTGTGTGCCATTGTTTGTATTATTGCAGGACAGGAACCCTTCATTTTTAAGTAATCTACTTACACACATCATTTGCCATTGTGTACAGAAGGCAAACTAATGTCTTTATTCAAACTGATGAGACATCCTTATTTTAAAATATCCCACAAAATTAAAATTCCATTCAAAACCCAGAAGAAAATTGGATTTTTCAAACTGTCTCCTTTCATTGTCTTTTGCATTTTGACGTTTAGTCGGTAGCCATGGCAGCCAGCAGGAGTGATTGTGCAGCATAAAGATGAAGTTACACATTTGGCTTTGGGTTAAGTACATTAAATACACATGGATTGCTCAAAATCACTCAGTAAACTTAAATGAAAAAGCTATATATATGCACATTTTCATATATACACAAATATATAAACTAAATAATGAGTGCTTTTATGTGTTTCCTATTCAGACACTATAAAATGGCTTTTCTAGACTATATGAAATGATTACTTTGAGGGGTACCTTCCACAGCCCTCACAGAAGCATATTGTCTCTAAAATGAATTCTCCTGATAATTATGGTGTGAAAATAATTACAATAGGTTCTGCACGCAGCAGTATGACTCAGCAAGCAGGGAATACTTCAATTACTGGAAGATAAAGATCAAGAGTCCAACCCTACTGCAAATTATAATTGCATTTATCCCATAAAATATAAACATAAATTTCAACTTTGTTGATTGCCCTCGGTATTTTCTTTGCCTAAAGCAAAAAAAAAACACCTTGCAATTAAATTTAATTGTTTTCTGAGTCTTAAATTATGGCTAACTAATATTTTTTAGCTTTCATCGGTTCAAAGCACAATTTTTAAAATCTGGGAAGGCATCGAAGAGCTCTGCAATTTGGAATGTAACAGGACGTCTATTGATGAGGGCAGTGATTACAACTTCTATATGAGTTATAAAACACCCTCACATTTTATACCTGAATTACAGTTCAATTAAAACCACTTCCCAGAAAAATGCCAGGACCAGGCTCTGTTGATGGACCCTGTGCCCAGATTGAGGTGCTCCACAGCAGCGGACACTCCTGGAACGATGAAAGCAAAGAAAGTTGGATTCTTTACCCGTGCTTTCTTACTTGCCGCTGTTGCTGAATCATTTGGGGCCATTCCTTTCCTTGGTGCTGTATCAATGGCTTGCTTTCAGAACATGTGGGAAACTCCTAAAACTTGCTCTGTTGAGAAGTCAATATGGTTCTTAAAACAATTTGACTGCAATCTCAGTCCAAAAAAGATGGGGAAGGGTTTACTAAACATAATTTAGTAACATCAGTACAATTTCAGAAAGGATCTGCCATGTCCAGATGAAAAGAAACAGTAGCAGAACTCATATTTCGATAGGGAAGGCTGACAATGTGCCAGGATTGTGACATGACTCTCTAAGCATGACAATACACAGCTGCCATGGAATAAAATGACATCCATTGTCTGTGGGTGATGCAAGACCAGGAAGAGCTTGTTGAGCCTGTATAAAGGGACCAGGCTGATGAAAAATTAAGTGAGTGGAAGCCTCTGAAAAGATCATTAGGAAAAACTGAATAAACGCCACCGTTCTAAACACCTGGGCGAGACTCAGGAGAACAAAAGCCGTGCTGGCCACCAGTCTGTCACACCCCGCGCAGGTAACCCAGTCTCACGCTGGGAACAGCACCAGCAGCAGCTCCTGCCTCGGGAAGGTACTGTTTGATCACAGTAAGCTGCGTAACTAAACCCTTGCTGTTCTGTTTCATCACACTCGATTTTCATCCTCACTCCAGGGGCTTTTTCACCAGCCAGCACCCGTACTGTCTGCAGCACTCCCAAAGAGACAGCCTGTGCCAAGGGAGGTATCACTCATCCAGAAATCCGGAGACCTGTGTTTTCCACGAAGCTTTCCTACAGAGCGGGTCTGTGACACCAGGCAGTTTTTTTCCACCTCTGGGTCGTTTTTCTCCCGGCATCCCCCACCTGTTTTCTCACACCATAAGCTCCTTGGCACAGGGTGTTCACATCCAAAGTGTTTGTACAGAAAGTAGTGCAGATCTCAGCTGGGCCTCCACATGGTCCCGCCGTACAATAACGAGGTGACCTTAACAGCATGCTGGGACACAGCAGCCACCTCCAATAGCCTCATCCCTGGCTGCTGGGTGCTCCAGGGGAAACTAGTGCGCTCAGCATAAGGACTGGAAATTGCACTTCCCACCCAGTGCCTGGATCACCAGCCAGAAGTGTGGCCAGCTGGCAGTGGTTCAGGAGGTGATTCTGCCTCTCTACCCTGTCCTCGTGAGACCCCATCTGGGGCACTGTGTCTAGCCCTGGGGCCCCCAACATAAGGACATGGACCTAACGGATTGAGTCCAGAGGAGGCCATCGAGATGCTGGGAGGGCTGGAGCCCCTCTGCTGTGAGGACAGGCTGAAAGAGTTGGGGGGGTTTCAGCCTGGAGAAGAGAAGGCTCTGGGGAGACCTTAGAGCCCCTTCCAGTCCCTCAAGGGGCTCCAGGAGAGATGGGGAGGGACTCTGGATCAGGGAGGGGAGCCCTAGGACAAGGGGGAAGGGTTTGTTAGGAAGTGTAGTGAAAGGACAAGGGGCAACTGTTCTAGGTTGGAAGAGGGGATATTTAGAGGAGATTTAGATATTTAGGGGAGATTAGATACTAGAAAGACATTCTTTCCTGTGAGGGTGGTGAGACACTGGAACAGGTTGCCCAGAGAAGCTGTGGCTGCCCCATCCCTGGAGGGGTTCAAGGCCAGTCTGGACAGCGCTTTGAACAGCCTGGTCTGGTGGGAGGTGTCTCTGCTCACGGCAGGGGGGTTGGAACTAGATGATCTTTAAGGTCCTTTCCAACCCAAACCATTCTATGATTCTATGACACTGAAAGAGGGGAGATTGAGATGAGATGTGGGGAAGAACTTCTTTGCTGTGAGGGTGGTGAGAGCCTGGCCCAGGCTGCCCAGAGAAGCTGTGGCTGCCCCATCCCTGGAGGGGTTCAAGGCCAGGCTGGACGGGGCTTTGAGCAACCTGGTCTGGTGGGAGGTGTCCCAGCCCAGGGCAGGAGGATGGAACTGGATGATCTTTTAGGTCCCTTCCAACTCAAACCATTGCGTGATTCTAAGCAGAAAGTTGTAGGCACACTGCCATCGTGGTGACTGACATCTGCATGACAGGGCTTCTCCACGTGCACACTCTGCAACTTCTGTCCTTCCAAGCTGTAACTCGTTCCACTCCACACCTCACTTGTTTTCTGTTGCAAGGGCATAGAAGAAGTACCATCTTCTTAGCAAGTCCTTCCCTGGTGCTTCAGTCACCGGTGTGGCCACAGGAAAAAGCCAAGCCCCACAGCTTTGCACCCAGGAAACAGCATGTCTCAGAGCACTTGTAAGCAACTTCTGAGAGAAATAACATAAATTCAGGGGCTGTCCTGCTGCAGGAAAGTCCTGAAGCAAATTCTACAAGGCTGCTGTTATGGCAGGCTAGCAGAGGTGTAGCCCAGTCTCAGAAATGCTGAGCCAAGAGAAGCTGTGTGCAGCGGTGCTGGGGTGGGTGCCTTGAGGAGAGGCTCTGAGAAGCCTTCTGCTGTTCTGGCCTTTGCACATGAACATTGGCATTCCTGACAACACTGCTTTTAGCTTGTGTGGAGACTCAGACTCTGGCTCAGTGCTGCTTACCGGTGGGATCTTCAAAGCCATGTTAGTGGAAATTTTTAAGTCAAATGTCTGGGGTTTTAAGCCATTCTATATGTAAGCTGTCTCAGAAGTAAAAGCGTTTAACAGCTTTGTGTGCAGGGAAAGAGTATGTGACAACCCTTCAGGCATACGATGCAAAGGAAATAAGTTACACACAGTGAGCATTAAATCATGGAAAGCAAATCCGCCCATTCAGAAATTCCAGGCTTTAAGGTTTTGATCCTTTAATCATTCATGTAAGACTCTGAGTGATAGCTCAGGGGACAGGGATTTCTCTTGAGAACAGGAAAATTAATGATAAGATCTGACCCAGAATGATATGTGCAGAATCATTACTAGTACTCTATCAGTAGTCCTAAAATAAAAGTAAAATTGAGGATTTTTTGTATGAGAGCCAACAGAGCAAAGCTTGCTACAATAACAATCAAAAGACTGTTTTCCCCATGTGCAGGTATGTAACAAACGAACAAGTGATCCCAAGCAGGTAAGATAAGCCAAGGAAGGAGGATTATTTCCTCCTGATGCAGCTGCTTCCACCTATTCCATTTTCTTTTACCTTCCAGTTCACATACTGATGCTTACACGACTTTCACATTTAGGTGATAGTAGTGTATGAGGAACTTTATATGACTGTGATGGCCTCTTGAGGAGGCTGGCGTAAGTTCAGCATCTTAAACACCAGCATCCTGCCAAAATATCTAAAGAACAGGGGTAGAACATCTCACTACAAAAAATTAAACAGTTGGTTTCAGTTAACCAGCAGGAGATAAAGCTGTCTTGGGAGTCCATCCTCTCCATTGTCTTCAAAGTCTGTTTTAGTAGCTCACGTTCTTTCCTACATGAAAAGCTCTATGGGAAGAAAACTGCAGGAAGTGAGAGGGGTGTGGAGGTAGGGAGGGAAATATGGGGGGGATGCCTTGCAAAAATTGCAAAGGCAAGACAGACCTTAAAGAAGGAGGTCTTCTCCCCCAGAGTAAAAAAAAAAATATCTGGAATTTCTATTTTCACCCTGGCTGAAGTTCCCTAAGTTCATATGGATTTCAGGAGGGCTGCAGACATCCGTATCAGCATTGGGCTCCGTTGCCTTCCCCTCAGTCCTGGAGGAACTGAACTACCCAGAGCTCCCTCATCCCCATGTGACACCCTGGTTCTCCGAAGGGTTGGCTCAGATGAGAGTGCAGCGTCTGGCTCTGCCACTGCTACAGACTAGTTTCTGCAGAGCTGGGGAGGGAGGAGAAGCTGACCCACAGCTTCCTTGCCTGGCTGCTGCCCTTCCCATTTTCCCAGCAGCATGTGACGTCGTGAGGCTGTCCCTGAGAGCACGGCCAGGCTCTCAACAGGCACAGCTCCCTATTCCTGCCACACTGGAAGGAAATGTGTGTGTTTTCATTTCTGTAAACAGACAGTACAATCTGGCCCAAGGCTCTCTAATGGTGACTGTGGCAAAGCATCTGCATCACTGTTTGTTTCGTGTAACCATGACAAGATTATTTTTTTCCAAATTAGAAAAAAAACCCTTCCATTATTATGACAATGCGGTTGCATTAGCCTGACAAAATAGTCCCATTAACTCATGTCACAGATGACCATAATAGTGAGGGTTCAGTAAATGGGTTTTCTCTTTTCTTCAGCAATAAAAATTACATAAACTGAAATAATACAAAATAGTAATTTCACATCTTAACTTTCTGGCATCAGAAAATAAAGTGAACAAAGCCATTTGAATCCAATCACACACATGAAGTAAAAATCCTAGACATGGCATCTAGATTAAGCCATTTTAGTCCAAAAATCCTCAGTCATGATCAGTGATTAAACTGTAAATTTAGGGGCAATTTTCAGTCAGACTTGTGCTACCTTCTCATCTGCATGTGGGCGTGTGTTTGCATCTACACTTTGCAGATGCAAGAAAATCATTATTGGACAGTCTTTCATAAACAAACAACTACTTCTGTATTCCTTGGGATGGCTTTTCCAACCAGGCCCTGTGCTGTCGCTCAAGCTGTGCTGTAGGAGTGGAGTGCAAGGTGTTGCACCCCGGAACAGGGCTCATTGGTACAATTTGACACAGTCTTAATATCCTATTAACTAAAGGATCAGATCTGTTGCTTGCATCTTCTTTTGTGTTTTGAAAAACTGATGCTACAGGGGTCCCTAATGCTTGACTCCATCCCAGACTATTTTAAAGTTGCTTGTTAAAAGGATCTCTTGTTGGAGAGAATAAAATTTTTAATAGTTCTGCCAAAACCTAGGTAGCTTTAGTGACCTTGGAATGGTCATGAAGGCTACAGAAATTAAGGCCTAAAGCTACTTTTTAAAACTCTCAGTTGCCACAAAAGCAGATTAGATCTGTCCAAGTTCATTCTTCCTCATTTTCTGGACATATGGTAGGCAACACTGTCACTATTGACAGAGGGGAACTCAGTAATTCACAATTTCTTTTCTGCATTATCTGTTTCTTGTTTCCTTTTCATAGTACCTGCTTCCTCTGTGGCCTAGATACAGAAACATCACAAAAATCGGGGGAAGGGGACATGACCAAAGCTCCATACTTGTGTTTATATTAAACTCTATTGCAGTAAATGAAGAGAGCGATCTTAAAGACTTGGTCATCAAAGAATGGCCCCAGGTGGGTGAGGGTCCTGTGCCACTGTTCCCAGCAGTGAACCAGCTGAGCAGTGTAGGGCATTAAAGAAGAAGTTCTGTCCAGCTCCTTTACAGTGCCTTTGCTTTGAGCCCATCAGCAGTTAGTACAATTTAAAGCAACATTATTTTTGTTGGGGAAACTAGTAAAGCACAGGTGTACATAAGGTTGCAAGATGGACTCACAACAAATACTCTGCTGAGCAGTGTTTTGCATTCAGAGAGACAGTCACAAAATAAGCCCCACCTGTGTGAGCATCAAAATGAGACGTCACTCCTGACTCGGGGCATAAGGGATGGATAAGATATACTCACTGCAGGGGCTTTTTTTCATTCCCTCCATCGTTGGTGACTCCATAAGCCTATGAACATCATAGAATCATAGAAATGCCTCGGTTGGGAGGGACCTTTCAGATCATCTAATCCAACCATCAGCCTAACACTGACAAAAACCATCACTGAACCATGTCCCTCAGCACCACATCTGCCCAGCATTTAAATACCTCCAGGGATGGTGACTCCACCACTTCCCTGGGCAGCCTCTTCCAAGGCTTAATAACTCTTTCAGTGTAGAAATTTTTCCTAATATCCAATCTAAACCTCTCCTGGCATCCTCAGGTTTTCTGACAATGGAGGAACATTCACTGGCCTTAAGATAATTTAGTGAATTTATCTTAGACATCTCTCTTGGAACAGAACCAATCACTCTGGCAGTGCTTATCTCTCCACTGACTAGTAAGAAAGCTTTCACGACTGCTGCAAACTAGCTGTCTCAAATATTTGACAACCAGTATTAATTAAAGTGAACCCCAGACTCATCCATCTGAGAAGAGTGCCCAAAACTAAAAGATATGTAGAATATCTGTGACTCATGCCCCATCTTGAGTTTTACTTCCCTGAGTCCCACCTACTAGTCCCAAGCCTATTTCACCACTTCACCAGCTCTCATCATGCAGCTTTCTTCAAATACCCCACCAGCTGTGGGGAAACACATTTATGATCATATAACACCATTTCATTTGACAGAAAAGGTTGCAGCACACTACTGAAATGAATTATAAAAAAATATTACTGGCCAACAAAGTGTTCCCGTTGGTATTCACAAAATGACATGGCATTTCATGACTTAAAGCGTTGTCTTGACAAACCAAAAAACCATGTTTTGGGACGGGGCATTAACAAAGTGAAATTTGTAACAAACTGCTTTGTCAATAACATCCGTGAGAAATCGATGTGAAGGATGGCTGTGGTAAGTCTTCTGTACCTCGTGTTTCACGCTTCACCTGATCTTACTGCTCTCTCCTGCAGCCTCTTCCAAAGCAGAAGACAAAGCAGGATTTTAGTTCAGTCTCAGGAAGCTGACTGTGTCACAGACACCTGGCAAGGGAACACAGGCTGAGCTGTGTTATGGATTGCACATTCTGACAATGTGCCAGATTCTGTTTCCTTCCAGGTGTGCAGAACTTCAAGAACTATCTGGTTAGTGGGACTTGAAGTGTCAAAAATCACTAACACTTTATTATGCAGACTGGATTCAGTACGGCAAAAGGCATCAACAGATTTGCCTTCATCAGATGTTAATTATAAGTAACATTTACACTTATCTCTCTGATTTCATGTGTTAAAAATAGTCTTGCTTATGAATAATGGTCTCTGCTGTGACACAGCAATCTGTCCTAGCTGTGCTTTGCCAAGGAACAAAATGTGACCCAAGTTGCCCATGGCCCGCCAGCAAGGACAGATTTTCATTTTACAGTGTAAACTGTAAAAAATTCCTTATAGCTATTGAATAACAGATGAGAACAGGCAGGGTGGTTTTACCAGTGTTTTCCAAAATCTTCCTATTTTTCCTAGCAACAAATAAGTGGTTGCTGAGGTCTAACAGCAGGCACAGCACTCTGCCTGGTCAGCTTCCCTCAATGGGATTGGCGGGATGGACTAATTTTCCTACATTAGTGGAGGAATGTGGGCTGTATGTGAATAAGTATATTATTTGAGGTCAGGAGAGCACTGTCAAAGAGAATTGTCTAAACACCACAGCTGGCCAGGCTTTGGTTCACTCTGCAGAGCAATCCCAGAGTGCACAAACTAGTTTCCTTGAGAGGTAATGAAACTGCAAGATGTGCATTAGCACTGCTTCTACCATGCTCCAGGCACCGATGGTTGTTCAGACCATGGGACCAAACTACTGTAAAGAAAAGACTCTCAAAATACCTACATCAAAATACCTACATGGGCATAGAGTGCTTAGAATTGCTTCCCTCCAGGAATCCAGCCATGCCGTGCTTCCCTGCTCACTTGTGCAGATGGAGTCTCTGGGGGATCCTACCTGGACCAGCAAGTAAAGAGCCCACAAAGAAAGAGCACGGAAACATTCACCCAACACAGGGAGGAGTTTCACAGCTCCTAAACAGAGCTGCTAAGCATAATGCCCAAAGTTTGAGAAAACAGTGAGATTGGCTTAAAACAATGGTATTTAGGTGCATTTGGGACTCATTCAGAAAAAGAGAAACCATGCATTCTTGAGTTTCAAAGCTGAATTTCTTCTTCTCTGAAGCTGTCAAAGATTTTAGGGGCATTAGATAATATTTCTAAAGCTTTCCTTGCAACTCTGAGTGCAAGGATTTATTTAAATAGATGAGGTTCTGAAATAATCACACAGCTTCAGAAATTAAGATGACCTGTAAACACGAGGATATTCACAGCAAACCTGCAAGAATTGATAATTCTGAAATCCCTTCTGCTTTTAGTGAAAATCAGTGCTCCTCTCTTGCCCAACTTTGAAGGTTTTAATGCATCTAAACATTTAAATACTAGGAACATTCTGTTGCTGTCTTCTGTCAACATTGTCCTTTCCCAGCAATTTCCCTATCAAAGCTTTTGTAGTATTATGATTATCATCATTTACTCTCCTTCATTTAACTTGCCCAGTTAATGGAATGGTATGTTCCCTACATGACTGCACAAGGAGCTATATAATCAGCAAACCAGTTGAAGCACATTTGGAAAATAAACTTCGTGGCAATCACTGCTTGTCTTCAAGGGTTTTTAAAAGCTCCACTCTAAGAGATCGTTTTTGTGCCTATTTCAGTTAACACAAGAGGTACTACACAGATGGCATAAATGCTGTGCTGTTGGCTTTCTGGCCTGTTTGTGCTGCTTTTCAATAGGAAAATATTTCTTGCTGAGAGAACAGGCTTCCATGGCTAAACAGTAACTCCTTGGGGTTTGGGAAAGCAGAGTTATCTCCCTGTTCAACCTGTGTGACAGGGCCAGCCACTCTAATCAAACCACCAACTGGACTAACATTACTGCTTATTTTTCTTAAAATGCCTGGCACTTTAAGGAAAGGACAGCTGAGCAGAGCAGGGCTGCTGTTACTCAGCACCGCCAAATAAGCCATTCTTTGCCTGGTCAAGAGGAACAAGTCACAGCACTGAGGAGGTCCTTCAGTTCCGTCGAGGCCCTCAGCCCTTAGGTCTCCAACAGAAAAAGCAGTACTTTTTCTGGAGGAATTTACCTCAGAAGTATGATGCATTCACACTCTCCCAGTATCTACCCCAGGCAGAGCAGGAATCCTTCCCAGGGTGGTTTGGTTCCCAGGGCTGCAGACACTTCCAGAACTTGCTGTGAGTGTTCAAGCCAAGTTCCAAGTATGGTTGAAGGACTTTCTAGGGCAAATAGAGACTAAATAACACCGTGCATAAAGAAAATGTAACGCTTGTAAAGCATGGAAAGTCATCCTAATTCTGTCAGTGGCCAGAATGAAACAGGACAATCATTTTGCCAACGTGCTTTCAATGCAGTTACTGTGCTGAAAGGAAGGAGAGCTGAGCACAGCCTTATCTTTCTCCAGCCATGTTTTGCAGATGACGAGCTGGGAGATTAAACACTTTTTTCTCATTGTTTTAAATGCTGTTAGAAAACAAGACATATTCAGTATCAGTCAAAGATAAAAAACCGTAACAAAGGCCCCAAAAGGCAGGATTCCCAGGACACTGCTTGTATGTCTCTTTCTATAAAGCTATTTCAAGGTATACATTGCGGCAGGGATTTAGCAGGCTGTGTACGAGAAGCTTCAGCTTTGAGCTTTCAGCTTCATGTCTCGAACACTCAACCCAGCACCCATTTTCTGTGTGTTTAGCAGCCTCACTCCCCCATGAACAGGATGCAGTTTCGGTGGTATGGGCAAGCCCTCCTCAAAGGACAGGCTGGACAACCACACCTGTGCGCTTAGAATTACGCATGGGGTTAAATGTTTTATTGGCCTAGATGAACATATCGCCACGTTTGACTATTAACAGACTTCAGTTGGACATCATTTGTTTTTTCAGAAGATTTTTGAGTTACTCCTTGCAAGTTGGTACTTATGTTTCAAACTAAAAAACTTGTCAAGTCCAAGCTTCCTTGACAATCTCAGTTCAAAGAAAACAAAATCTTCACTACCTTCTTGACCTGAGATGCTGGCTTTCACCAACAGCTTCTGAACAGCTGTATGTCCTTTAGGAGGGTTATTCAGTGTCCATTATTGGAGGCACCTGTGAAAAACTTAATTCGATTAATCATCCACTGACAGTTAGAAAACCGTTCCTGAATCAATAGATCATTTGAATACCACCATTTTGAGCAGCACCCAAAGGCTCTCAAGCCCTCATCAATCTCAGCAGCTTTTCACAGAATCACAGAATCACCATGGTTGGAAGGGACCTCTGAGATCATCGAGTCCAACCTCAAAAAAAAAGCCAACCCACAACCAAACAAAAAACCAAAAACAACAAAACAAAAAACACACCACCCCACCATATCACACCCACCCACAAACCAATAATCCTGGGCGCTGGAGCATGCCCGGAAGAGCCACGTCTACACGTTTCTTAAATACCTCCAGGGATGGTGACTGCACCACCTCCCTGGGCAGGCTGTTCCAGTGCCTGACCACTCTCTCAGTAAAGTAATTCTTCCTAATATCTAATCTAAACCTCCCCTGCTGCAACTTTAGACCATTTCCTATGGTCCTGTCATTATTCCCTTGGGAGAAGAGGCCAACACCCACCTCTTTACAACCTCCTTTCAGGTAGTTGTAGAGAGCAATGAGGTCTCTCCTCAGCCTCCTCTTCTCCAAACTAAACATGCCCAGTTCCCTCAGTCTCTCCTCATAGGACTTGTTCTCTAGACCCCTCACTAGTTTGGTGGCTCTCCTCTGGACACGCTCCACCACTTCAATGTCCTTCCTGTAGTGAGGGGCCCAGAACTGAACCCAGCCCTCGAGGTGAGGCCTCACCAGTACCCAGTACAGAGGCACGGTGACTTCCCTATTCCTGCTGGCCACGCTATTCCTGATCCAGGCCAGGATGCTGTTGGCCTTCTTGGCCACCTGGGCACACTGCTGGCTCATGTTCAGCCGGCTGTCCACCGACAGTCCTAGGTCTTTTTCTGCTGGGCAGCTTTCCAGCCTGTAGCGTTGCCTGGGGTTGTTGTGACAGAAATGCAGGACCCAGCATGTGGCCTTATTAAACCTCATCCCATTGGCCTTGTCCCATTGATCCAGTCTGTCCAGATCCCTCTGTAGAGCCTTCCGACCCTCAAGCAGATCAATGCTCATACCTAGTTTGGTGTCATCTGAGAACTTACTGAGGGTGCACTCAATCCCCTTATCTAGATCATCAATAAAGATATTAAACAAGACTGGCCCCAAAACTGAGCCCTGAGAGACACCACTGGTGACTGGTTGACAACCAGATTTCACCCCATTAATCCCGACTCACTGGGCACGGCCATCCAGCCAGTTTTTTACCCAGTGAAGGGTACACTTGTCTATGCCATGATTTGCCAGTTTCTTCAGGAGAACGCTGTGGGGGACATTGTCAAAGGCCTTACCCAGCGCTGTGGGGGACATTGTCAAAGGCCTTACCAAAATCCAGGTAGATAACATCCACAGCCTTCCCCTCATGGAGAAAGCAGGTCACATGGTCATAGAAAGAGATTAAGTTGGTTAAGCAGGACCTCCCTTTCATAAACCCATGCTGGGTGGCCCTGATCCCTTGCCTGCCCTGCACTTGCTGTGAGAGCTCTCCCAAGATGATCCTCTCCATGATCTTTCCCGGTACTGAGGTCAGGCTGACAGGCCTATTTTCCGACTAGGAAAACAAATTCAAAAGGACAAGAGCATCCATGAGAAAGGTGAAATGACAATTTCATATGTATCCACAATTTGAAGATCATAGGGCTGTCTGATTTTCCTTTCGTAACATCAAGATTAATTTGGTCTAATTTGTTAAGTACAATACTTTCAGCCGCAGTTATATTTTAAGCCATGTTTTCACATACTTGCACAAATATGTGTCTGCATTTGTAAATATGACTTTGATAGTAGTAGGAATTTCTGTGTGCCAAGAGGAATTTTGAAGCAACACACACCCCCAATATATATACTTTATGCAGTGGCTGGGGTATCGCCTGGGGACTCAGGAACTGGTTCGAGTCTGAGCTCTGTCATTGACCTGCCAAGCCACAAGATACGAGTCTATTTCCCTCTTTATGGATGGCAGCAATTAGAAAGGGTGAATGCACAGCAATGTATATTGGTTGGTGTTGGTATTACCATTTCTAGACCAGCTCCTCCTCAGTCCATGACGGGCCTGTAGGCATTGCAAAGTCAGTAAAGGTAACACCATGAAGGTAAGTTACAAGGGCACTTATTGCATCAGCTGATATCCACGAGACCTGAGTATGGAAGCAATGTATTTTGGCCAGTAGGTGAGGAAAGAAAATCTTTGTTTCAAGTAGTTATGCATATCAAGGACAGTCTGCAAAGAAATTGATAAATATATCCTTATTTCTGTTTTATTTTTAATTATCTGGATGACATTTTCATTTGTAACAGATAATGTCTTCAGCATCTGCCTATGGCAACACATGGGCAGCGTTTCAGAGCTGTTCTCAATTGCATTTGGATATGTCAGAGAATTTGTAAGAGCTTCATTTCTCTCCACCTGCCAGGAGAGAGTGGAGTCATGGCACTCCTCCAATGCTAAATACATTTCCTGGTAGCTAGATTAACTTTCCGTAAACCAGAAAGGACTGTCTGCATTACACTCAAGTCTGAGGTCATACAGGCGATCAGAAGCAGTCTCTGCAGTACTGAGCATCTCGTGTGTGATTTGATAACGGCTCAATGTTCAGAAGAAGTAGTTGAGAGCAAATATTCTAGAGAAATCTGGCAGGTGGATGATAGATCAGATTTGCTGGTCCCCAGCCAGTCCCCTCGGTCAGAGATTCACTAAGGAGGAGCTGGGGAAGTGGAGCGTGCTGACAATGTGTCTTGTTTCAGCTTACAAGGAGAAGATGAAGGAGTTGTCCATGCTCTCCCTGATCTGCTCCTGTTTTTACCCTGAACCTCGCAACATGAACATCTATAAATATGATGGTGAGTGGCTTTCACTGGAAATCATCCTGCAGGTCAGATAATGTGCTGCTGCTGGGAAATGACTCAGTTCACTGTCCCGGTCCATAATGTTAGTCAGTGGATATTTTGCTGAATTAACAACTCATTTGCTTATTTTGCCTATTACCTTCTATTGATTGTGTATTACCCATGATGCTGGATATTGCTCCAAATAGCAGCTAACTAAACTCTCAAAGCTAGCCCTCCCATACTGAGCCGTGCCTTTAGTACTGCCCACTTGAAAATTACAGCTCTTTGTGGTAGACAGAACTCCCAAGGAAACCAAGAAAAGATGAAAGCACACTTAAAAATTAATCAGCTTGGGCACTGCCTGCAGGGGGGGTGAAATGACAAAGAACCCCAATAAGCTTACAAAACCGCTGTACGTTTTTATCTTTATGAGATTAAGGTATAATTAAGCTACTGCAGATAAAATGGAATGTACTTCTGACAACAGTTTTCAGCCCATAATCTGTCATTGCATTTAAAATGCCCAAGGCAAAGATGCTAAATCTTTTGTCTGCACTTCTGGTCCTACTGAGGTTTGTGCTGCTCCTCTCCTCAATACTGCTGAGGTATTGAAGGATTTACCATTTCTCACTTTATTGTGCAGACATGGAAGTGAAACAAATCAACAAACGTGCCTCGGGCCAGGCCTTTGAACTGATCCTAAAGCCGCCGTCTCCAGTGTCGGAAGCGCCACGAACTTTAGCTTCTCCAAAGAAGAAAGAACTCTCTCTTGAGGAGATCCAGAAAAAGCTGGAGGCTGCAGAGGAGAGGAGAAAGGTATCTTTCATTAAAAGAAATGCTAGTAATTAGACCTGACAGTGTACAGAATAACAGCCAAGTTTCCTGTTCACTGGTATGTTTTCCATTGCCATCATTGACTCACAGTGGCCCGCATGGACACAAATTATTAACATGTTTAAAGAAACAAATGAGTTTATTTTCTGTCCACAGCTTGCAAACAAACCTCACTGGTTTTGATGCTTGGGAAGTGTGCATCACAAAATACAGATAACTTTGGGCAGGAGGTCCAAGAGGGTTCAAATATGCATGCTCACTGTGTGAGAGTAAGGAGTTTATCCAGAGCATCTGCAATAGTTTCTGGAAACCAGTGCAATTCTTCTGGTGTCTCAGTTTAAGAGACGGACGTCCAATTCCAAGAGCTACTGCCTGGGTTACCAGATCATGGCTCCTTGTAGTGCCCATGGAGATTACTCACAAGGTCTGCCCCAGGCAGCTAAAATGTCTATTTATACAGTGCAGAGCCATGTCAGCCCTGAATAAAGAGTGTTCTGTGTCATTCAGCACACACTCGGGTGAAGACATTGGCATAGCACAGCTACTGAGGAGAGGTCTCCACAGTGCTGGAAGTTGGTCTTGTAGGGTTATCTACACACCAAGGCTTCCCTTCTTTATGACTTTGCTCATAAGGGTAAAACCCTGTCTGATAATAAAAAGTTTGTCACATTAGGTTTGGAAGGGTTGTTACTCCTTCTTCACAAAGGTTAGCATAACTGCAGGGTGCAAGCAGCAGGAAGTCCACATTAACTCTTTAGTTGGCTTTCATAATGACTGATATGTTGAAGAGGTTTTTATTTGCTCTAAGTGAGAGCTAGCTCAGAAAGCTTGCTTCCTTTTTTTTTCTTTCCCAGAAGATAAAATTCCAAATTCCAGATCAGATAAGTCAGAGGATGACAGGGAAGGCCAATGAGACAACCACCACTGGCAGCCTGAATTGCCAGTCTTGAGAATTAGTAGTGTTCTGTCCAGGCCCAGCGTTGATGCTGTGTTGCGCCATTTCAGGAAAGTCATGGCTGGCTGCAACAGCCACAGAAAACTCAAGATATGTTCATATATTGTCCTGGTTAATCCATGTTTCTTTTTGCTGTGGCACAAAAGGAAAACCACAGAAGCCAGAGAAGCCTCAGGAGCCATAGAAGGACTTTCTGTATCCTTCAACCAGGCAATCAGTGTTGTTTTGTGGCAAGTCTGCCTGGACTTAGAAACTCCTTCCACCTGTTCGTGGAGTCTCTAGTAGAGTATATCTGAAAATGAATCAAGCTTAGATGTCACTAAGGCTTTTATTTATCTCTTAAACAATGTATTTGTTACTAAAACTGATATTTACAGAATCATTTCCAGATATGGACAAAAATGTTTTCAGAGGTCCAGGGACAGCAAATATGCCACAGATGGCACATGGAGCAGCTCCAGCCAGAGCAGCTCTATTCTCTTTTCACCCCTGTCAAACCAGATCAGGGTCACTTCCAAGAAACCCAAAGGAGTGATCGCGCTGGCGTGTGGTGAGCTGCAAGTCCATTGAAGCTGGTAGATCTGGATTACTGACAGGTCCTTAAAACCTGGCCCTCAGTTTTGGTTTCCAGTGAAACCTGACTATTCTCGATCTCACTAATTTAAACAATTATTTTAGGGAATACTGAAATGTTGCCACATTTGCCATTTCTTCTGCCTCACTAACACAAGACTCTGTGCCTCTACTGCACACACATTGGCACTATTACTTCCTTCAAAGAAATACTTCTACCGGAGTATTTGTTTCAGTAAAAGGACATGACTGTGTGTGAAAGGAGTATGCATTTGCACTGGAGTCTGCCCAGAAGTTTTCACCCACCCAAATGATGATATGCCCCAAAGACTCAGTCTGTGAAGTGCCTCTGTACCCAGTACAAGTAGTCAAGTAAAGACATGGACACAGAATGCAATGGCAGCAATTAAGAAACCTGTTATTATGCAAACACTTAGTGGGAAATAGATATTTAATGTCCCAGAGATTTCATTTCATTGATTTCATTACTGTTCATTTCTTCCTAAAGAAAAACTCATTACACACTAAACTGGTAATCAGTGATGGCAATACAGACACCTGCCATTTCTTTCCCTTGGTACTATATTAATTTGGAACGAACACATGACTGAGTTATTTTAATAGACAAGATCCTCCACATTAGCATTGCAGCAGAAATTGCTGGGAAAGGAACAAAGAACAGAGCAGAAACCTCCATTACCTCACTTGTAAAATCCCTGATGTTCCCATATCTCAACTATTGCCTTTATTTTTTGCCTGAAAAGGAGTATACTGCAGAGAAGGATAAAAAAGTAATCAGAGGAACATAACATCTTCCATAAGAAGGTAAATGAAATAGTCCACATTTAAGCTTGGCAAGAGGCAACAGATAGAAGATAAGATAGGAGTCTACAAAGTTATGAATGGTAATGAGAAGACAAATAGGAGCAATTATATTCTGTTTCACACAATCCAAAGGGGAAGAAACACTCAATGAAATCATCAGACAACAATTTCGAAAGAGAGAGGGGGAATCACCTTTCCATGCACTGTTTAATCAAGCTGTATTTGTTATCACAGACTATTTAGAGATTATTAAAATATTATTTATTTCAAAAATATAATGGAAAAATTGATAGAGCACTGCCCTGTAGAAAATGATTACATGAATGCAACCTCTGACTCAGAAAATATGTAACCTGGTGACTGCTGGAAGCTAGGAAGCTATACATGTGTGCATGTATGTGTGTATGTACATAGTCATCTACACCTTCCCTAAGTATCTTTCACTTTCTGCTGTGAGACAAACCAGGCAGACTTTTTCTGACATCCAGCACTGCAGTCATTATCACACTTTCCAATCTATCTACAGCAGCTATCAGGCATGACCATTCCACATCGTGTCTTTCCAGCACAGTTCTAATTAAAATCAAGTAAAACTAATGGATGAGAATTGCCTTTTTGGAAGAAATACTAATTGATTTCACGCTGTTTAGGAGTGAGGTTCTGCTCTGTTAATTAGACAGCATTCATTAATAAATTTTCAAACTCACGAGAACCTCTACAGCAGTTCATGCACTTCAGCAGGCTCCTGCTTACGCTGTTTCCTGCTCAGCATTATTGTTTATTCCCTTACAAGCTTTTACAGGACTTTTCCTTTCTCCTCCTTTTTCTCTACCTCACTTGGCAGTCCCTGTGACCTCATACTCTCAGACCAAGCCAAGAACTTCACCTGAGGCATTTTTATCTGGCCCCATTTGGGCCAGTTACAGATTTGACCTTTCCATTTATAAAATCCTCTTTACAGCACATCATTATTATCCCATTATTTTTTTGGCATATGTGTGCTATATTTTCCCACCTTGGTGGATAATCAGAAAGATCTTTTCAT
Organism: Calidris pugnax; assembly: GCF_001431845.1. NCBI lineage: Eukaryota > Metazoa > Chordata > Aves > Charadriiformes > Scolopacidae > Calidris > Calidris pugnax. The sequence goes on from NW_015090945.1 coordinate 4,093,403, forward strand.
CCTTTCCACTTAAGAAATTAGAGCACAGTGACATTGTATAGAGCAGAAGTTTATTTCTTACGGCATCTTTAACCTTTATTAATTTTTACCTATTGGCCTTGAATGTTCAGCTTATTATTACCCTTGGTATACAGACTTTAAAAGCCATATGTCGAATTATATGTCTTTATTGCCCATGTTCAACTTACTGGCAGAAAAAATGAAACACTAAAGCGACGCACATTCCTACTAGACTTTGGATTATGGGAGAGAAATTGTATGTAATTAAATCCTCTTAATGGCCTTGTATTGGGATGAAATTGAATCAGGCTCATCCCTAGTGCTTAGCACCACAAAGGATGCAGGAGAACAGTCATACTTTTTAACTTTCATGCTGGGGGATGTAGACTTATGGCTACATGATTTTTTAATACCATTACTGTGAAATGCCACAAGGGCAGCCCCCCGTGCAGCCCAGCCCGGGCCAGGCTGGTAGCCCCAGGCATCTCTGCCAGCGTGGTGGCCTCGCTTTGTGTCGGGCCCCAGCCCCTTGGAGCCCACCCCACAGCCTGCCCAGAGGTACTTCTCAGTATTCCCAATCCATCTCTCCTTCGGCAGTGGAAAAGCCTCCCGTCCTTCGCCCCACCGGTGCAGAGCCAGGCTGCTGGGGGAAAGGCTTCACCAAAGTGGAGCTGGGGGACAGATGTTCCCTCCGAGACATTGCCCAGGACCTACAAAACTGCCACTCCGGATGGGAGGAGAGGCCGAGAAGGGACCTTCCCTGGAAAAAGTGGAGCTTTCTTTGTTCTTCCAACTTGTTCCTATTCTCCTCCTTGGTTTCCTGTAACTTGTGAGTGAGTAGGATGTGAGGGAGGACAGGCACTGCCCCAGACATTTGTCTGCTACTATTTGTCTTGCCCATCTGCTGATCTCCCTTTCTGTGTCTGGTGGCCCTTGTCAGTGCTTGTGCAGAGAGGCAATGCAGCACGAAGAGCTTTTCCGTGTAAAGGTCCCAGCAATATGTGTGGAGTCAGCAGTGAAACCAGGAGTTTCTGCCCCATTTTGGTTTACACCACAGCCTTTCTATGCATTGTGCTTCATCCCTAATATTTACAAGACATAGCTAAAACTGCAAGCCACTTTGCAGTTCCTCATATTAAAATTTAAGCCTATGGGTATGTGCTCACAGGAAGATGTTTGCTGCCTGCTAGGAGAGGGTTAGGTGTTAAGCACCAGGGTCCGTCTCAGAGCACATGGCGTCATGAGCAGAGACAATGTCCATCCCAACGCTGCAAAGCTTCTCCCTGCACTCTGCCATAGGCTTTGTTCATAATGTGCTCTGGGCAATCCTGCTTTAGCAGGGGGGTGGACTAGATGATCTCTAGAGGTTCCTTCCAACTCTGGCAATTCCCTGATTTCGTGATAAGACAAACTGTCATTGATCTTCATTAACTCTAAAATGCCAGATCTCAAACCGCAGCAGATCAAGAAGTGCCTCATGAACAGGTAGGGTAACATCAGAACCAGGGCTCTGGTGTCCCTCCAGCACCCATGGGTCACAAGCCCAAGAGCAGCGATTTTGTGCCAGTTGAATATGAGACAGTGAGTTTTCCTGAATCACATTGTGGAAGGGCTCTTTATTTTTTCACTCTACCTCACATTCTTAGTAGCCCTGACCCAAAGGTTCCTTGGCAGACTGGACAAAAAACCGAAAAGATTCTCATCTAAATTCAGGCAAAATTTTGCACCATCTTGTTTCAGTAGAAGAAGGCCTTCACTTACAGTTGCGATTCAGATGTCTTTGGCTGTCCTGCCAAATGGCCATTTCACTCCTCTGTTCGGTGACCCCATGGAGCAGGAGCATCCCTCTCTTCCTCGTATCTCTCTAGACTGTGGTTGCTTTGGAAGAAGAGCTGCCTCTCTCTATATGTGCTCACTGCCCGGGACTGCGAGTCCCCGCAACAGCCAGAACAGGTGCTAACGTAGTACAAACAGTAGTGCCCGTGAGGAAATAGATATAACGCAGAGGTTTGAGGAAGCCAGTGCCATGAGTGAGGTCTAACTTCAGTCCATTCCTTTGCTTTTACATGGAAAAATCCCAACCTCAATTCCTTCCCCTGAAAACATCACTGCTTCAACTCACCATTTCCTCCTGATTGATATCCAGGCTTCACCTTGGCATTTACATTGCAGTAGAAGCCTTTAACCCTGTCTCTGCATTCTGCTCCATTAGTAGTGTCTCTTAAATACACAATGCACTGAAGAATACCAAGATTAATGCATCTTCTGCTGAACAATTTAATTTTAAAAAATCTAGCCAGTGAATGAGTGTGCTATGACTGGTAGGGTGCCTCATACATCCTCCTAAGACTGTTGGGTGAATGCAGTCAAGCTGAAATTCCCAGTTTAAAAGTAGTTGTCTGAGCCATTTTCTTGCTTAAAAGTAATCCTTTAATTTTATCTCTATATAAATGACCTCAATATTTGAATGTGCACATCAAAGAAAAATAGATAAATGTGAGAAAATAAAGCACCTGTTACTCAGGTAAGTAAAATTTTCTTCTGGTGAGTAATAATTAAAAGTATATGTATCTCCAAAGCCAGTTTCCATAAATAATTTTGCTCATAAAGTGAGTATTTAGTTTGTCTGCATCTACCTATGGCCAGCTAACAATGAGATGTGGATTTCCTTTTGAAGCAATCATCACTGAAAACCGGGGGTGCATGTGATCCTTTAGAAATTTGACATGAATATCAGAGGAGTTTGCCTTCATTGCCCGTCATATTGGCACAGTAGTACATTTCTAGGAGCAAAGGTGTCTGTACCAGGAATTTTTGGAAAGAGTTTTATTCCTCCATAGCTAGCATTAGAGACTGCACCTGTACCTGCATTGATTATGCCTTGATATATTTAAGAAGTCTTCTGGATATTCTCCCTTGAGTATTGTTTATTCCTTTCTCCTTCATTCTATACTTTAATCTCCTTATTAATCCTCTTTATCTTTCATCCTGTTTCCAGCCTCCTTTACTCATTTTCTCACAACAGCTGTAGAAGAAGCACTTATTGTAAGCCACTCACAAGCGTGTTAGAACGTGGGCTATCAAGGATTTGAGAATATTCTTGGAATAACTTGGAATAAAAACTTCCTATGTATGTTGGTACCCTGTACCAAGACCACAGGAGTCCAAACACAGCAGTTAAAAGCCAACACAAACAACAAAGGGAGCCGATTAATCCCAGCCCCACAAGACATCTGGGGTCATTCATTCAGTCATTTCTGGATGTGGAGTAGACTTTGAACAGACAGGGTGGCCAAGTTCCTCTGCCAAATGTGTTGGAAACAGCAAATCATTTGACAATCCAGTAGAAAAACTGCCTTCCAAAATTGTTGTAAGGTGATTTCAAAAATGGTCTGACACCAGGGAAATGGGCAGACTCCCAGCTGGGGTGTAACAGCATCAGAAGAGGGATGTCAGTCTACATGAGACACTACACCATGGGTGCTTTGTGGTGGGGAGGGGGTCTCCCTTTATTCTGAACCAGTCCTGGGTACCTTGAATATTTTGAGGGAGGAAAAGGAATGCTGTTCAGGTATAACACAAAGGAAAATGGCATTGGGAGTGTGCAGCCAGTTCCTGAAGTCTGATTTAACTTTCATTCAGTCTCTTACTGGTGCCAATGCAATTTGCATCCAGAAAATACTGAATTAGAGTATAAGGATGGTCTTCATTATCATGTATTAGTGGACAAATTACTTTTGAATATGTTGTCTACCAGCATAGCCTTCAGGACTCTGTGTACTTTGATATGGAACTCTAATTTTTTCACTAGATTTATGATAATAAGAAGCAGTTCCAGAAGGCAAAGGGTCTGAATGGAAGAAAACAAAACCTAAAAAATGGGCAAGAGCCCCAAAGGCATTTTGCTATCTCCTGTTGAAAGCCAATGTTCTTTTAAAAAATGCTGCTTGTAGGCACAGTCCAAATCTTACTTTTAATTATAGCATCTCCATGGGCTATGGATTTGTCCTTGGAAATGTCTGTTTTCCAAATCTGACAATGCTTGATTTTATAACACATCATTTATACATATTTAAACATCATAAAATGTTAGCCTATCAAATTAACAAATCAATTATTAAACATTTCATGGGAAAGAACATTACAATTCAGATCATAGTATCTTTTCTATTGAAACTCCCTACAGGAATGGAAATAGATTCTTAGATTACCAAAGTCACTGTTAGATCACTTAAACAAAGGGTTCACAAAATTAATATCAGGACCAAAATTTAATGACGATAACTTTTCCAAAAGTAGATTAAATGTTGCCTTTGAATATTAAGTTAAACAGAAAATGCAGTATAACTTCACGAGCACTGGTCAAACAGCCACTCAAGTTGGTCCAGAAATGGTAAAGCAAGATGAAGATGTTCAATTATTTCAGTTTTACATTGTACCAAATCTTTCAAAATGACTTTTTCACATTTTTGAAATAGCTTACAGGTAAAGAAATGTTAAATGCTACGTATCTGAAATCAAATATTTTGCTTAAAAATACCCTTTTTTATTATATTATTATTAAAATTATTGATGTTTTTGTCAAACTTATGGGGCGTTTATGATTTTTCAATTAGTCTACAAAAGTCCTTCTTTGCCCAGGTCTTTTTGCCCTTGGCTCATTCTCCTTCCATTCACCACCACTGGAACCCCCTCTGCTTTGGCTGCACACATCTGGGCACTTTTTGTTCCCATTTGTACCACCTTTTGGCTGGCACAACAGTTATTTTCTCTGAGTCAGAGACATGAAAAATGCCTGCTCTGTTACTCCCTGTTCAGGATATGCTATAAGGGAGGTAAGGCAGGAGGAGATTTTGCAAGGCACCAACCCTTCCCATTAGGCCATTCCCCGGAGCAAGCGGTCTGGGGATCAGCGTTTAACTGCAACCAGGATTTGCCCAGGCAAATTAAGTGGCCAAGATGGATAAAAGTCACTCTTTTCCCTGACCTCAAGCAAGAGGTTGCAGCCTTGCAAAGACAGATGTTTTAGTCCAGTGTCTACCTGGCTTTGGCAGCCTTTTCTAGAATCTGCTTCATTTGCCCCACCACTGCACTGGGCTTTGTGTGCATCTTACCCTGGTTAAAACACTTGTTTTCTCCTCCTAGTTGGATCTCGCTCATGTGAAGGAATTGCAACCTTTTCCACTCCATTTAAAGTGACATGATAGAATTTAATAGGATCCATTACCACTAACTGTAATTATTGGTTAAAGCCCTTATTTTAGACCTTAAACCAATGTATTTTTGCAGATAACAAAGGCAACAGTGCGCTGTGATCTGCACTGAAATACACACTTAGCTTCCCGGAGCCATATTTTGTTCCCTGTTTTCTGTTTGCTTCTTGTGCTCCCTCTCATTTATTTTAAAACTGCACAATATTGTTTATCTTTTCCAAATAACCCCTGTGAAACACACTGCCTTTTCAACTAGGCTTGCCTGGAGGATGGGCCCAATGTTGCAAGATCTTTGGCTTCTCTCCTAGGATGAGTAGTTTCGTGTTAGTAGTTGGATTTAAAATAAATAACAAAGCTTATGCTTCTGAGCACTGAATTTACAAAGAAGAATAACACTGTATTGCACAGAGGCTGCACCCGCTTAACTCCTACCTGCAGTTTTCATGTTCCTTGCAAAATGTGAATTTTTAATTTAAATAGCTTTTTTTGTTATTTTCTATAGAATAAAAACCTTTCTTCCCTTCCTCATCAATGAGGTGAAGCCACACAAAAGTATCATGGGGAAAAAACATTGTCTGAATTGATTCTGTCTGTCTTTCATGACAGCAGACTTCAAAATCTGCTATTAACTATTCAAGCACATCAAGGGATAGTCCAACCCAGGTGAAAGACACATATCTCCTGTGTCAGCCACCTCCTTCTCAGCATCACACACACCTGCAGCCCCCGGCCTCGTGTCTCTGCGCGTAAAAAGCCCTTAGCAAAGAGACTGAGGCTGTGGGAGGCCAAGCAACTCCCTGCAGAAGCCCAGATGCCCAGGACAGTGACACAGGGTAGTGACACAGGACAGGGTCTCTCATGGACAGAAGTGCTTCGGACCCATCTCTGCTGCTGCCTGAGGCTTGTGCCCCGCACTCAGCCAATGCATCCAGGTCCCTGTTACTCAAGATAATCTGGTTTATACACAGAAGGGATCTCTCCAACCAGCACATTAACAACAAAGCAACACACTTTGCACAGTTTCCAAACACAGTGAACTGGGTTGTTTTTTTTTTTCCACATGAGTATTTCATTTCAACCACATCTCTTTGTTTCCAGTCCCAGGAGGCCCAGGTGCTGAAACATCTGGCAGAGAAGAGAGAACATGAGCGAGAAGTGCTTCAGAAGGCTTTGGAGGAGAACAATAACTTCAGCAAAATGGCAGAGGAAAAGCTGATACTGAAAATGGAACAGATCAAAGAAAATCGTGAAGCTAATTTAGCTGCTCTTATCGAACGTCTCCAAGAGAAGGTAACCACACTATCACTTCTCACCTTAGACTAGAGAGGAAAATCTAATCAATGTTTGGAAGAGATGTTGTGGTTAGTTCTTATCTCAGGTGCTACACTTGAGCAGTTTTTAAGTTGGAGCCCCTGATACCTATCTAAGCCACCACTCACTTTTGAAAAAGGCTGAACCTCTATAATCACACGATCACAGCAGGGTTGAGGTTGGAAGAGGCCTCCTCAGGGTCACACAGAGCCAGTTGTCCTGGACCATGTCTAGGTGGCTTTTGAATATCTCCAAAGATGGAGACTCCACACCCTCCCTGGGCACCCTGTGCCAGTGCTCGGTTACCCTCACTCTGAAAAAGTGTTTCCTGATGTTCAGAGGGAACATCCCATATTTCAGTGTGTGTCCATTGCCTCTGGTCCTGTCACTGGGCACCAGTGAAAAGAGCTCGGTTTTTTATACCCTCCATTCAGGCATTTGTACCTATTGATGACATCCCACTGAGCCTTCTCTTCTCCAAGCTGAGCAGTCCCAGCTCTCTCAGCCTGTCCTCGTTGGAGAGACTCGGAGATATTCTGGTTCCTTAATCCTCATGGACTGTCTTTTAAGAAGGGCTGGGAACAAATGAAAGGTCACTTGTGTTTAGATTTTGGCTTTTAAGAAAAGTCATTGATCAAATCAAATGGTGGTCCTGTGTTTGTAGCTCTTAGTTTCTCTGAGGAGAAAGATGAAAAAACATGCGAATAAAATCTTTTCTATATATCAAAAGGGGCCTGTTCTTCCACAATTCTTGACACTAAAAGAGAGCAAATTTTTTTTGGTACAGCCAGAGGAAACTGGTACATCACAAACCCCACCATGCAGGATCAAGGGTGCTCTTCTCCAAAACAACCCTTCCACACAAGAGAGGGAAACGTGCAAATAAAGATTTAGAAATGTTAAGAAAAAATTAATTAGTTGTCCTTGAGTGATCACTTGTTTCTCCCAATGATGAGCTTTCTAATATGTTAGTAAATTGACTAACAGAAAAAAATAGCTCTCAGAGGTCTGAATGAAGTCTTCCTAAAAGCACTTCTGCTTCTTTGATGGAGATGAACATCTTGGAGAGCAGGGAAGAAAAAACAAAAACCAAAGGATGATGTTACAGGTGACTACAGAAATGGGATAATTCTTGAGCTTAAGAACTGTACCCAGATAACTGGACATTTTTGCATTAGATTAGTTTGCAGGCACATATCCCAAAGCTTATGAAAACAAAGGCAAAAGCCAATTAGCCATCCTTAAGGTCCACAAGGAAATGGGAAGGACAGCTGAAGCAACTCTCTGTCCCAGGTTAATGTTAACAGACTGTTAAGCAATATGATGGTATATGTGCATGAAATGCAAAGAAGGTTTCTGAACAAAGATGACAATAACTCATTTGGGAACATTTGTAGAGACCAGTAAATAAAAATAGCATGACTATACAGTTTTGCCAACACCAAAAGTGAACCTTGAATATGCAGAAAAAGAAGAAATGAGATATCTGGGTCCAAATCTTCAAAAGTTACACAGAACTGTGAACACCCTGAGGTTTTGGTGTCTAGAAATCCCTACAATCAAAGATAACTTCTGGATACTGCAGTTATCAGGAGTGAGGAACAAGTCCCATATAAAATCTGGCATTCAGGATGGATCTTATAAGAAACTGTGATTTACAATCAGTTGATGCAATGAGCTGTCTTGGTCTGTGATCCATAGTCCAACTCAAAAAATAAAAAGATAACTGTTGACTTCAATGAACTTTTGACCACTAAAGACCCTCTAGTGCATGGAGATAGCTAGGAGTGCCCTAAACTGAAGTCAGCTAGAGATAGATATTCACTTCTGTAATCACCTTGTGCTTGTCATTTGGTTGTCTGGGGTTTTTTTTTTTCAGTGACTAGACACAAGAGGTAAAAGTCTGATAGTTTGATAGCTGAAAGGAGAGAGGCATAAACCAAAAACCCTAAAACCAAGAAGTTGCCAAAATAATAGTTTTATAAACATCGCAAGTAGAACATTCCTAAATTCATTTGTCAGCTGTTGTCCTTGACCACAGGCCCATTTCCACAGAAGTATCTGAGTATACAATGGCTCAAATAAATCTAAATTAATTATGGGTGCTTTTGTAAAAAGGAAGACAGCACAGCTGAAAGTGGACAGAAGGGTCTAGCATTGACTTTTGGTAACTGCCTCCCAGAGAGAGTGTGGGGAGGCCAGCTAGCTTCATCCTTCGGTCTAAGGGGATGTTTGAGATGTTCAGATTGGCCCATCTTGGTGGAACTAAATTCTTGGACCTTTATTTATGGTTCCTAAAAGCTACAGATAACACAGCAACTAACGCTTCTTCTGCATACAGTGTGAAAGCAATTAATTCAAGCCCACTCATCCTTCACTATATTTAGTTTAACTTCTAGGATTCAAAGAGCAAATGTGAGCATGTGGCATGTTTTATGCTGCAACGCCTATCTATGTGGGCCTTCAAATTGAAACCCTATGAGGTGGGGAGGATGGAAAGGCCACATCAGATCGAAGACTGAACTCCAGAGCATGAGCACTGAACGTGCCTCAGGCTGGTCTGGTGGATGATACCCCTGCTAAGTTCTGTCCTTTACAGATGGTTGTGCTGTGAAACAAATTTTGCACAAGCAACAAATGCACAACCTAAATAGGTTGTCATCGGGACTGGTGGAATGAGAGAGGTTTGATTTTTCCCTTTTTGATGTTTTCCAGGAGAGGCATGCTGCAGAGGTCCGTAGAAACAAGGAGCTCCAGGTGGAACTGTCTGGCTGAAAACAGCAATGGTGGATGTTACCCATCCCCACCAGTAGTAAACTCCCCCTGCCTATATTATTATGGATCATGCGATATCAGTATGGGAAATGTATGACATGGTTTAAAAAAAAAAATAGTCAAGAACTCAATAAAAAACTTTAAAAAAGAAACAAAACTAAAAACAAAACCAATGCGGTCTCTTTGCAGAATGATTTGCTTGATGTTTAAAAAACTTGGATCTTATTTTGTAAATACTTACATTTTTGTTAAAAAATACAAGTATTGCATTATGCAAGTTATTTCATAATCTTACATGTCCTGTAACAGGCTTCTGATGTTGTCTATTTCCACTCGGTTGAATTTGCTGGGTCTGTTCATTCGAAGCACCTCACGTCTAATTCCATCCTCTGCAACTTCCATTCCAACCCACCACGGGGTCAGTAGTAGTTCTATGGTGCTAGAGACCAACCATTGCCTAATAACCTCCACCGCTTTGCCATCAATAGGCTTTGTTGAAGCAGTGACTAGATCACAGATATCGTGACTTCACATCCAGCTGTCCAAGACAAAAGGCTCTGAAAATGTAGTTTCTTCAAATGCAACTCACACTACAGGACTCTGTGGCGTGCTCTATAATTGAGCTTAAATTGCCACATGCAGTACTTGTTGCCTCTGGTTTTTGAGGTGAGAGGCAACAAATACAGCTGTGCAACAGAATGAAAGCAAGTAGGATCAGCCTGAGGCAAATTCAAGAGGCACAGTGTAAACATCAAGCTATGACAAATTCTCGATGATGCCAAACAGCCATACAAACGCTAATTGTAAAGTGAGCTTAATTCACTACTTGAAAATCTATTGATGGAGCAACCAGAAGCATCAAGTGGCTTTATCTGTAGATGCCATGATCTATGATACTAATCTGATGCTACCACATTACATGTGTAATAGTACAAGAGGCTACTGAATATTTCACCCGGGACCCATGAGCCAGTTGTTACCTTCTTTTTTTTTTGACACTGCTGACTTCCATTCGTCATGACCTTTACTCGTCAGTGTGACCCAACCCTTCCTAGTGATGGACACCTAGGTCTAAGAGGGTTGAAGCGGGAGGAATGACTAGACAGGGTGCTTGTGCCAAGTACAGTATCACCAAACCTAACACGTTGTCCCCAAAATAGCTGCAGTTTTGAAGTTGTCCCTACCCCCTGAAGGTTGCTGCCTGCATATTCTACTCTTCATTAGTGCTATTTTCCTGTATGTCATTGTGAGCAAGCTGTGATTAATAAAGAATTGGGGTTCTGTGAACTGAAAAAGGGCTTGTCTCTTCTCTCGCTCCATTACTTCTCTGGCATGTGCCCATGTGAAGAGAAAACCTAAGGTAGTCCTAAAAGGATGGAAATGGGACTTAAATAAGACCTATTAATAAAGCAGGCCTATTGGTCTGCTAATACAGGTCAAATCCCTGCTATGTGTTTGCCGGTGCTGAGGCTGGTGGTTTTTAAAGATTACCATATAAACAGAGCCTATAAATGTGACTTTTAGCACTGAGTTAAAAAAGAGAACTAGCTACACACACATGCACATGTACCCCTTAATCCTGACATAATATTGAGGGGAGAAAAAGGGAATTTGGGGAAAGAAAAGTGAATAGTGTAACTCTGGCTACATACATGAATAGCTGTAGCAAGACTCTGGCTATTAAGACACTGATTTTCAGGGTAAAAAGGATTAATTTACGGGATTTATTGAAAAACACAAAATCACTGTAGAAGCTGCTGAGCTGTAGAGCTGAGATGTAAAATTGGATCAGACCCGATTTAGAACGGGACAGGTTACCAAAAATTGCCTCTAGGACTAGTTTTCTCCTTTAAAGTGGCATCTTTTACTTGCTCTTTTGGAAAGATGGGCTAAAAGCCCCAGATCTACAACAGTCAGTTTCTGACCCACACACCCTGTTTTATTTCGGAGCCGAGTTATGTCCCTGGAAGACTTGGACTATAGTCAAAAAGTGGCAGAAGCTGATCCAGATGCAAGGCTGGAGGCTCAGCTGGGTGTGCAATGAGCTCTGCACCACAGAACAAGAGGAGTACTTCAACTTGTTATGGCAGCTGGGTTTCCTTGCCTAAATTCCTTGTCTTTCTGGCAAAATTAGCTGGCAGAAGAGTCAATTAGCAAACTTTGAATCTGGATGTCATGAGCTTCATTGTTGCCAAGCCTTCAAAATTTGTAGATTGGTTTTAGCCTCAGTAAAAAAGGTCATTCAGTCAAGCATATAGTTCAATATAAGGTCCAGGATCTTGACTTGAGAGCTCCTGGATTTTGGTTTCATTTCCCGGTGGCAAGTCACCTACAGTTTTCCCTGTTCATTGACTTAACAAGCTCTGGTCACGCTTCGAGGCCTTTTGCTGTGTGTCATTCTGGCTACGCTTGCTCAGGCCACGGACAAGTTCCACTGCTGAGGCCAAGGAGGGCAGACAACCTTGCCTCCATGGGGCTAAACTCTCTTCCCCCACAAACAAGGGTGTCCACATCCACAGTGCCAGTTGGGATGGTTCCTGGCACATGTTTCCCCCAGCACAGACCTGGGCATTGCCTGGGAAACGCTTCACCGTGGGCACAGAGACTGCACCAGGGAAACGGGTGAAGGACAAGACAGTGTGAGCGCTGCAGACCCGTGTCAGGAGCCATGCTCTGCTCCTCTTCGCTGGCATCTTTTAGCAGTTGTGGGTCTAGAGTTCAATTTATTAAGGTCTGTAAGCCTGTTTGTAAATACACTGCATATTTACTCTAAAATGGCAGAAAGAAATGTCTGGAGAGCTGCAGCACGGCCATTTCCTTATATTACTCCTTTTATTATTTCCTTATATTTGTCTTTAGTGCTGCCTGCCTAGCTCCTGCTGCTTGTGCTGGCAAAAGCACGTTGGTGCCAGGGGTCTCTCATGCGGAGCTGCAGATTAAAGATCTCTTTGAACAGTAATAAAATATTCAAAGCATCCCCTTTTAAAGTATTAGCATTCTGGCCTCCTGAAATATCTCAGTTTATTTTTTAATTCAATGGCAAGCAGAGTGCTCAGGACTTTCAGATTAAGAAAATTAGGCGGCCAGCCATGAGCCATGAGCTGCCAGTGCTGCCATGCAGCCAGGGACCTGCCGCAGGAGTGGAGGGAGCCCGGACCCCGGCACTGCTCCGGGCGGATGGTCCCTCCTCGCCCCGAGGAGCACCGTGGCTGGGCACCGTGGCAGCCCTGCGGCACCGCGGGAAGGTGCTTCTGACCTGGGGCCTCCGCAGGGCTACCCCGAGGGTGGGCAGGGCTTGGGTCCAGGGCTTGGGTCCCGCTGGCTGAGCCACCGGTGGTGTCAAGGCTGCCACAAGGAGACCCCCCCAGTAACCAAACAGGAACCACTCAAACCTGTCACACTTCACGTGGTCCTACTGAGGCCATGGAATTTATGCTCAAATCAAGTCAAATGTTCCCAAAGCCAGCAGGGTCTAAACCCATGGCTGATCCAGAACTTGGAAACAATACCCTTTGTTATCACCTTGCTTGTCACATGGAGATTTTTCACTTAACCCTTCAATAGCCAAATATCAATGTCTGTCTGCCCCTCCTCTCCAGAGCCCCCAGCACACCACTGATACACAGGCACAGGGTCCTCTGCCCGTCTGACTCTCAGCAGTTCTGTCGGAGGGACCGGCACTGTCACCCATGTAGGAAAAAGCTTCACTCCCAGCACCTTAAGCCACGCAGAGAAGGCAAGTACTCCTCTCTTGTCTCCCAGAAGAAGGATGTGGTTTAAAACCTACATTTAGGGCAGCGTGAACACCTTCTTTCTCATCCAAATGCTGTCAGCTCCCATCACATCAAATCAAATCCCCCGGATTTTTTTCCCCGGAGGGAAGAGAGGATTGCGCAGGAAGCAGCAGGCCCTACTCCCACTTTGCAGCACAAGCCCGGTTCCAAGCACGTTTCAGGGCTGGAAGGAGCAGCTGAACACTCAGCAGAAGAGATATGGGAGGGAAGGAAAGGGAGAATTTCAGATGATCTTTCCCATGCTGCCGGTGCAATAGTGCCATGCAGTGGTCAGTCTCAATAACTGGGCATCACCTCTAAATACACCAGGGACTGCAATGATTTCTTCTGGAGGATACCCGTTGAGTCTGTCGCACGGCTTGCACGAGGTCTTTATGTCAGGTAAACGGTGGCTCTGAACATCCGAAGACTGAGTCCAGCCAATCCCAGGTTTAACTCCACTGAGAATTAAATTCCAGCATGAGTGGCATGACTACGGGTAGATGTAAGACCAAAAACGGCTGATATTTTTGCATGAAACAAGCCAGAATTACAGTTATTGCAACACCACCATAAAAAACTCTCATGATTATGAGAATATCTGCATTACTGAACTTTCAAACATGTCTAGAAAGCAATAGATAATACACAGCAGCCGGCTCAGAAGACTGAGTATATGATAAAAGTAGTGTAGGGGAAGAGCACTAAAAGATAGCATCAAAAACCACCAGCTGATCAGGGGTTAAATGAACCATGAAACAGCTGTCACATTTGAAAAGAAGACTTCATGTCCCAGCAGAGGAAGGAGGATGGTCACCCTTGAAGCTGTCGCCCTTGAAAAATACTGAACTCTTTCCCCACCCCTTACCCTAATACTTGGAACTTGGGCACAAGACAGAGGACCCTAAAATCCAGCTTACAGTATAGATGTAAATCTAACCCCTGGATCTGTGAGCAGCAGGAACCAGAGCATGCTACGGACTCCCCATGGATTAGGGCGTTCTCCAACGCACGGAAAAATGCCTGTGCTTCAGCCATTCCTAACTTCAGTGTTCCACTGATACTCTGACAGCATCTCAGCTTTAACTTTTCCTCTGCGGACGTTAATGTTTCAAATGTCCATAAAGACCATAGGAATGCATATAATTGATAATTTACTTGGGTAAACATTCAACTTCTTCAAATCTACAAGGTGAGGCCATGCTCCCTTTCTTTTGGGCGGCAGTAAATAGCTACTGGGAAATGTATTCTGACCATAATAGGTTGGCTTTGGCCAAATGGGCTCCAGAAAAGGAAGCTCCTGGGCAGCTCCTGAAGATGGAGGACATGAAAGGCATTATCCACAACACAGCCCAGACAAGTGTGATATAAGGAAACAGCCAAGTTTCAACTTGAATTTCTTGTAGCTATTATAGCTGCAACAGACTTTTGAACAAACTTTGGAAAACAAGTACACCGTAATAAAATCCATTTTAAAAACACTAACTCTTAAAATACACAATTTGCTAAAGAGTCTTTTAGATAATAATTTCCACAGGCTCACAGAAATTCACCAAAAATCCCCATATACAACTGCTTGTGACCAGAAGAGGGCAAGCTCTGACTATTTAACAGGCAACTACAGCTGAGGAGTTTTACTTGGACAAGCCTGTCAAGCTGTGCTCTATCCTGAAATCCTGCTTTAGTGCATCATGGAAATTGATGTTCTGTATTTGCCCTAAAATTTGCATTTGGGTTTATATGCAACATAAAAGACAGTATGTTTTCTTTGGGCAAAATTCATTACTTTGGCTAGACTTCCTTAATAGAGCACTGAGCAGGCATCGTATGAGCTGAAGGACAAGGTAGCCATATGTATAAACGGGTGAAAATTAGCTGCTCTGTTAGTCTGGAGGTTAGGAGCTGGTTCCTGCCCCCCAGGGACTCTGCACCAGGATGGAAGCAGGAGAACCTCACTGCTTTTCAGCTGGATTTCAAGCGGGCTGGAACAGGGTGATGCTCACAGCAGAAGTGACCAGACTGAGCAGCTGGGACTTCCCTTCCTGCACTGTGTCTCACACGTTTGCAAATTATTTAAAAACTGCTGGAGTGCGGTGGTGTATGAACAGCTCTTAGTGATGCCCGGATTGAAGATTACTCCTGACATCAGTATTAGCTTGGGAACAGCACGGGACAAATATCTGTCTTCTGCCTCCAGGGACAGGTTTGGAAGCAGCAGAGCTGATGCTCACAGAATGTTGCTTACTCACAGAGCACATCCTGCACCTGAGTTAACAGTTTCTGTTAGACCTTTAGACCTCTCCATGAAGGGCCAGAGCAGTTTTCCTTGTGCCACATTCCTAGGACACCCTACCAGTGCCGGAGGGAGCCTGACCAGACCCAGACTGGTGGGCCAGCTCGGTGCCTGCCCATGCAGCCACAGCCTGCCGCAGAGCCGGGGGGAAGAGGTCATCCCCTGGGAACAGAAGAGGAGGAGGAGGAGGCTGCCAGCTGCCACGGGGAGACAGCAGGAAACTGGCAGCAGCACCCGAGCTGGGGGAGGACAAGGGTAAAGTTGGGGGTACCGCTTCTGCTTGGAGTTTCCTCCCATCCCTGTGACCTTGGGAGGTGTCCTGTGGGAAGATATGGGGTCACAGGGCAAGCTGGGAGATGCCTTTGGAGCCACCCAAGACGCCCCCCCAGCGCTGACACTGTCACGTGGATGTGAGCCCCAGCACACCGCAGGCCACCAGCCTTGGGCGTTATCTGCGTGTCCTGGACAGCTGATGGCTCTGTATTAGAGCTGACTGTAGAAATTATACCACTTTTTAAAAATTATTTTTCAGGGCATTTTTACCCCGCTGCTTTATACAATAATCGAATGTTTAAAAAGTTCATTTTTAAACATTTTTAAAAAGTTTATATTTTTCTCATTTTTAAAAAGTTTATATTTTTCTATGAAAGGATTCATGATGATTTTGAAGGCAGGCTGGCACCTCTGTTCTCTCAGGAGGCTACCTCTGTAGCTTTGATACAGCTCATCAGCAAACCAAGCTGGAATTCACAATGTTGAAATTAGAGAGATTCTTCCTCATTTCCCGTTATTTTAATGGTTATCCAAGGGGGTCAGTCTCCTCACATCAAGGCCAAAGATAGATTTTTTTTCTTTCAAGGCTACATTGTTGAGGAGGACTAGGAGGAGACAGTTTAAAAAAAAAAAAAAAAAACCCGCTTGTCACGCATATATGATCACAGCAAGGTTTCACACAAGATAAATTCTACTTAAAAAAAAAAAAAAAAGCCACCTAATATCAATCTTCCCTACCTAATCATTTTATCAGGAAGATGGTAACTTAGACATCTTCCTCCAGAGCACTGGAACCTGCAGAGGTCACACACCGCCAGACACACGTTTAGCCAGGGTCCTGGGCAGGTCTGCGGAGTATACGAGAGCAGACCTGAAGTAAAGATAACAGCAAATGATGCCTGCTGATGACAGTTAAAACTAGAGGCCTAAAACATACATCTGTTGAACAGATCCAAGCAAATCATGAGCTGGTACCTCTGACCAAAGGCCACCAAGCAAGAGCTGCAGCATTCCTCGGCACATTCAGGAGATCTCATGGCTGTTTTTGACAGCTACCATGTGGTGGCCAGCAAATATATATTGCAGATAGTCAGACGATCACAGAAACGTGGCTATCACAGAAACGTGGTGGGATGCCTCACATGACTGGAGTGCCACAATCGAAGGCTACAAGCTCTTCAGGAGGGATAGACAGCAAAGGAGAGGTGGCGGAGCGGCCGTGTATGTTAGAGAATGCTATGAGAGCTCAGAAATTAAGTATAGCAGTAACAGGGTCAAGAGTGTTTGGATTATGAAAAGGGCAAATAAATGTGATATCGCTGTGGGAGTCTGCTACAGACCTCCCAACCAAAGCAGTGAGGTGGATGAAGCCTTCTATAAGCAACTGGGAGAAATATCACAGTCGTTTGCCATTCTTCTTGTGGGGGACTTTAACCTCCCCGATATTTGCTGGGAATACAACACGGCAGACAGGGAACAATCCAGGAGGTTCCTGGAATGTGTGGAGGATAACTTCCTCATGCAGCTGATAAGTGAGCCGACCAGGGAAAGTGCCCTCCTAGACCCGCTCCTTCTGAACAGGGAAGAACTTGTGGGGGATGTAGAGGCTGGAGGCTGTCTAGGGCACAGTGATCATGAGATGATTGAGTTCTCGATCCCTGGAGAAACAAGGAGAAGGGTTACCAAAATGGCCACCTTAGACTTCCGGAGGGCAAACTTTAATCTGTTCAGAAGACTGCTAGACAGAATCCCTTGGGAGGATGACCTTAAGGATACAGGAGTCCAGGGAGGATGGACATACTTCAAGAAAGAAGTCATTCCCATGTGCTGAAAAACAAGTAGGTGGGGAAGGAGGCCAGCCTGGCTGAATAGGGATCTCTTGCTGGATCTCAAAAACAAAAAGAGAGTCTACGACCTTTGGAAGAGGGGGCAAGTCTCTCATGAAGACTATAAAGATGTAGTGAAGCTATGCAGGGAGAAAATAAGGAGAGCCAAAGCGCAGCTAGAGCTCAACCTAGCTGCAGCTGTTAAGGATAATAAAAAATGTTTCTATAAATTCATTAACAACAAAAGGAGGATTAGGGAAAATCTCCCTCCTTTATTGGCTAGGACGCCATCTTGGTTGCTAGGGCGGCCATCTTGGTTGCTAGGACGCCATTTTGGTTGCTAGGACGCCATCTTTGCTGCAATGAGCAGAATTAATGAGCAGAAGCCAAACTTAGCGCGTTTCCCACACCGACGGGTTAGGTGTAGCCGCACGAGTAGCGTATGTACGAAGGACCAATCTGTTAAATACAGGCAGGTAACGTAAGCATATAGAAAGGACTAATTTCACACAATAAGCGGAACATTTTGCCTGCATCACGCTGCGTCCTGTCTCATTCGCAGCGGGGGGGGTGGTAGAAAATCACGGGGGGGAGAAGCGAAAGCATTGGCGGCTGCTCCCCCCATAAATGCCCCCCCGAGTAGCCGTGTGCGACTCGGGAGGGTGCGAAAAATGTGTGTGGGGGGTGTGGGGTGTGTGTGTCCCCAATTTCCCAGGGGTTGCCAAGGAGAAGGGGGTCCGGGCATCCAGGGGGTGATGTTTGGAAGGAGGCGGTGCAGGGGGGGGTTCCTAGGAATTCGGGGAGGGATGTTGCATGAATTGGGAGGGGTCCCCAAGTTTCTGGGTGGGTCCTGGGGTTCCGGGGGGGGGTCCTAGGTTCTCAGGGGGGGTCCGAATATGGGGAACGCGGTTTTCCGAGGGGGAGAGGGGAGGGAGGCGTTTGGGGAGCCCCAACACTTCGGGGCGGAGCGGGGGGGGGGGGGGGAGGGGGTCGTAAAAATTCGTCCGGGCTGCCCATACTCGCCATGGCAACCGCGCGGCTTGTGGGGGGTGTCGTAAAAATTCGTCCGGGCTGCCCATACTCGCCATGGCAACCGCGCGGCTTGGGCTTGGTTACTGCGCTGGCGCCACCCGGTGGTCAAATTCAGGTACTGCACATGCACGGCGCCGCCCGGCTGCCCATAATGGCCGTGGCGACCGCGCGGCTTCGA
>NW_015090946.1:0-310 GCF_001431845.1 Calidris pugnax
CCACTCACACACTGCTCACACACTGCTCAGAGTGTACACACACTGCTCATGCTGCTCACACTGCACTGCTCACACTGGACTCACTGCACACTTTCACACTGCCTGTGCACTGCACACCCTGCACACCCTGCACTGCACACACTGCTCACACTGCCTGTGCACTGCACACCCTGCACACACCCTGCCTGTGCACTGCACACCCTGCACACACACTATACACCCCCTGCACACCCAGCCCTTACACCCCACGCCCTCCCCACCCCCCGAAACACACTGCACACTCACCACACCCCCCCAGCTCCCTCCTTAT
>NW_015090946.1:2214-8581 GCF_001431845.1 Calidris pugnax
CCCAGCCAGCCACTCCGGGGACATTCCCAGCTGCTCCAGGACTTTTTGGGGGGTGGAACGGGCAGCACCGAGGGGGGAGATAAACCCCCTTCCAGCGGGGCCCAGCCCGCTCCCTTTTTTTGGTGGAGAAAGATGCAGAAAGGGGAGTTATAAAAGAAAAAAAAGCCAAATCCATCTGAGAAGGCGCCCGAGTGCTGAGCAGCCACCCCCATGCCTCTGGTATGTCGGGGAGGGGGGGACGGGCGGCCCAGTTTTGGGGTTAAAATGTGAGCTAAGAGGCTGGGGGGGGGCTAAAGGCGCTGGCACACCATCCCCCCCCAGCTGTGCACGCACATCTGGCAGCCCCAGCCCTCCCCGGGCACCGGGGCTCCCAGCAGATGCCCCCAAACCCTGGCTGTGCTGTGGGGAGGGCACGGGGGGGGGGTCCGGGCAGGTTTTGCTCCCCCTTTTCTGCCGTGGGCAGCCCCTGCCCCGTTGGCATCAGTGGGATTTGGTGCCAGATCCAGGTGCCACCTCGCTGGGAGCAGGGACACCGGGCGAGAGCGCTGGCATTAACGATGGCAAAAAATCTGGTGAGAGCCCTCCCTTCCCCTCGGCGCCAAAAAAAGGGGGGGCTTTGCCAGCTTGGAGGGTGGAGGAAGGTTCGGTGGTAACCCCAAAACCACCCTGAACCCCCCACTGACCCACCAAGGGGCACACGCTGCATCCCTGGCTGCTCCCAGTGATTTTTTGGGGTGCCCGTGATGATGGGCACGTGGGGGTGGGGAGCATGAACCTCCACATCCCCCCCCACCCCCTGGCACCACGGCGGGCAGCCGGGGCACAGGGGGGGCTGAGCAGCTCCGGGTTCTTGGCCTGGCGTGGGGCTGGGGGGAATCCAGGCCCCCCCCGACCCTGCTGTGGGGCTGACTGCTCTCCCAGCACCCAGCCAGCCACTCCGGGGACATTCCCAGCTGCTCCAGGACTTTTTGGGGGGTGGAACGGGCAGCACCGAGGGGGGAGATAAACCCCCTTCCAGCGGGGCCCAGCCCGCTCCCTTTTTTTGGTGGAGAAAGATGCAGAAAGGGGAGTTATAAAAGAAAAAAAAGCCAAATCCATCTGAGAAGGCGCCCGAGTGCTGAGCAGCCACCCCCATGCCTCTGGTATGTCGGGGAGGGGGGGACGGGCGGCCCAGTTTTGGGGTTAAAATGTGAGCTAAGAGGCTGGGGGGGGGCTAAAGGCGCTGGCACACCATCCCCCCCCAGCTGTGCACGCACATCTGGCAGCCCCAGCCCTCCCCGGGCACCGGGGCTCCCAGCAGATGCCCCCAAACCCTGGCTGTGCTGTGGGGAGGGCACGGGGGGGGGGTCCGGGCAGGTTTTGCTCCCCCTTTTCTGCCGTGGGCAGCCCCTGCCCCGTTGGCATCAGTGGGATTTGGTGCCAGATCCAGGTGCCACCTCGCTGGGAGCAGGGACACCGGGCGAGAGCGCTGGCATTAACGATGGCAAAAAATCTGGTGAGAGCCCTCCCTTCCCCTCGGCGCCAAAAAAAGGGGGGGCTTTGCCAGCTTGGAGGGTGGAGGAAGGTTCGGTGGTAACCCCAAAACCACCCTGAACCCCCCACTGACCCACCAAGGGGCACACGCTGCATCCCTGGCTGCTCCCAGTGATTTTTTGGGGTGCCCGTGATGATGGGCACGTGGGGGTGGGGAGCATGAACCTCCACATCCCCCCCCACCCCCTGGCACCACGGCGGGCAGCCGGGGCACAGGGGGGGCTGAGCAGCTCCGGGTTCTTGGCCTGGGTTAATTTTAAATGAGAAACCTCAGGCCTGGCTTTGGGGGGGGGGATTTTGTTTCCTTGGAAGCGGGAGCAGAGGCAGGAAATGAAGAAAAGGCACGGGCCCCGCTCCCAAGTGTTTTCCCAAATGCTGGACACGGGGCGAGAGCGCTGGCATTAATGATGGCAAAAAATCTGGTTCCTGCCCTCCCTTCCCTTCGGTGCCAAAAAAAGGGGGGGCTTTGCCAGCTTGGAGGGTGGAGGAAGGTTCGGTGGTAACCCCAAAACCACCCTGAACCCCCCACTGACCCACCAAGGGGCACGCGCTGCATCCCTGGCTGCTCCCAGTGATTTTTTGGGGTGCCCGTGATGATGGGCACGTGGGGGTGGGGAGCATGAACCTCCACATCCCCCCCCACCCCCTGGCACCACGGCGGGCAGCCGGGGCACAGGGGGGGCTGAGCAGCTCCGGGTTCTTGGCCTGGGTTAATTTTAAATGAGAAACCTCAGGCCTGGCTTTGGGGGGGGGGATTTTGTTTCCTTGGAAGCGGGAGCAGAGGCAGGAAATGAAGAAAAGGCACGGGCCCCGCTCCCAAGTGTTTTCCCAAATGCTGGAGGCAGCAGGAGGCATTTCCTGGGCTGAGGAGCATCCTCCTCCGTTGGCCACCACCGGAGCCACGGGATGGGGCTTCCTGGGGATGGAGAATCCGTCCCAAAACGCTGCTCGGGGTGGAAAATGGCAAAGATCGGGGTGGAAAATGGCAAAAATCAGGGTGGAAAATGGCAAAAATCAGGGTGAAAAGTGGCAAAAATCAGGGTGGAAAATGGTAAAAATCAGGGTGGAAAGTGGTCTCTGGTTGGGTCTTCCCTCCCCTTCAGGCTCCCACCCACCCTGACCCACCGTTGGGTCCAGCAGGTCCAGAGAGGGGATTCTGCCACTTTACTCTGCTCTGGTGAGACCTCACCTGGAGTATTGTGTGCAGGGCTGGAGCCCTCAATATAAGAAGGACATGGACCTGATGGAGAGGGTCCAGAGGAGGGCCACAAGGATGATCAGGGGGATGGAGCACCTCTGCTCCGAGGACAGGCTGAGGGAGCTGGGGTTGTTCAGCCTGGAGAAGAGGAGGCTCCGGGGAGACCTAATAGCAGCCTTCCAGTACCTTAAGGGGCCTACAGGAAGGCTGGGGAGAGCCTGTTTAGAAAGGGCTGCAGTGACAGGACGAGGGGCAATGGCTTCAAGCTGGAGGGGAACAGATTTAGACTGGAGATGAGGAGAGGGTTCTTCACTGTGAGGGTGGTGGAGCACTGGAACAGGTTGCCCAGGGAGGTGGTTGAGGCCCCATCCCTGGAGATATTCAAGGAGAGGCTCGACGAGGCCCTGGGCAACCTGGTCTAGTTGGGGGTGTCCCTGCTGACTGCGGGGGTCGGACTGGATGGCCTTTGGAGGTCCCTTCCGGCCTGGGCAATTCTATGATTCTATGATGGGCTTCCCAAATTCACCTTGGGGGGGTGTAAAAATCACAGCACCCCCTGGGTTGCTCTCTCCCCCCTCCCTCCAGCCTCATGTTTTTATCCCCGCAGCGAGACGAGGCGCAGAGGCGGCTTCGTGCCACCAGCCTTTGCTTGCCCAGCCGGGCTGCAGGCACCCAGGGGTGGCAACACCCTCTTTTTCCCCCCATCCCCATCTCCCAGATGACCCACGCTGGCCCTGACCCAAGGAGGAGGAGGAGGGGGGGGGTTGGAATTTGGCCCCGGCTGCGTCAAAGCCCGGGGCGTGCAGGAGCTGGCCTTTGCGGGGAGAGCGGCTGAGCCCGGCGCAGAGCTGCTGCCCTGCCAGACTGCAGAAACTTGAGCTCCAAATCCATAATTCCTCTGGCACCCCGTGGTTATTTGTGAGCTGCTGTGAGCAGATGGAAGAGTTACAGATAAAGCCATCCGCAGCACGGGAGCCCTGCTTCGCCTTCCCCCCCCCCCACACAAACCGCGTAGGCAACGGCAAAAGGCAGGGAAAAAGGAATAAAAAAAAAAAAGAGAAAAAATTAAAAAAAAAGGGAGAAAGAGCGAGAGAGAAGGAGTCAGCCATTTCTACAGGGGCTGAGCTGCCATTAAAAAAAAGGGAGAAAGAGCGAGAGAGAGAAGGAGTCAGCCATTTCTACAGGGGCTGAGCTGCCATCTCAGCACACCTACGTGCAAGGAGGGGGCTGGCAGAGGGCCCTGGCTGGGGTTTTGGGAAGAGGGGAGCGTTCCCCCAAGCACCCGCCAAGGGTTGGCTGAAGCAGGCGGGCGCCGAGCCGGGGGTGACATTGGCAGAGCCCCCACCACACACACACTCAGACACACACACACACACACTCAGACACACCGGGAGAGAGCAGGCTGTTAACGCTGATGGGAGCTGGCAGCGCCTTGCACTCGCTCGGGTCCCAGAGGGGGAATTAAAAGGGAAAGAGAGAAGCTGACGTCAGCGGTGGGAAAGGACACGCAGCCCACTCGCCCAAAAGCAGCAGCTTTCGGGGTGTTGCTAACACCACCTTGAAGGAGAAAATTAAATAGGTCTTTTGGAGAAGGAAGGGGAGGTGGTGGGTTGGGGGGGGGGAAGCCTCCTGTGAAGCCAGAGCCTGGCCCAGCCCCGTGGAAGAGACAAACGGGCAAAAAACATCAAAGGCACAGCAGAGCCCCCGGAAAGGGGGGGTCAGGGAAAGGGTTGGGGCTCCCAGAGCATGGCCATGGGCTTGGTTTCTCCTCCCCTGGTCTAAGGGGAGGCTCCTCCAGCTCCAGAGCTCGCCCCGGCTCCAGGGGTTGGCTTGTGGAGGTGGAGGGTGAGGCTTGTCATCTCCTCCCCCGGGGGGGAAGGAGGCACCAAAATTTCCCCATCTGTCTTTTAAGAGGGGGGAGTAAACCAACACGACACCCAATACGCACCCCAAAGATGACTTTCAAGGGCTGGTGCCCCAAAATCACAGGGCTGTGTGCTACCATGTACGCACCCCCCATCCCCCTTCCCCCAAAAAATAAAGCAGAGGCACCAATTTAGCCCTGGCCACCACTGCTCCCACCCCGACACGGGGCTGGGGGGGCACCTGGGTTGGGAGGTGAGAAATCCACCCCATCCTGCAAACACCATCCCTGAAAAAGCCCCTTCCCATCCCAAAAAGCCACCAGGTCGGTGGGGGGGCACTGGCTGCTCCTCCCAGCTTGGAGATGGGGCCAGGAGCTGGGACACGCAGGGGTGGAAGCCCAAGAGATTCCCCCCCTCCCTTCCCCTGCCCTCTGTGCCCCAGCACGACTAAAGGCCTTGCTTGTTCAGAAGCTGGCAAGGCCAATTAATCTAATGAGGTTTTGCAGCCAGGGACTATTGTCAGCCAAGAAAGGCAGAGCCGCTGCGGAGCGAGCGAGCGCTCGCACGGGGTGTCTCCCAGAAGCCAAGGGAATTTGGCAGGGGAGGGGAGCTGGCAGCAAAAACGGGGGCCGAGGAGCAACGGGGACACAGGGGGGGACACACACACGGATCCTTTTGTCCCTTCTCCACCAAAAAGCAAGAAAAATCCACGCCACGGACTCACATACTGGCACCCCAAAGCCAGGAGCCACGGCCACTGCGGCAGGACCAGGGGGATGAACCAGAGAAAGGACCTTGAGGAGCTGAAATAAAGGCAAATAAAAAAAAAAAAAAAAGGGGGAAAAGTATCAGCACAACCTTCCCCCCCCCCTCCCCCCCCCCCCCCCCCACACCCCCGCTGCGGCTCCGCTCCGGCGAGACGGAGCCCGGGCTCATTTGGTATGGCAGGGAGCACCCCCGGCAGGCTGGAGCTCCTCCTGGATCCTTGGAGCCCGTGCCCACCATGGATAATCCTCTCCCCACCCCGGCAGGGTGGCTTTTTGGGGATGGAAGGGGCTTTTTTGGGATGGCATTCGCAGGACGGTGTGGATTTCTCACCTCTCAACCCAAGCGCCCTCCACGAAACCCATAATTCAGCCCCAAATTGTGGCGGCTCCGCTCCGGCGAGACGGAGCCCGGGCTCATTTGGTATGGCAGGGAGCACCCCCGGCAGGCTGGAGCTCCTCCTGGATCCTTGGAGCCCGTGCCCACCATGGATAATCCTCTCCCCACCCCGGCAGGGTGGCTTTTGGGGGATGGAAGGGGCTTTTTTGGGATGGCGTTTGCAGGAGGGCACGGGATGGGGTGGATTTCTCACCTTTCAACCCAAGCGCCTTCCACGAAACCCATAATTCAGCCCCAAATTCCTTGCGGGATGAGCTAAAGGACACTCGAGGAGGACACTGGGGGGTGGCCCCAGCATCCCCCCACGCTCCGGGGCAGGAGATGTCACACACAGAGAGGTCACAGCCACCCCTCTGGCCACCACCAGCCACCTTCCAGCACCAAGGACCACGGTGCAGCTCCCAGACAGGGGCCCGCAGTAACACACCACTCAGGCACTGATTTGGATAGAAAGGTTTTATCAAGTTTACAGTTTTAAAAAAAAGGATCAAAAAAAATTATTATCTTTCTTTTTTTTTTTTTTTTTTTTAAAACATTTACTTTAAAAATCAATAAGCAAGGGGATTGTCCCAAGTTTGAATCTGTCTCCGGGGTTGAAATTGTGACG
>NW_015090946.1:8716-8973 GCF_001431845.1 Calidris pugnax
AAAGGTTTTTATAAATTTTACGTTTTAAAAAAAAAGACCAAAAAAAAATATTTTTTTTTTTTTTTTTTTTTTTTTTTTTTAAAACATGTACATTACAAAATCATTTGCCACGGGGATCGTCATCCGGGGGGGGGTTACTGAGCTGATTATAAAATAAAAATAAAAAAAGGAAAAATCAAAAGCAGCAGGAAAGCCTGGCGTACAGGGAGAAGGACAGACAGACAGACAGACATCACACACGGGGGGGACGGGACGGA
>NW_015090946.1:8989-17571 GCF_001431845.1 Calidris pugnax
CCTGGGACCTTCCCCCCCCCCCAAAAAAAAAGCCCCTTTTCCCTCAATCTGGTGCTTTGGGTCTGATAAGGAGAGGAGAAAGCAGTGAAGGTCACCGGCTGCGGTGCCGGCGGCTCCAGGCTGAGCCCGGGGAGCCAGGATGAGGTTTTTTTTCCCTGCCAGGGGGGGGGTGGCAGCTTGGAGAGGGGGGGGGACACACACACAGACACACACACACACACACACACACAAAAGGCTGCTGGGAGCAGCAGCCAAGCACTGCGGGCGAGGACACCGGGAGAATGTTTAACCAGGGAAGGGGAAGGTGCCGTTGGGCTTGTCCAAACTCGCCGTGTGCGGGGAAGGAAGGAAGGAAGGAAAGAAAAGGGTCCCAGGATGGGAGATAAGGGGGGGCTGGGGGGCTCCACGGGTCAGACTGAAATGGAAAGACTGTGGGGGGAGGACCCTGACTGCCAGCTCTTGGCTTTTTGGCTCTGTGAAATGCTTTGAGGTTCGCCCGCCGGGGCCCTTCAACCGCGGCGAGGGGGGAAAAATGGGGAGGAAAAAAAGAGTTAAGTGAACAACAAATGACAAAGATGGGGAGGGGAATCCGGCCATGCCCCCCCCATCCATGCGGGGCGGTGGCCCTGCAGCTCCAGCACGGCTGCTCTTGTCTTCCCAAGGTTGTTTTTGGCACCCTCTCCTCTTCCCCTACTGGTTTAGAGAAATATGAAGCTCGCTCGGTGGCCCGGCGCTCTGCGATTTTGCAACGCCACTCCAAAGGCTGTCCCTCCACACCAGTTGTTTCCTCGGGGATCTCCACACAAAGCTCCTACCACTTCTTTTCGCAAGAAAAGGATATTTTGAAGAAAAAAAAAATAATCACAGAATCATCTTCTAGGTTGGAAGGGACCTTAAAGATCATCTTGTCCAACCGTCAACCTCACTGACAAAAATAGACACCCACACAACAAACAAGGAGCATCATCACTAAACCAGACCTCCCAGCACCACATCAACCCCTCTTTTGAACACCTCCAGGGATGGTGCCTCCACCACCTCCCTGGGCAGCCCAGTCCAATGGCTGAGAACCCTTTCAGGGAAAAAATTGTTCCTAATATCCAGCCTGAACCTCCCCTGGTGTAACTTGAGGCCGTTTCCTCTCGTCCTGTCGCCTGGGACTTGAGAGAAGAAATGAACAAACCCCAAAAACCAACGCAACCCAAGCTTCCCTCCCTATCCACAACCTTTCTGTGAAGGATCCAGCAGTTTCCATTCTCACCTAGGGATGGGATTTGAAAGCAGAGGGTGGTTCCAAAAGGCTTGCAGGGACAAAAGCAGCCCGGAGGAGCCGACTCCACCCCGTGTCACCATCGCCCACACAAACATCCCTTGTGCAACAGGCAGTGGTGTGGGACAACCCCGTCCCCCAAGGCACCTCCCCTTACCCCCCCAAGGCACGGCCCCGACCTGACAGAGCGTCCACATCTGGGTCAGGGAGAATATGGCACTTTTCTGAATTTCACCCGACAGGAACGCTCAGCCTCCCCCCCCCTTTCCCACCAGGGGCCAAGTCTAGTTAAGGCAATTTAAAATTAACCCAGGTTTGGCATTTGCGAGCTCCTCTCTTCCCTGGGTGATAACGCTGTCAGCCCGGGTTAGCTCAAAGGTCCATTTTCCCCAGGAACCTGTCTCCCAGAGCAGCCAGAGGAGGATGCTCACAGAAAAGAGCAGAAAAACAAGAGGCAGTGATTCTCCTCTAACCCCCCCCTCTTTACCCAGCTCGCAGTGATAATCACTTTGCATTTCCAAGTCCCCCCCACCCTCCCCTCCTCTTCCCCTGCTCCCTGGCACTAGAGGGGTTTGTTCCCTCTTCCAGAACCTGGAATTGGAGCTCCTCAGATGTTCCCCCCCAGCCCGTCGGGATGTCTCACCATCTCCAAACCTCGCAGCAGCCACAAATCTGATGGTGCAGCAGCCCAGGAAATCTCTTGGGGTCACACAGGATCTCATGGCTTGATCTGCACCCCAGAAATAAAACCAACCAACCCCCCCCCCCCATCCTCCAGGCCCTTCTCTGCTCTGTCACAGATTAAAAATGCGCCCGCACACACACACACACGGAGAAGAAATGGGGAAGAACTCAATGGCACAAACTCAAGCCATCAATCAAACCCCAAGAAGGGTTTTCAGCAGCCCCGGGGCTGGGCCCAACGTTCCAGGTATCAGCGACATCATTAAAGGAGGCAAAGGGAGGGAAGAAGGGGCAGGCACAGGCTGGCAAAATACTTGATGATAGGAAAAGGCAAAGAGGTTGGTGAGTTGGTCTTAATGGGACGTGAAACTGGTCCCACCCCACAACAGCTGGACCCATGATCTCCAAAAGGCTTTGGAATTGTTTTCTTGCATGACCCTGAGAGAGTCACAGCCAAATTCAAATACACCTCTGTAGCATCGGGGAGAGTATTTGCTTCTAGATTTCCAGGATACGCTTATATTCTACGTAAGGTAATAGAAAACAGCAATAAAACCTAGGTCAGCTAGTTCAAGTTCTCCATTTTCTTCCCCCTGCCCCCCGTATCTGTAGTGAGCAGCCTGGGAATTCCTAGGGTTAGTGAGGAGAAGAAAAAAACGTTTTCTTAAAATTAACTAAGGAATTATAATCATAAAAATTATGGGAAAACAACGTAGGTTAGGTCTGATGCAACCCACGGGCAACTCCCTTCACACGCTAGATGTTTTTAGGCACACAAAGCTCCCCTCTCCTCTGGTGGAAGGGAGGAGGAAGCAAAGGTAATACCAGCATTTTCTGCTACTCAAGTCCCTGTTTTAAAAATATATGGTCACCTGGCACCCCACTAGAAATAAAGCACCTCTTCAAACCGACTGCAGCATCGCCCCGGCCAGGCCAAAGCCCACCAAAGCACCTGGTGTTCAGAGAACCCTTCCCCACACCATCTCCCTGCTCTAGGCACTTCTTTTTTTTACTTTTTGGCTGTTTTTTTTGTTGTTGTTTGTGTTGTTTTTTTTTTAAAGCACACTCTCAGCATGAATTGGGGAAATCAGCAAAGCGGGGTTTCGCCCACATGGATGTGTCTCGACGGGGCAGTTTCTGGGAAGCCCAGGAACCATCCTGCCCCTTTGGGCAAGTCTCCTTCAGCCCACAGGGTGAAGCAGTCCAGGAGATTTGAGGAAGGTAAAGGCAGCTTTTTCAAACAATAATAATAATAATAATAATTAAAAAAGCCACTCCTCACATTGCACCAATCCACAGCCCTAGAGCCAGGAAGCGCACCCCGCACAGGGTTGTCCGAAAATAATACTAGGGGGGGGTCAGAGGGGAAAGAATTGTGCACTCTTGCCCAAAAAAACTGATGATTTGACAGTGGGATGCAGCAGAGAACAGACATTTAAAGCCCGTTTTCTTGCAGCACTGCCAGCATTCACTGGAAAGGAAGAGCCATCAGATCAACTGTCTGCTGTTGCAAGGAGAAAACTAGCTGAAAATGTCCTTCATCTAAAAGGCCAGGCGGCCGCAACAGGATCATCCATCTTTACTTTAAAAAATCCCTCAGGATGGAGGGTTTAGATGTGCTCTGCCTGGTGGCATCCGGAATCTGGAGGTTTAGCTCTCTTTTAAATAAGCAACCGTTCCACCCCCTCCAGCTAAATCCCGACACCACAGCCTCAGTGTCCGTGAGGAGACCTTTTTGGAAAGGCAGAGCACGAAGCCCTGCCAAAGCCGGAGAGGGAGGGAGAGGGGGGAGACATGCTGCTGGTTGTCTAAAAAACCCTTGGCACATCTTTGGTTACGGGATCAAAAAAGGAAGTGGTGGAAGATTTGGCCACCTGATTTCTTGAAGAGGATGTTAACCTAGGGAGAGAAGGGGAAGGAGGAGGGGACCAGGACGGTGGTTAATCCGACCATTCGTCCTCATCGAACTCGGAAGAGTCGTCCTCGGAGTCGCTGTACTCCACGGCGATGCGGCGCGACAGGATGGTGGCCACATCGTTGCCCACAACGTCCCGCTTCTCCTGCTCCCTCTGCTCCTCCACCTTGCGGAGCTGGAAGCCTGTTGGGAAGAAGGCAATGGAGGGGATCAGGGAAAAGCTTTTGGTCGCAGTGAAATCCCCCAAAGCAGCCATCCTTTCTGACACAATCCTCTGAGCACGGCAGCCTGTCCTCTGCCACCGAGAACTGGACACGCTGTGGGAGAACAGGGATGGGGAATGACAGCCAAGACAGGCTGGGTGGGCAGCAGGGATGGGAAATGGATCATTTCCCTGCTCCTCCGAGGGGTTAAACCACTGCTGGTCATAGAATTGTAGGATGGTTTGCATTGGAAAGGACCTTAAAGCCCACCCAGTGCTACCCCCTGCCCTGGGCAGGGACACCTCCCACCACACCAGGTTGCTCCTGCCCTTGAACCCCTCCAGGGATGGGGCAGCCACAGCTTCTCGGGGCAACCTGGGCCAGGCTCTCACCACCCTCACACCAAAGAACTTCTTCCCCACATCTCAGCTCCATCTCCCCTCTTGCAGGGTCAAACCCTTCCCCCTCCTCCTAGGGCTCCCCTCCCTGATCCAGAGTCCCTCCCCATCTCTCCTGGAGCCCCTTGAGGGACTGGAAGGGGCTCAAAGGTCTCCCTGGAGCCTTCTCTTCTCCAGGCTGAACCCCCCCAACTCTCTCAGCCCCCCCTCCCAGCAGAGGGGCTCCAGCCCTCCCAGCATCTCGGTGGGCTCTACTGGACCCGTTAATCCACTCACAAATTTGGACCACACCAATTCCAGCACTGCCAACTCCAAAGGCACAAATGGAGGCATAATTCCTAGTGAGGTTGTCATCAGGGTGGGCAGACAAGGACACAAGGGACAGGTCTCAAGCAGTGAGAGCCACACCACTGCTCACGAGACGGCTCCCAAGAGCTCCCACTTGGACACCGTGGGGTTTTTCCCCGAGGAAAAAAAAAGGAGAAAGTTGGCATCGAAAGAAAAACCTTACCTTGACGAATAGCTGAAAGCAGATCGCTCCTGGCATCGCTAACCGCAGGCAAGGATGACTTGGCCTTGGAGGAGGAGGTGTCTGAGGGTGGAGGAGGAGGTGGAGGACCATCCAGGCCGCTGGAGGACAGAGGGGGTGGGCCAGGAGGTGGTGGTGGTGGAGGGGGAGGCGGCGCGGTCCCACCGCCCGGCTGCGGCAGCGGAGGCGGCAGCACGCTGGCATATTCCACTGCCGGAGGGGGGGGCGGTGGTGGGGTGAGGGTGGTGGGGGGGTTCCCGGGGATGGGAAGCCCATGGGAGGAGGTGGAGGGGGGGTGTTTCCCATCAGGGGTGGTGGCGGAGGTGGTGCTGGAGGGGGAGCAAAGCCCGGCCTGGCTGCGGAGGGGGATCCGATGGGAGGAGCTGGTGGTGGGTGACTCGGGCTGACCAGGCTGGATCGTTTGGTCCCTCCAGAACCAGAACCTCTTTGGTTGTCTACAGGATAGCTGTTGCACCAGAAAGAAGAGAGGGAAATAAAGCCATTAGCTGTGAGGCCAGATTAGACGATACAGTCTCCATCTTAACACAAATCATGTGTGTTTGGTGCAGTCCTGACAAGAAAAATCTAAGTTCCTGCTTTAACTGGTGTTTCCATGAGACCTCACTCCTTGGTTTGAGTTCCCTCGCGGTGTTTCTTTTGGCCTAACACCACCAGAACAAAGGAAAGCTTCTGGGGACTGGCAGAAATGCTATCACCCATCCCATCTCCCCAGGCTGACAAGAACATGAGCCATCTCACCCCTGGGCCAGAGACGGGGCGTCACTCTGAGCTCAGAGCAGCCTCCTGGCTTGAAGATCTCCTCCAGCACCGCGAGCCGTTACCCCTCCACGCTGAGGTCAGGCTCGTGACACGCCAAGCAGGGATGTCTCCCAGTGATAAATCACACAGGGACTGGTGGGTGTGCCAGGAAAGCATATGCTCTCAGCACCTGCTGGGAACAGATCTCCCCACCGGATTCCACGGCTCAGAGCTGCAGCAGCCACGTCTCAGAGCTCGCCGTGGGGAGTGAAGAGGAAGACAGGGAAACACCGTGTACTCTTCAGGCAAGCACCATTTCAGGAGGGACTGAATCTACCACAAGATGCTACTGCCCATAAAATACTGTAATATTTTACCTACAGAATCTTCTAGGTTGGAAGGGACCTTAAAGATCATCTTGGCCAACCGTCAACCCAATTTTGACAAAAATAGACACCCACACAACAAACAAGGAGCATCATCACTAAACCAGACCTCCCAGCACCACATCAACCCCTCTTTTGAACACCTCCAGGGATGGTGCCTCCACCACCTCCCTGGGCAGCCCATTCCAATGCCTGATAACCCTTTCAGTGAAAAATTTTTTTCCTAATATGTAAAATATGTTATTCCTACATGTAAAGGAAGCCCTAAACCGACACCTCCTTCCACGTTAAGGCAGAAAATTAAGTGACGTTTGCTACAAAACCATCACAGTTTTTAACAGCGCGCAGTGCTGATCCAAGACAGACTACTGGAGATCAAACCCAGCTCCCAGGGTTCTTGAAAAACAACCACCAAAACAAAAACCAGAGAGGGGAGATCTCTGTGGCTAGGAGGAGATCTAAGCAACCACATAAGGCGGCGTAAGCTTCATCTGAAAGCTGGTTTCTGCTCTGCCCTAGAGGAAGGCACTGCAGAGGGGAGTGCTCGGTCTCCCTGACACATCACAAGAGCCTTTTCTGCAGCATCGCCGCCTTTGGATAAGATGGAGACAAGTTAACGCAGTCCTGTCTATCAGACAGACTTCCTCCTCTTACTCTTGACTCTGTTTTACTGCCTTTAAAAGAAAAAAAAAAAAAGGCTACTCTCTTGTTTTACCTTTTATGTCTTGAGCCACTGCTGGACCGTAATTCTCATCTCTAGAGGTGACTGGAAGTCACCATTTCATCCGATACAAAGCAGCTGCCCTGAACTCGCACTGAAGTCTCTGGGAAGGAGTCAGCTGGTGTGTGCTCAAGTCCTTTAAATTTAACTACATCTGCATCTTCAAGCGCCCACGTCGTGCATTTGTCAAAGATCACGGGGCAAATGGTACCAAAAACCAGGAGCAGCGTGAAGAACCACTGCCGTCAGGAAGGCGAGTCTACACACTCTGCAACGACTGCATTGGAGAACTCAAGGAATGGAGCCAGAGCATTAATTAGGACCCCAGTCTTCTAGAAAAAGTGAAATGAGCCTGCTCTAGCTGTCACCCAAGCTCATTCTGCTGAACATGAGCCAGCAGTGTGCCCAGGTGGCCAAGAAAACCAACAGCATCCTGGCCTGTATCAGGAACAGTGTGGGGAGTAGGGCCCGAGAGGTGATTGTCCCCCTGTACTGGGCACTGGTGAGGCCTCACCTTGAGTACTGTGTCCAGTTTTGGGCCCCCTACCATAAAAAAGACATTGAGGTGCTGGAGCGGGTCCAGAGAAGGGCAACAAAGCTGGTGAGGGGTCTGGAGAATAAGTCTTATGAGGAGAGGCTGAGGGAACTGGGGTTATTCAGCCTGGAGAAGAGGAGGCTGAGGGGAGACCTTATTGCTCTCTCCAACTCCCTGAAAGGAGGGTGTAGAGAGGTGGGGGTCGGTCTCTTCTCTCAAGTCACAGGCGACAGGACAAGAGGAAATGGCCTCAAGTTGCACCAGGGGAGGTTCAGGCTGGATATTAGGAAAAATTTTTTCACTGAAAGGGTTCTCAGCCATTGGACTGGGCTGCCCAGGGAGGTGGTGGAGGCACCATCCCTGGAGGTGTTCAAAAGAGGGGTTGATGTAGTGCTGGGAGATATGGTTTAGTGATGGTGTTGCTTTTGGTTTGTTGTGTGGGTGTCTATTTTTGTCAGTTAGGTTGATGGTTGGACAAGATGATCTTTAAGGTCCCTTCCAACCTAGAAGATTCTGTGATTCTGTGATTCTGTTCCGTATGGGTGGCTGGGGTTTGTGGGGAGCTGTGCCTCTGTCCCTGCCTGCGGTGGCGCTTCCCGTATGGGAATGCTGGTGGCTGGGGTTTGTGGGGAGCTGTGCCTCTGTCCCTGCCTGCGGTGGCGCTTCCCCTCCAGACAGGAGCGTTCTGGTTCCCATACGACACCCGTTAGGAAGTTATTGCTGAACTATCTCAGCCTGTCTCATGTCATCCTTTTACACCACCTCCTACTCCTGGGTGACAGAAGGGATCCCGTAGGCTTACCTAAATTCCACCGGGGGCGGAGGCAGGCTGTCATCTGGGAACGAAGGAGGTGGTGGCACAATAGAGTCAGTCTGCGGCGGTGGCGGGTAGCAGTTCACGTCCATGCTGTCGTTTGAACCGATGCTGCCGTTCTGATACACCATGTTAGAGGGGTACCTGAGCAAAAAGCAAGACCAAGACATTTAAAGAGTTGAAGGTTGATGCCTAAAGCTCATTTAGCCCCTCGCTCATTTAGAAATGAGGTTTTCTTTCTTTCTAAACAGGGTAGAACCTGTTTAGAAAGGCCTGCAGTGACAGGATGAGGGGAAATGGCTTCAAGCTGGAGGGGAACAGATTTTTACAGGCTGGGGGAAGTGTGGCTGGAGCTGCCTGGAAGAAAG
>NW_015090946.1:21983-23545 GCF_001431845.1 Calidris pugnax
TGATCCCAAGGGTCTCTTCCAACCCAGACCATTCTATGATTCTATGATTCTATGATTAGGAGAGGGTTCTTCACTGTGAGGGTGGTGGAGCACTGGAACAGGTTGCCCAGGGAGGTGGTTGAGGCCCCATCCCTGGAGATATTCAAGGAGAGGCTCGATGAGGCCCTGGGCAACCTGGTCTAGTTGGGGGTGTCCCTGCTGACTGCGGGGGGGTCGGACTAGATGGCCTTTGGAGGTCCCTTCTGGCCTGGGCAATTCTATGATTCTATGATTTCCCCAGCACAGTGGGACCTGCCTTCAGGTGGGACCTTATCAACCACCACAACAGGATGAGCAAAACAGAACCTTAAAGCAAAATTTGGAAAAAAATAAATAGTCTTTTTTACTCAAAGCAGGTCCAGCTGCATTGCCTTGCTCTGCCCAATTCTTTGGCTAGAATTTGCCCGGATGCTCCCGGGTTTGTTTATTGCTACCACAGGGCAAAACGGCACAAGTATCTATTTTAGTGAACAAGAAAACACCAAAATATGTTTCTCAACATTTGATTCTAGGCAAAAAAACCCCCAGTGTTTATAAGAGCGTGTTTTGGCCAGCTTGGATGTGAAGGACTCCCAGTTACACTGGGTATCAGCAGCAGCAAAAAAAGAAGAGCTACTCAAAGTTGCCAAAAAAAAAAAAGCAGCTTGAGAATAAAACATCAAAAAGAACCCAAGAACCAGCGATGCCATTAAAAGCAAGTATCCAGAGCTGAAACAGCACTGAAGGAAGAGCCCACTCTCTTGGGCTTTACAATGAGCTCATTTCACTGGGGGGGTGACAAACCCACCCCATCCCTGGGGGCTCTGGCCCTCCAATTTCAATATCCAGGAACACTCTTAACATGAGAAATCAAGAGGAGCAAGAAACTGATGCTGTTGTGCCGCTCGGTTCCTCTGCTAGAAACCCAACCCGTCCTCCTATTAAACTAAAAGCAAGTTTTATTTTTAGCTGGAGACTGTGATTTAAAGAGAGATTTTTTTTTTTTCTCTTATATGAAAGGAAGCTGCAAGGAGGGAGCGGTGCATTGTGGGGGCTTCGCTCCGCTTCCAGCCTCGCCGGTGTCAAAAGTTAAATGAATTCCCAAACCAGAAGCGCTAAAGAGAGATCTGGAGCTTGAAATCTTTGGATGGGGCCAGCCCCCGCTTCAACTTGAGGGTGTCAAGAGCTGGAACAAAGCAAAATGGCACAATACCACCCAGATGCCACCCCAAACCTCAGTGGAGGGCTGCCCAGAAGCTAAGGGGCATCGCCACGGGGTTGGGAGCCAAAGCTCTCGACACCTCCGTGCCCACAAGAGCAGACTCACTACCGACGCTGTTCCTGCCACCTTGTTCTCAGGGCGTAGAGCTCCCTGATTTATTTAGCAAATTTAAAAAAAAAAAAAAGAAAAAAAAAATCAGCAGACGGATTTACTTGGGAGAATCTGATTAGTGGCGGTATCGATCCGCGTGGCGCAGCAGACCTGGAGAAGCTGCAGAGCAGGGTGAACTGCATTATAATCGACAACGCCCCCCCCCCTTTTC
>NW_015090946.1:23798-62726 GCF_001431845.1 Calidris pugnax
CCCCTACCAGGGAGCCCAGAGGAGCCCCCAGACTTGCTTACCCAGCAGGACCGTGTTTGTCCTTTGACTCGACAAATTCTTGTCCCATTTTCAGCTTCTCCCACTCTTCTTTCCGGGTCTTGATTTTCCGCGGATTCACGTTTCCTCGGTTCGGATTCTCCTTTTTCTCTTTCTAAAAGGAGGAGGAGTCAAAGAGAAGCCTTATTTTGCTTTAAACTCACCGGGAATAAGGAGGGATAGGACAGCCCTGTAGTAGTTTCAAGATGATACACTCTCAAAGAGGGGCAGGTTTTTTAATTTGAAAGCTCCAAAAATCTCCCGTACGAAGAAGCTGGAGCACAGATAGTATCAAAAAATAACCAAACAGACAGAAAACATCAGATTTCCCCAGATGTGATGCCATCGTTACTCCCTGGCACGACCACCTCGAAGGCAGAGTGGAAGTTCAGGTCCCACATGGATTCAGTTTTTAGGCTCTGTGTCACAACTGCCACAGCTCACCATCACCTGGGTGGCGTTAAGAGCTTTGGGTGTGCAATCTGGACACTTGCCCACAAAGAAGGAGGCTTTGAGAACGAGAACAAGCCTCATTCTCTGTATTCTGACACGCCCCAAAATCTCTCCTTTGTCATTTTGATTGAAAAATTATGACGGGGTTTGATATTTAATACTCCTCCAGTTGCTCAAAAGCTAAATAAAGTATTCTCAAACCCAATCTTTTACAGTGGAAGTTCTGGTGTTGGTAAACACGAGTCCAAACCCCCCAGGGAACCAAACCAGGCACTCTACCTGGCATTTTCAGCTTAAATGGTTTTGTTAAGCCCCCCCGCTTGCCCCTAATTCAACGTTAGGGCCTGATTTCGCACACTCCTGGAGGGATATTTTCTTCTTTTTTTTTTTTTATTCTTCCACAGTAGAATTTATGACAGCCCTCACCACTCGGCGGTGGCGGGGCAGAGGGATTTGCAGTGCTTCAACACTGAACAGACCCCCGTGCACCATCAGAGGTGCAGAAAGAGACTCCAGCACAACTTTCTCCCCCGCTGACTGCACCAGCCCTATGTTTGAGGACTACAAATTAAGCCATTATAACCACACCAAGACAGTGGCATTTGGAAAAACAGATTAAGGGTATCTTTGTTTTCTTTTTTTTAATTAACAAGGATGAGAGTAAGCCAGATAAAAACTTCAGTGAATTGATCCCTAAAGAATTTAAGAGAGCAAACCTGAAATTCAGATAGCAACTTTGGAGTCCAATAATCACCAACACTTCCCACCTCCTATTCTTCCCCGAAATGCCTCTCTGTTGGCAGAGATCTCCCATTTCCTCACCCTGTGTTTCCTCTTCTCTTTCATAATATCCTTGGTGTCCTGAAGCATTTTCTCTTTCCAAAGGTCAAAGAAATAGGAAGGATCTGTGTAGAATTTAAGCGCCTCTTTGCCATCATCCCTAGAACAGGGAGGGGGGGGAAAAAAAAAACACACAAACAAGGACCAAGTCAGGCATTTGTTCAAAGCCCAAAGAAAACACGAGGCACAGCCCCAGATGACAGTTTAAAAAGTCTGCAGTGAGAAGGTCAAACATGCTGCTCTCGCCTCTGTCCTTCATTTTCTAACAGGCAATGGACCCACGGCCTCCCTGGTCCTGCCTCCCATCCCTTCTACCCTCACGAATCCTCCATTTCTCAGCATCTGAAGAGCTCAACTGCTCCCAACGATCACCAAGAGAGAAGCAGGTCTCTCACTTCGACTCCCACTTGTTTGTGTTGTATTTTTGGCGTGGAAAAAAAAAAAACCAAAAAAAAAAACCACAAACCCTTCTCCAACCCAGGAACCCTAAATCAGACCAAGCGGCGTCCTTGAAACTCCTGAGTGAGCACACACACACACACACACACACACACTCTCCTCCTACTTTGCAGTGCAGCCGCGTCTGGCAGAAGACAGCTGCCTCCAGCTATCTGTAATTACTTTTTACCTGTTCAAAAGATATTTATGGATGTGGGCTAAGTCCCTGTATCCTGACCCCCTTTTTTACTTCTACTACCAACAAGATGAAATCAGAGAGGGACCGCTCAAGAGAACCCGTTCCCCAGCCCCATCTAGGTGACATGGGATGTCTCAGAGCGGGCACAGAAGGCCACAAAAAGCATCTCCAGATCTCCAGGAGTCTGCTGCACCCACCTGGGCCAGAGCCATTTACAGATGTAGGCTCTGCAGTTTGCACTGCGGCTTTCTGGAAAGGAGCCACAGGGCTAGAGAGAAACACAAGAAAAATGCATCATCTGCACAACACCTCGCCTGTTTATGCGGTGCCAAGCCAAGCCTTGCCCCAAGGCACTCACAAAAGCGACAGCAGGTAACCAAATCTATAATTTTCTAGCTACGCTCATTTGTACAGCCCCAAAAGCCAAGTTTCACATAATCCAGAAGATGGGAGATTTCCTGGTGGATCTCGGTTTAGCAACACCATTCCCCATTGGAAATGGCTACTTGAATACAGCATGGGCTAGGAAATGACCTCGTCAGCAGGTTGGGAGGAAAAGGGAACAAGGGGCCAAGAAGGTGTCGTGTCCGTACCTGTACGGTGAGAGGATGTTGAGAGGTGGAGGAGTATTGCAGGTCCTGTAGGTTTCAAGGACAGGCACGGGGAGAGATTCTCTGTCAAAGAGCTTCTGGTCCTGAGTAGTGGAGCTTTTGAAGGCCTTCCTGGTGTTAATGCCTTGCAGGGAGACTGTTAAGAAAGAGGAGAGAGCAAGTGAAGAACAGCTTGACCCAGGCCAACGACACTGAAGATCAAGTAGCAAACATCTGATTTCAGTTGGGAGTTCTTGGTGCGCTTCGCACTTCTTAAGGTCAGGTTCCTTTTCCCACAGATCCCCTGGGAAACCCCCCAAATCTCAGATCCCACCGTGCCAAGATCTGCTGCTGTAGAGACACATCCCTCCGGAGAGTTGCCGATGCGGTTTCAAACCCCTGCGACCAAGACTCCAGAGCACATCGCTATCAAACTGCCAAAAAGCCAGTTTCCACGGGGAGACTTACTAAGGAGCAAATCTAGACTCGGCCAGAAAGACTATCTACACGAGCAGCATGGTTTTTTTTTTTTAGAAGGGGAGGAAACAGTCCCTCTTAGTCCAAGAGAAGACGTTCCAACGCCCATCGCAGCATCACGCTCGTTTTATGGCCCTGAACCAACCCCAATGACTCAAGGAGAACCTTTGCCATTGCTTGGTCTGCAAGGACCACGCTCCACTCCATTACCTTCTTCCTCTTTGGGATCCAGCTGAGTGACTTTGACTTGCAAGCGGTCAACTCTCTCGACTAGAACGCTCACCCGAGAGGCAAAGGTGTTGGCTTGAGTAAACAACTCTCCAAAGATGTCTTCTGCAAATTTACCTGCAATATTAAAGTGTCCACATTACCCTCGTGAGCCACATCAGACCACATCCAGTCTCCCAGCTCGTTTTCTTGAAGAAAGAAAGAATGAACCAACTCATGTTTTGGGTTTTCTTTTTTTAAAATTTTTTCTGGGTTGAGTTTAACATCCAGGAAGAAAATGCTCTGTTCCACCAAAACCTGACAGTTCCAAGGGATTTTCAAGCAATGAAGGAAAAAAAAAAAAAGAAAAAAAAAGAGACATACTTTCAAGTCATTACTAAAGTAAGGAAATGAAGAGGGCCAACAACACTCTACTGGTCTGAATGTGCACGGGTCTGTAGGTCCTTTAAGATTCTCTGCTGCTCTGTTTATTAGACAAGCAAATACAGTTAGATTTTTATTGCTCTGGAGAATCTCAAAGGCTCCCAGTCTCCAGCAGGCCTGCCTCCAGGGGAACTGGCACATATTTACAAGCTCAAAGTACTCTGGAACTGGAGAGCAGACCCAGTCCTTGATCCTAAAGCCTGAGCTCTAACCACAGAGGAAAGCACTGACCCTTTTGTTCCTTCAGGTGGCAGTGTCTGAAAAATTGATGCGTTCACGTTTCTTCTAAATCAAAACCAAAGGGAAACTTCTCAAAGGAGGGATATTCTCTCTCTAACAGCTGGGATTGCCCAGTGGGCTGCAACAACAAATATCAGCCCTCGTTTGGACTGCGAGAGCACCCAGGGGGTTGGATGAGGAGCTGGCTCCACCACTTTCAACCCAAATGAAAAGATGTCTCCTTGTCCTTCAGAGTTTACAAACCCACGCGTGCAACAGGAGTTGGCCACAGGTGGACAGAGATGGGAAGACTAGAGGAAAACCCAAGAACTTTCAATAAGTGCTGTTTTTTTGTTCTCCTCTAAGGCATAGAATCATAGAATCATAGAATTGCCCAGGCCAGAAGGGACCTCCAAAGGCCATCTAGTCCGACCCCCCCGCAGTCAGCAGGGACACCCCCAACTAGACCAGGTTGCCCAGGGCCTCGTCGAGCCTCTCCTTGAATATCTCCAGGGATGGGGCCTCAACCACCTCCCTGGGCAACCTGTTCCAGTGCTCCACCACCCTCACAGTGAAGAACCCTCTCCTCATCTCCAGTCTAAATCTGTTCCCCTCCAGCTTGAAGCCATTGCCCCTCGTCCTGTCACTGCAGGCCTTTCTAAACAGGTTCTCCCCAGCCTTCCTGTAGCCCCCTCAGGTACTGGAAGGCTGCTATTAGGTCTCCCCGGAGCCTCCTCTTCTCCAGGCTGAACAACCCCAGCTCCCTCAGCCTGTCCTCGGAGCAGAGGTGCTCCATCCCCCTGATCATCCTCGTGGCCCTCCTCTGGACCCTCTCCATCAGGTCCATGTCCTTCTTCTATTGAGGGCTCCAGACCTGCACACAATACTCCAGGTGAGGTCTCACCAGAGCAGAGTAAAGTGGCAGAATCTTGGGCATAACCCAAGAAAGGGAGACTGAACCAAGTCAAGGACAATGCTGAGGAAGAGGAGTTGGCACCAACAGCAGACACCGGCCTATGGAGTTCCCCCTGATGGGAAACATTCCCATCCCCGGCTGTTGAGTACGAGGCTGCTCCCAATAAAGCAGTCTGGTTTTGAAGCTCATCATCATATGGTCAACAGTTTGTTCTGGAATCTGTTACTCCTCAAGATCCTCTCCGACATTCAGGAAAAGGATAACCAGTTGGAAGCCTGACTTTAACAGCAATTTGGGGGGAAAAAAAAAAATAATATAATAATCTGGTTGTCTGCAGCGAGTCACGTCAGAAAGACAAGCGCCTCTTCCACAAGGCAAGGCGAGGGCATTCCCCAAAGCCCAGCTGCACAAAGATTTTCAGCTCTAAACTGGTGTATCAGCTACTTGTGCAGGCTCCCGGGCAGTTCTCTTTCCACTGCCAAGCACGGGGAACCAGCCAGGTTAAAAATCAACCTCCTCCACCCCCCCTTTTTGGTGGCAACGTCAGCTTGAAGTGTTTAGAGAAGGCAAATGCTGGACGTTAACTTCAACTGACCTCCCTCCTTCCACTCTCCTACACAATGCAGGCTCCACGCACGCTCCATTAACAAGCCCAACCAGCTTTTCTCAAACTCTGGAGAAGGATTTTTTTTCTGGAAACCTAAGGGCCAGTTAACTCTTGCTACAGCCAGGTCTCATGCAGCCCCCTCCCCGTTCAACATCAGCACAAGGCTCTCATTTGACCAAAGAGAGCAGGCGTTTATCTGGGGGATAATTTGACACCCCCCAGCAACAGTTTAAAAAAAAAAAAAAAGTTGTAATTTGGTGTCTACTTCAATAAGAACTGAAAATAATTTCTGAATTTCACAAGGAACTGCAAGAAGAAAAAGAATAAAGAGAAAAAAAGAGTAAAGGAAAAAGAATAAAGGTTTTGGTTTGCAATGCTTAGTGGTATGTGTCAAGCATAAAACAACATATAAACAGCATTTTATGTAGCAGCCTTGACCCTGGAGGGAGAAGGGATGGTCTGTATTCCCTTGGTTAACTTCAACTGACCTCCCTCCTTCCACTCTCCTACACAATGCAGGCTCCACGCACGCTCCATTAACAAGCCCAACCAGCTTTTCTCAAACTCTGGAGAAGGATTTTTTTTCTGGAAACCTAAGGGCCAGTTAACTCTTGCTACAGCCAGGTCTCATGCAGCTCCCTCCCCGTTCAACATCAGACTCTCATTTGACCAAAGAGAGCAGGCGTTTATCTGGGGGATAATTTGACACCCCCCAGCAACAGTTTAAAAAAAAAAAAAAAGTTGTAATTTGGTGTCTACTTCAATAAGAACTGAAAATAATTTCTGAATTTCACAAGGAACTGCAAGAAGAAAAAGAATAAAGAGAAAAAAAGAGTAAAGGAAAAAGAATAAAGGTTTTGGTTTGCAATGCTTAGTGGTATGTGTCAAGCATAAAACAACATATAAACAGCATTTTATGTAGCAGCCTTGACCCTGGAGGGAGAAGGGATGGTCTGTATTCCCTTGGCTGTGTTAAGTGCACGGATATAGAGTTATCATCCAGCATCTCACACATCGTTCTGTGCTTCACATACACCTCTGGATGGGGTAAGGCAGAGATTAATTTTTTGGTTTA
This sequence comes from Calidris pugnax, assembly GCF_001431845.1. Classification (NCBI taxonomy): domain Eukaryota; kingdom Metazoa; phylum Chordata; class Aves; order Charadriiformes; family Scolopacidae; genus Calidris; species Calidris pugnax. Next base: position 30,321 of record NW_015090946.1, read on the forward strand.
GTTACTTTGACTGCAAAAGTGCAGCTCACAATCAGAATTATCTTTGTCATGCACTGGCAGGAAGACAGACGGCGTGATTTAATAGGTCTCTCCATCTTTAGCTTGTGGATTCTGTAAAGTCACACGGAACCGCGCAGTCGACTTCCACAAAGTGCTACCAGCTGTGATAGTAACGAAGGGTAAACTCACTGGAATATGAAAGTTTGACAAGATTTATGTTTGCATCTTTGTAAAGAGACTGTGGTGCACTAGGCATGGCTGATTATTCACTTGACAGGGCTGTCACAGCCTACTGAACCTGCTTTACGTTCCTGTAATATTCAACGTACGAGGAAGGAGAGTGTTTCTTTTTTAGAAGGAAAAGAGAGAACGAGAGGGGAGAGGGGGGCAGGAGTTTGGTCACTTGGGTGCGAGCGTTCTGTAAGCAGTTAAGGCTAAATATTGCTTCATTTAAAATCCTGCTGACCCCGGGGAAGCGGGGGAAGAGCCAGTGCTCAGCATTTCCTCCCCACCTGCCTCGCTCCCCTTACGGAGACAAGCACGAAGTGGCAGGAAGAGCCACCTCTCCTGAGTTTTCCCTCCAGCGTTTCACTGAATTTCACTGAATTTTTAGAGTTGGAAGGGACCATAGAGATCATCCAGTCCAACTCCCCTGCTGAAGCAGGATTGCCTTAGAGCTTGTCAGAGTATGTTACTCAGGAGCATCCAGGTGGGTCTTGAAAATCTCCAAGGAAGGGGACTCCACACCCTCCCTGGGCAGCCTGTTCCAGGGCTCTGTCACCCTCACTGTGAAGACATGTTACTCACGATTGCATCCAGGTGGGTCTTGAAAATCTCCAAGGAAGGGGACTCCACACCCTCCCTGGGCAGCCTGTTCCAGGGCTCTGTCACCCTCACTGTGAAGAAGTTTCTCCTCATATTTGAGTGGAACCTCTTCTGTTCCAACTTGTGCCCGTTGCCCCTCGTCCTCTCACTGGGAACCACTGAAAAGAGTCTGGCTCCCTCCTCCTTCAACCCTCCCTTGAGATCAATGCCTACAAGTATCTCTTTTCAGTTCTCCTGGAGGAACCTGCCATGGGTTCCACACCACACACCTCCCTCCCCACACCCCGAGCCAGGCTCCCAGGGAACCTTCCCCATAAAGAAACCGGGGCTGCAATTTGGCTTCCAGCTCTTCACCCCGCTCCGAGGAGGTAGAAACAAGAGAAGCTGGGAAGAGCTGAGCTGCACAAAGAAGGTCTAAACCTGAAGGATCTCGCCAGGGCTCCATCACACTAACCCACTGCGTGACTTTGGGCTGGGATTAGCTTTCTCCGCAGCTGAGATTTGCGCAGCTTTACTGCCTTCTTCCTCATCATTTCACATGCACGAGATGGATTTTTTGCTCACACTCCACAACCATCTTGGCTACCAGAGCTAACAAATGAACGACGAGGGCCAGTTGAACGCGAGCGGAGAGCCTGGCCTTGCCCGTGCAGTGACATTTCTACAACAACCCAACAGAATGCGACGCCGACTGGCAGCGAACGCGGGCCCAGATTTTAGCAACAGCCACGGTTTTCACTGCTGGAAAGGGACTGCACCCAAACTTTCCTTGCCACATTGGCCACGGAAGACAAGGGGCTTGCTCTGCAGAGCAGGCAGAAGCTCTTGCAGCCGCCATGGAGAAGCTAAACAATCTTATTAATTTGATTATCAAAGTCTTCCTTCAAGGGCAGAGGTGGCTAATCAGAATCCAGAGCGTTTCAACAGACTATGGAGTCATCCCGGAGAGACCACAATTAACTCTTCGCTTCTCCTGTGGCACGTAGGCCCACGTTTTCCCCCCCTGGCCTTGACAAGGCTACTGGTCAGCCCACTGGAGAGCTGAGCTAAGCATCGCCTCGGCTCGTGCTGCCGTTGGAGCGAGCGGCCCCAAACCCTCAATACTCCAGAGGCAACTCCTGGCTCAGCCTGGGGACTTTGGGTCTTGGAAGGCACCAAACAGCAGGGGCAACCAGGCTGCTTCTGCGTGTGCGCTTTAATTATCTTTCATTAAAAATAAGGCTACTGACACGGTGTAGATTCAACACAGTCAAGCTCCATTTAGTAGCGCGTGCAATTACAGGCACATTCCCTGACACAAGATCCCGGCTGCTGGAAGAGCCTCCCATTTTACAAGCCTGACTTGTGCTCCATCCTTCCATCTGCAGTTTCGCTGCAGCCTCTCTCACACACACACACACACACACACACACTCACACACACCCCCTTCCCCATTTTCTCTTCGATGGCAAGGCAGTGGGACCGGAGCTGTGAAATTAGCATCAGATTTCTTTAGGAAAACATTTTAGCATTACCCAGGGAAGGCAGATGGGGGAGAAATAGGAACACGAGAGTAGAAAGAGGAGCTAAATAAAGAGCACTAGCGACTCCTGAGGGCAACGCGCAGGCTCGCCGTGGTACTCACTCAGGCTGCCCAGCTGTCGAATGACATTTGCCAGGGTGATGTTGGTCATGCATTCCAGCTCGCTCCGAACGCTAGGCAACGTCTGACGGCACAGGTGCCTTGGCTCAATGTTCCTCGTTACTAACGGCATGGTGGACCTGCTTCAGGCACTGTTCTGAAAGATGAAAAACAACCCAAAAAAGAAACAGGAAAAGGATTACTCAACCGCAAATTCCAGGCACACCAGAGCCATGGTGTTCGTTTTTCCTGCTCTCAAATGGCTTTATTTATAAGCCTTCTTTCCCGCCCCATCAGAAATAAAGATCCTGCTGTTCTGTGACTTGTGGTGACAGCGAAGCCCCGCCAGCTCAGGTAGGGAGGCAGAGATGGAAAACTACACATCTTCGCCCACACGCAAGGTGCTGCTGGCGCTACCGCAGCCGTTGTTCCCTTCCTCCCCATCCGCCGCCTCCGAGCAGTCTCCTTCCTCCCTCCCTCCCTCCCTCTCCCTCGTACAAGCTCTTCTGGAGAAATATTTTAAACCCCCAATCGATAGTTTTTTGCTTAAACTGAGAGGATGTTAAAAAAAAAAACACCCTGCTGTTCTGTGACTTGTGGTGACAGCGAAGCCCCGCCAGCTCAGGTAGGGAGGCAGAGATGGAAAACTACACATCTTCGCCCACACGCAAGGTGCTGCTGGCGCTACCGCAGCCGTTGTTCCCTTCCTCCCCATCCGCCGCCTCCGAGCAGTCTCCTTCCTCCCTCCCTCCCTCCCTCCCTCTCCCTCGTACAAGCTCTTCTGGAGAAATATTTTAAACCCCCAATCGATAGTTTTTTGCTTAAACTGAGAGGATGTTAAAAAAAAAAACACCCCAAACAAGAGCTAATTCCAACCAAAGGGTGAGCGGTGCCTTTCTCCTGGAACAAGAGAGACGGACGGGGCTCTCCTGAAACAACAGGAAGGGCTTGCAGCTGACCAGGAAACTTTCTGGTGCCTGTTCCTTATCCTGCAGGCTGCACCCCTCTTCCCTCGGGAAATCCCCCGGGGCCCAGGTTTACACTGGACCATTGTTTTCCTGCTCCAGCAGTTTTGAACCGTTGAGGGAGCTCTAATCAGGATGCGGGGCCAGAGCGCGCTCAGAAAGAAGTCAAGATTTATTGTACCAGAGTCAGGACAAACTTCCAGTCCGGTCTTTTTTTAAAAAAAATAAAATAAAAAAAATAAAAAGAAGAAAACATAAGTGTCCGGAAGTTATGCTTTGGACAGAAAACGCTTTTATGTGCGGGTCAGTGCCTTGAACTAACAAAAAAAAATCTCTTTTTCTAACAGGCTGAAACATTGAAGCAACAAACAGCTTCGTCTCAGATCGTCCATCTCCAAGAGAGAGGAAGGAACGGGAAACAGCTCGAAGGAGGAGCACAATACACGCCTGAAATCCTCTAAGACTAAGTGAAAGCAAATACATTCCCAAGTTCTTGATTAATTTAGAAGGGGAAAGAATCACTTTTCTAGGTCAGCTGAGGAAGAACCCCAGAGCAGAGCCAGCTCCCATGTGAGAGGCACGCTGAGCTGTTCGGCCCCGGGTGTAAAAATAAAACAGGAAGCAAACAGCTTGGGGAACATGGCTTCCTGTCACCAACAGCAAAAACCCAAGAACCATAAAAAATCAGCTGTTTGCTCTTGACTTTGAGCCACCCTTTGATAGTCTCTGTGGCAGCTGGCAGCTTATCTTTGAGGTCCAGGAGTCCTTCCTGGATGCTTTTCTATCAGGGTGTTAAGAGGAAGAAGTGGGCATTATCCCCTCCTAATTACCTCACAAGCCAGATTTTTGAATTGCTCAAATTTGACCCATTAAGGCAGAGGAGTTCAAGAGCCGCAGCAACACCGGGCACACGCACGTTTCCCAGACCAGCAGATGGAGGTTGCCATTTTGCAACTCCCCTTTATCACGAGGGAATTTCTCCTCCTCCTCCCTGCGTCCCCAAAAACCAGCCACCTTCTAGAAAGAGGGGAACGAGATCCACCTCCAAATAAATAAAAGCAGAAACTCTCCGAGGGCTGAAGCCCGGGTTGTTCTTCTCCACATCCAAGCTCTGCAGCAGCCATCAGTAACCACCGGGATATTTAAAGAGCAGGATGAACTCGGGGAGGACCCTGACCTTCTAAAATACCCCGAATTTTATCGATTACAGCCCAAGCCCTACAATCTTTTGTCAGCTTTAGTGCTTTTACGCCAGACAAACTTTCCCAGCTCCCCCCGGTAGGACTGCAGTCTGCACCGAGCTCTCATAAACAAGGCAGCATTTGCAGGCTGCTGGCATCGAGCTTCCCCCCCTCCTCTTCCTCCTTGTGTCCCCCAGGGCTCGGTTGGGGAGGGGGGGGACACAACCATGGGGGTATTGATAGATCAGGGGATGGCCACCCCATCACCCAGCCCGGCTGGAAACCTTCCAAGGTGCAGGACAGACGGAAGGAAAACAGCAAGAGGAAAAAAAATAAGCCTGGAAGGGGATGAGATGTGAGCATGCATGTATATAGACACAAAAACCCAACCCCAAAACAAGCTAAAATGATAGGTAGGCTGGGTCAGATAGTCACAGGTAGCACTGATCTCTGCAAGCGCGGGCAAAACAGGGCAGAAAATGGATTTTAGGGATATTCAGTGCCCCAAATACCCTCAAATAAACAAAGGCTAAAAAGACGTTGTTTGTATACAGCCCCCCTGAAAGCGTTTGCCTTCAAAGCGTGTTTTGAAACTAGAAGCAAAGAGTAGTGGTGAAAGTTAATAATATATATATTTTTTTTTTTAAGAAAAATACCAATGGTACAGCACACGTACGTTAGGAATTTGCAGCGGTGCAAGACAGCAGTGCTGAGGGCTAAGAAAAACACTCCCTTTATAGCCCAGCTCATCCTGCCAGCCACCCCCAGCCTCCCAGCACAGCCTGCCACACTCTGCTGCAGGATCCAGACTTTCACCCTCCTAATGGCTCCGACAGCCCTTCCTCCCTCTCTTCTTCCCCGTGCCCTGCTGCTGATCTGAACATCCAGAGAGCAGCAGCCAAACTGGAAGAAGGGACAAACCCCGTGGAGCTGCAGAAAAGAGGGAGGACAGGATGGGTTGTGGACAACCCACCCTTCCAGCCGCCTCTGGGATAAGAGGCATTTTAAAGCAAAATTTCCTCTCCTCTGGGCGGAAACACGGGGGAGCTTGAAGGTTTCTGGTGTTTTTGTAGGGCGGAGGCAGGCAGATAGGAAATCTGGGACCTACAACCTGAGGTCGATGCCAAAAAAGCCATCGGTGTCCCCACAAGAAGGCACTTTGCTGCCAGACCTCGGTTTTCCCCGCCAGTCTGCGGGAGGGCAGCTCTGGAGATAACAGCTAATGGGCTCCTGTAAAACCTTCATGCCTCATGAGTAGGTGGGACAAAGATTAATGGTCTGGATTGGAAAATAAGCGGTGTATTTCCAAAGCAGCAGTCAGGAGGGGCAGGAAAAAAAAAAATCAAGTGTGGAGAAGGGACGAGGTGTGAGAGCAAAGGGAGAAGGAGGAAGCAAAACACCAGAGACAGCACAAGGGGGGGGGGGCAGGGGAGAAACACAGTAAATGAAACAAGGAAGGGACAGATTTAAAAAAAAAAAGCTTTCCAGGAGGTTTTTGCTTTTATTCTGTAAGAGAGTCATTAAGAAACCGATTGACAGAGTGCTAGCAGCAAGGGCCATCCAGAACTGCTTTACTTTCAGTGGTCAGGGCATGACAACGCAGCAGTTTTCCACCCCAGCTCCCCAGCCTGGTCATCGGGCATTAGTCACTGTCACCCAACTACCGCCCGCCATCTATTATAACTAAATCCTCCCATTCAGAAGCAAGTTAAAATGAATTGCGAGGCCAAAACGCCTTATCTCGCCGGCGAAGATAAGCATTTCCACTTACTTATTAATGGTGAAGATTAGATTTGGTTTAGCACTAGGGTTTGGGGGTGCACAGGGTGGTTTTAAGAAGCAAGAAGGGCGCAGAGGACCTGCCCCGATCCCGCTGTAACGGGAGAAAAGAGGGAGGACGTTAAAAGTAAAAGGAAAGTGCTTCTACGAAACAGAAAACTGCAACAGATTTCTAATGAATATGCAAAAAAAAAGGAGAGAGGCAGCAAATTGAAACCCAGCACGAGCTGAGCGAGGAGAGGAGTGATCTTTGCTGGTGGCGGAGCACCGCTGGTTGGGAGAGCCGTGAGGAAAGGGGCCAACGCCGAAACCGCTCCTGTGCCAAATCCACACACGCTGCTGCATCCATCCACGTTCAGAATTCCTCAGCCTCCCAACCACCGTGCTTCACACCTTCTTAAAAACAAGAAGTCAGGGCTTTTCTTAAGGTAACAAATGTTATTTTTTATTTTTTTTTTCCTCTCTTGAGTCAGAACCTTCCTACCTGCTCAGGGCAAGCATTTCCTCTGAAGGTTCCAAGTCAAGGCTTGAAAAAAAAAAGAAGGCTCCAAGCCTTGTTATGCCGGCGGTGACTAAAAGCCAAACCATCCCAAAAGCCCAGCTTTGCCCCATAGCTTTTCCCCCCGCCCCCTTGCCTCCCTGCAGCTGTAATGCTGCCCCACCTCCAGCCGGGCATTGCCAGAATTCCTCATAATTTCCCTTTTCCCAAAATGCTTACGCACGCGGTGCCGAGCCCTGGCCCGCTCCACAGCCCCGTGTCGGCCCAAGAACAAAGTTTGCTGAGCACGACAAAAAGCCCTGGAAGCTGAACTCACCACTCCTACATTCCTACCCATCTTCCAGCCCACAACTGGCACCTCGGTTTCTAGGATTCACCGGGCATTTTGCTCCCCATCATCCTTCTCCATCTTGGGATTTCTCACTGCACACACGGGTGGTCTCGGGCGCCTCGAATTTCTCCGTGAAAGCAGGATCTGGGTGAAGTGGTTCTTCTCATGGCTTCCAACATCCCGCTCCCTCCACGCCAAGCTCTCACCTCAAATGCCTCGGTTCACCGGTTTTTAGGTGGATTCTGACTTTGGCAATTATTTCTGTAAATACTCTCGGGGCACTGAGGAACAAGTGTGGCGCAACCCAGGCCCGTAAAGGGGGAAAAAAAAATAATCCAACAAACCCACTTTGCAATTTTTCCCTTTTCAAATCCAGCCTTTTGAGTGAAGCACGAGGGAAATTGAAGCAGAACGTGCCGCCCTGAGATTTCTTATCAGCAAGTCATGGCCCGCTCTCCCCACGAGCTCCGCCGTAGCAGAACGCTCAGGAATCCCAGTTCTGGATTAGGATCAAGCCCAATTGGTTTGTTTCAAACAAGAACCGCCAGTCCTATAAACCCCTTGCACAAAGCTGCATCTTATCGACTATTTTTAATAAATAGGGCTGGCACGGTAAAATTGGAGGATTGTTAGGGACAATAAAGGAGACAGGCTTTGATTACAAGTATTGAGAAGCAAGGCAGGGCCATTTTAGGATGGAGTAGTTGCTTTCCAACGCCGAGTTCTGTCAACTGAAAACAGCAACTCGGAGCAAATACTCCTTAACAAGCAGTTTGGAGCGGAGCAGAAAAGAGCACTGCACAGCAAGAGAGGAACCTGCCTCTTTTTTTTTTCTTTTTTTTTAGTATTATTATTATTTTTGTAGAGCAGGCAGAAGAATTCTTCCCAAGGCTTCCAACCTGACATCCTGCTCCCTCCACAACAAGCTCTCACCTCAAATGCCTCGGTTCACCGGTTTTTAGGTGGATTCTGACTTTGGCAATTATTTCTGCAAATACTCTCGGGGCACTGAGGAACAAGTGTGGCGCAACCCAGGCCCGTAAAGGGGGAAAAAAAAATAATCCAACAAACCCACTTTGCAATTTTTCCCTTTTCAAATCCAGCCTTTTGAGTGAAGCACGAGGGAAATTGAAGCAGAACGTGCCGCCCTGAGATTTCTTATCAGCAAGTCATGGCCCGCTCTCCCCACGAGCTCCGCCGTAGCAGAACGCTCAGGAATCCCAGTTCTGGATTAGGATCAAGCCCAATTGGTTTGTTTCAAACAAGAACCGCCAGTCCTATAAACCCCTTGCACAAAGCTGGGGTTCTTCTCATGGCTTCCAACATCCCGCTCCCTCCACGCCAAGCTCTCACCTCAAATGCCTCGGTTCACCGGTTTTTAGGTGGATTCTGACTTTGGCAATTATTTCTGTAAATACTCTCGGGGCACTGAGGAACAAGTGTGGCGCAACCCAGGCCCGTAAAGGGGGAAAAAAAAATAATCCAACAAACCCACTTTGCAATTTTTCCCTTTTCAAATCCAGCCTTTTGAGTGAAGCACGAGGGAAATTGAAGCAGAACGTGCCGCCCTGAGATTTCTTATCAGCAAGTCATGGCCCGCTCTCCCCACGAGCTCCGCCGTAGCAGAACGCTCAGGAATCCCAGTTCTGGATTAGGATCAAGCCCAATTGGTTTGTTTCAAACAAGAACCGCCAGTCCTATAAACCCCTTGCACAAAGCTGGGTCTTATTGACTATTTTTAATAAATAGGGCTGGGCACGGTAAAATTGGAAGATTGTTAGGAACAATAAAGGAGACAGGCTTTGATTACAAGTATTGAGAAGCAAGGCAGGGCCATTTTAGGATGGAGTAGTTGCTTTCCAACGCCGAGTTCTGTCAACTGAAAACAGCAACTCGGAGCAAATACTCCTTAACAAGCAGTTTGGAGCGGAGCAGAAAAGAGCACTGCACAGCAAGAGAGGAACCTGCCTCTTTTTTTTTTCTTTTTTTTTAGTATTATTATTATTTTTGTAGAGCAGGCAGAAGATAGCAGAGTCGACCCCACGGTGCAGAGGAGAAGGCAGGCAGGACTACAAGGTGAGACAGGCGGCCGCGACGCACACAAAGAGCTGTAAATAACAGGCGAGTTGGAGGGAGAGATCTGGCAAAGGTTCTTCTCCCTGGTATTTGACCAGTTAGCATAGCATTACTGGGAGTCACCTGGGTAATTCCCCACTCAATGTGACACACAACCTCTTAGATCAGGGACCATCTGCAAATAAATCTGGACCCCAGCAGTGCTATCATCTGTCATGGTGTCTGGTGTAGCACAAAGCACCTAAGGAGGACGAGAGAACATTTTTGGGGATGGGGAGGGAAATGAGGCTTGATTTTTTCGAGTCCATCAGGGTGACCAATCACCCTGCCCTCAGCAGGGCTTAAAAAAAAAAAAAAATCCTCTGCCTGGACACAAACAAGCAGCACAGCCAAGGAGCCCAAGCCTTCAGCTAAGCGCCTTGGAGAGCAGCCTTTAGGAGGACCCATCGGGGGATTAGACACACCAGCAGGTTTGGGAATGAGGGAGGAAGGAGATAATCAGATCTGAAATTCCCATCAGTATGAAATGAGACTTAACTCAGTAGCTTGCCAACGCAGACTGACTGTTCTTTCTAATGTCTGTGACAACTCTGCTTCAAATTTCAAGCTTCTCTCAGCAGTAACTACTCCCCCATGTAGCTGTAATGGCCAGAAAGAGACCGGCTTTTATGTAACCCCAAAAGACTAGCAGAAAGGGAAGCAGCAGCCACACACGCACACACGGAGAACTGAGAAAAAAAAAAAAAGGAAAAAAAAAGAGAAAAAATTCAGCAGAAGGCTCTGCTGAGTGCTCAGGGCTATATCCAAGCTCACAATGCAGCCACAGAGAAGTGGGATGCAGCAATCAGGAATGCTACAGTTCCCCACTCGGAGAGAGACCTAGCAATCAGTGCTGCATCCGAGCAATAGGGAGTGAAATTATAGAGCAAACTGCCATGTGATGCCACAAACTACTCCATCCCGCCAGCTGTAACAAGTATTCATTCCCAAAAAACGCGTCACAGGCTCATCTGTCATTAACAGCCCAGCCTGCCAGCAGCTGAGCAGGAGTCAGCAGTGAAGGGCAGCTGCAGGGCTGTTTCCTTTCACAGTGGTCTATTCTCCCCCCCAAAAAAACCACAGGGGAGGGAGAAAAAAAAAAAACAACCCTGCCATGGGGGAAAAACGTTGCCCACCATCTCTTACCAGCAGCTAAGATGGAAAGCTCAGGCTGCGTTTTCACCCACAAAAGCTTTCCTGAAGCAGGATCTACTGAAAGCACGGGGCCTTTGGGAAAACATAGTTAGCAAAATGCAAAAAAACCCAACAAAAAACGCCCCAAAAAACATACATAACCCCTCTGTATATTAAGAATCCACTTCACTCATCAACTCGGGAACTTCACAGATAGGATCTGCCGGTGTTTGTTACGAAAGAGGTGTTTGGGTAATAGTGTGGGGTAAGAGCATTTCCACAGCCACGTCCCGACACGGGGAAGCCTCAGCCCCGCTCTGGCAGAAAAAAGGAGCATTGTACAGAGCCACCGAGTCCTTGAGACAACAAACACCCAGCCCGCTCAGCTCCCAGAGTCAAAAAATATACTCCTTTCCCCCCCCCTCCTCCCCTTTTCCCTCCCTTCTTTTCCCCTCTCCAGTCTGCTGGCTCTGAAAAATGCAAAAGAGGCTCAGAAAGCCATTTTCTGCGTTTTTTGGTGGTGGTTGATTTTTTTTTTTTGTCTGGCTCACACATTATCGTCATCATTTACTGCCCTCAAGGGGATTGCACAGGTGTGACTGAAAATTTGGCTCTCCCTTGCAAACTTTTGTTATCAGCTTTGCGGAAGATGATCTCGCTGGAATAAATGCCAACCTGCTCTCCTGGAGAGGGACTCGCTGGAAGCTGCTGGCAGAAACCAAGCTGGGGGTGGAAGGATGGGGGTGTCACTAAACGGGGAACATACAGATCCTCTGAGCTTCTGTTGGGAGTGCAAACACAGCCAGCAGTTTGACCTAGACTTTGGGGTTTTTTGTTTTTTTTTTTAATTCCTAAAAAACACACCGTCGCCCTAATTAATGTTTCCATTTCTTTAGCTGAAAAACAAGTTAAACAAAGAGGGTCACCTGGTGTTCCTATCGATGCCTGAAGAGGATATAGGCAGAACAAATGCATTTAAGTACAACTCTAGAAGAGATGTGACAAGAGAAAGGCAGTTTAGCTCAATTAAAGAGAGCTGTCACAGGGATTTGATTCGCAGAATACAGAACTATTGATTAAACAGGAATTAAAGCTCCGAAACAGAAAGGTTTCAAGGTCTTTGCCGTGAGGATGTACATCAGGAGAGAGGCAGCACCAGAGGAGCTCTGGCTTCGTTGCTTCCTAGGAAACAGGAGCAGCAAAGGAGCAAAATCCTTTCTGTTCCACCTGGGGATGGTTTTGGCAAGGATATGAGGTGAGTGACAACAGGGTGGTGTCACAAGCTTTAATCAACAGGTAGCTTGGGCGTATTCAAATAGAGAAAACCCACCATAGGTTCTCAAATATTTTAGGAATATGCAGGGAAAAGCCTGGTCAATGGGCAGGTTTCAGTCCATGGGCAGAAGGTCTCCAACACCACCTGGTCCAAGCCCTAACCGTTGTCCCAAGTCAATGAGACTATTCAAGGAATCAGCCCCAACCTGTCCCAGGAGGTGGGTCCCCTGAGCAGTAAGAACCACCGGGGGTTAGCGGTCATAGCAACCCAAGAGAGAGATGTCTACTAAAAGGGGATTGCCACTTTGTCCCCAAAACCAGTCCTTAAAGGTCAAGGTTGATGAGCTTTCATTGGCAAAGTCATTGTTTGTTTCTATCCCAACCCAGGCAAAATGAGCTCTGGATGAATTTCACTGAATTTCACTGAATTTTTAGAGTTGGAAGGGACCATAGAGATCATCTAGTCCAACTCCCCTGCTAAAGCAGGACCACCCAGAGCTTGTCAGAGCATGTTACTCAGGAGCATCCAGGTGGGTCTTGAAAATCTCCAAAGAAGGGTAGGTTCAGGCTGGATATTAGGAAATTTTTTTTCACTGAAAGGGTTCTCAGGCATTGGAATGGGCTGCCCAGGGAGGTGGTTGAGGCACCATCCCTGGAGGTGTTCAAAAGATGGGTTGATGAAGTGCTGGGAGGTATGGTTTAGTGATGGTGTTGCTCCTTGTTTGTTGTGTGGGTGTCTATTTTTGTCAAAGTCAGGTTGACGGTTGGACAAGATGATCTTTAAGGTCCCTTCCAACCTAGAAGATTCTGTGATTCTGTGAAGGGGACTCCACACCCTCCCTGGGCAGCCTGTTCCAGGGCTCTGCCACCCTCACCGTGAAAAAGTTCTTCCTCATATTCAAGTGGAACCCTTTATGTTCCAACATGATGATGAAAATCCTAAGATTTCGTTTTCCAAGCCTCAACATCTGTAATTGGATTCACCACCACCATTGGATCCACCACAAAGGTCTTGCCTAGAAGAGATGCACAGCATTGGATTCACCACAAAGGTCTTGCCTAGAAGAGATGCAATTTAGGTGGCAACCCAAGTAGCGTGGTCCTCAAGAGCTTCACCAGGAGGTAGCAGAGGGACCGAGCCTGGGGCTGTGGGGCTCCTGGGCAGAACCCAACAACAGCCCAACTTCTGCTAAAGCAACCGCCGCTGAATCGCTCGTTGCCGGGCTGAATTACTGCTAATGAGGAAAGTGTGTTTTCTTCCTCTCCCTCACACCAGCCTCCTCCAGGGAGAGGGAAGGCTCGCGCCCGTTAGCGCTCACAAAGCCCTGGGTGCAGAGCCCAACTCTCACAATACAGCAGCACATTCTCATTCTAGGGCAGCGCTGGGTAATTAATACGGAAAGAGAGGGTGTGGTTTCTCTTCTAAAAAGCCTTATTCCTGAAGCCTGAACGTATTTGAACCTTCCTTTTCAGCAGATAAACTCTGTCTCATTTGCAGCTAAGCTCAGCCTCCCCTCCTTTAACACACACTAAACTATTTTGATTAATGAAAAGAGTAAGGAACAAACCAGTTCCAAGTGTTTTCTATACAGCTCAACTGCTCTTTCAGTTTCCACTCACGCCTAGATAATTATATCACAGCTCCGAGTGCCCCCACCCTTCTGCTCCACTTGGGGAATGCTGGAAAGATAAGTCTTTTCTTAATTATTAAATGTAAATAGCTCATTAAATATAATCCAATTACTTTAATTGTAAGAAAAAGGAAGTAATTACAATATGTACATGTATTCTTGCCTGAACAGTTTTAATATCTTAAATGAATCTTTGCAACATTAATATTTTAAGTTAACCTTTGACACGAGGGGAAAAAAATAAAGAAGACACCGACTCCCTGATATTCTCCAGAAGTGTTATATCTGCTGGGATTTGTGTCACAAAAAAACCAAGAGAACAGCCTTGAGCATCTAAATTAAAATGCTTTATGAACAACGTCTTTATAATAAAGTCAAAATAACACATGGGTTTTCTAGTGCAGAGGGGAGAAAAAAAAATTAAAAAAAAAAGAGATACACATAGAATCATAGAATGGTCTAGGTTGGAAGAGACCCTTGGGATCATCGAGTCCAACCATCTCCCCTACTCTACAAAGTCCTCCCCTACACCATGTCCCTCAGCACTGCATCTAAACGGCCCTTAAACACAGCCAGGGATGGGGACTCCACCCCCTCCCTGGGCAGCCTGTTCCAATGCCCGACCACTCTTTGGGTGAAAATTAAGCCCCTGAATATGCTTTTTGGAACTCAGGAGTCAAGCAAGATGGGTACTACCGTGAGCTCAGGAGAACAGGCAGGTCCCCACCCCACCAGGACCAAAAGCCACCACGTCACTGGGGTTTTCCAGGCAGTTCTCCTTCCCCACGCCTACGGTTTATCCTGTCCAAGGCTGGGAAGAGGAACCAGGGCTGGGAGAGGAGGATCCTGCCCCATGTCTGGCATTACCCAGTTCTTCCCTAGGAGTGCCCAGTGAGGTGACCCCCACAGGAACATCCAATCTGGTTTTTTGTGTGTGTACACGAGCCATCTGTGCAACGGACGGGCCCCGCGCACGATCCCGGGCTGCCTTTTGGGATTTGCAGGCAGAGCTGCAGGAAGCTGGGAGCAGCAGTTTCTTCTGGTTTTGCTCAACGGCGTGACAATCCTTGGACTCACTTTCTCCAACCCCACAGCCAGCAGGACCCAACAACCTTCCAGGCAGACTTCAGCAAGGCCCCACTGCTTCAATCCTCTCCCTCCTCCCCAGCCTGACAGAGCAGGGTCTAATTTCAGTTTGGATGCGGTGACAGATGCCTGTGTAATCTCCTTGGGACAGTCAGGAAAAATAGTCTTTTTAAGCTGTAGTTGTTTCCATTTTGCATGTTCTGAGCCCAGCAGTGATCTCACCTTATGTAATCTCCAGCGCAAACTCCAGGCTCTGGACCATCCCAAACTATTTTGGAATGTCTGAAACCGTCACTTTATTGAACGGATCTTTTTTTGGGAGAGATTAGACCGTATTAGGGATGCTCAAGATGCAAGTCTTTCTATCAAAGCTCACCACAAGGTCTATAATAAGCTGCTTTATGGAAACCTCTCATGTGAAGCCAGCCCCTAGATGTAACCTCCTTGATACAATATTGAATTCTCAATAGCAACCAAAAGACTATTTTGTCTAAGTTAATTACACGCCTTTTTTTTTTTTTTTTTTTTTAATTTAGCCTCCAAAAGGGAAGAGGCCAGTTATTGCCTGCTTGCCCTAGCCAGAAGGTAAAGGTTTTTCCACAAGCTGTGTTTATAGCTATTCGCCTTCCTCCAGCAAAGGATGGGGCTCAGCAGCTGTTGGTATTGAAAGAACAGGATCTGGGTGTGTGTGCACGGTTCTCTATCTCACTTTTTTTTTTTTTTTTTTGCAGCTGCAAGGCCAAAACCAGTAGAGTGTGGTGCTTTTTTCTTACGGCAGCACAAAAGCAAGGGTGCCTGAAAGGGAACTCGCTTCCGCTCTGGCGAGCACTCAACGAACTATTTGCTGGGCTAAGGGGTGGTCGGGGAACTTTCACCCGGCCCATTCAGCCAGGGCAGCTATTCCCCCTCCCTCCCAATTAAATCCCATTTTTTGCACTCCATGCATGAACCTCAGCTACACCAATACATCAGATATTGTGGCTGATAGCCTCCTCTGAATGCCACTTCAAGCCCTCCAGCGCGGAGCCGCCTGAAAGCAAAGCATCAGTCATTCTTTGAGCAGCAGAAAGAGACTTTTGCTGGTACAGAGACTTGGGAAGGAAGACTCTAAGAAGTAGGAAAAGGGCATCCAGCTAAAGAGGAAATGAGAAATTAAAACCACATTCAATCTTATTAGCGGTAATACAATAGGTCAACAAAGTACTTCGCAAAACATGCTCTAGCTCTAGGCAATCCTGCTTCAGCAGGGGAGTTGGACTAGATGATCTCTATGGTCCCTTCCAACTCTAAAAATTCAGTGAAATTCAGTGAAAACTCCACAGCATGGGAACAGTCTCTCCAGAGCTCGTTCCTATGCCATCAGTGACACCAGCCAGTTTGGCTATTACGGGGAAAAAAAAAAAAGCAGAGATTGTCAGGGGCTATTTTAAATAGCCTGGCTGGGAGGGGAGATGGCTGGAGATATCACCTCCGTGCCTCGCAGGAGAGTACACTTACCAGATAACAACAGGAGGAATATTTCCCCCCCCTTCCTCCTCCTTTTCCATCTGAAACATTTTCTCTCTCTAGGGATTTCCAGCATCTTATAAGCGAAGCCTCTTTGAAGTACCGCAAAGTGCCATTGCTCATCATTTCAGTAATGATAGTAAATAAGCCCCAGTATTTTGTTGATCCTTTTCCTTTTGCTTTACAAACAAAAGGTCAGAGTCATTAGCCCAGTTTTATGAGCTTGGGAGGGGGGGGAAATGGAGGCTCAGAAGGGGCAGGCTGCTCTGCAACATCATCGGAAACGTCAGCGAGCAAACAAGAGAAGAAACTCTAAGCCATGGGACTCAAGAATGGCCACGCTGGGTCATCCAGCCTCCAGTTAAACCAGTATCCTCTGGCCATCGGTGGGCAGATACCAGATACATAAAGAAAAGAGCACGAGCAGCAGTTCTCCCTGCTGTCCTTCTCCACGCCGCAGCGACCCACCGCACCCTAAGGCCCTGCAGAAACAAACATTATCATTTAATTGACCTTTATGGATTTCGCTTCCATAAACCAGTCTCATCCGTTGCAAAACTCATCCAAACAGTTGGCATCCAGGAGATCCTGGGGCAGCAAGTCCCACATTTCCTAGGTGACAAGATGCTTCCTTTTATGCCCTTCACCTTACAATTAGGAGACTTTAATCTCCAGTCTGTGCCTTTGCTTCATAAAGGAGTTGGTTGAAGAAATGCATCACCCTTCATATTAAACAAACCCCTTCTGAGAAGAAGGTTATCTGCCCCCATCAGCCAACACAAGAGAAGCTCTCCATTCATAGTGAGGACTTTCAGCAGAAACCAAAATAATAAACTCATGGTTTAGATTTGATTCACGGCAGCAGTAAGAATAAGTTATTTTTAGGGGGCAGAGACTTTAATCTCCAATCTGTGCCTTTGCTTCATAAAGGAGTTGGTTGAAGAAATGCATCACCCTTCATATTAAACAAACCCCTTCTGAGAAGAAGGTTATCTGCCCCCATCAGCCAACACAAGAGAAGCTCTCCATTCATAGTGAGGACTTTCAGCAGAAACCAAAATAATAAACTCATGGTTTAGATTTGATTCACGGCAGCAGTAAGAATAAGTTATTTTTAGGGGGCAGCTTTTTGCGTGTTGTCCATCCTGTTCTGGGCTGTGCACCATTTCCAGCACCAACACAGGAGAATCAAACCCCCCCAAGACAAGAAGTCAGTGGTCTGAGAGCAGCTCCCCTGAAGTGGTGACACAGCAACAGCCTCCCGTGCACAAATTTAAGCCCTCAAGAATAAAAGGGCATCTCCCTCCTTCCCCTCTTGGCATCACAGCGTCCTTTAAACCACTATTTCTCCCCAAAACAGGGCTGGGAGAGCGCTCTGTGAGAGATGACCCAGAAGGCATGGAAGGAACAGAGCGGGTCACCATTGACCCTGTTTCTGGGAGAATCAAAAGAAGTGTTGCCAGCAGGTCCAGAGAAGGGATTCTGCCACTTTACTCTGCTCTGGTGAGACCTCACCTGGAGTATTGTGTGCAGGTCTGGAGCCCTCAGTATAAGAAGGACATGGACCTGGTGGAGAGGGTCCAGAGGAGGGCCACGAGGATGATCAGGGGGATGGAGCACCTCTGTTACGAGGACAGGCTGAGGGAGCTGGGGTTGTTCAGCCTGGAGAAGAGGAGCATTCGGGGAGACCTATTGCAGCCTTCCAGTACCTGAGGGGGGGCTACAGGACGGCCGGGGAGAACCTGTTTAGAAAGGCCTGCAGTGACAGGACGAGGGGCAATGGCTTCAAGCTGGAGGGGAACAGATTTAGACTGGAGATGAGGAGAGGGTTCTTCACTGTGAGGGTGGTGGAGCACTGGAACAGGTTGCCCAGGGAGGTGGTTGAGGCCCCTTCCCTGGAGATATTCAAGGAGAGGCTCGACGAGGCCCTGGGCAACCTGGTCTAGTTGGGGGTGTCCCTGCTGACTGCGGGGGGGTCGGACTAGATGGCCTTTGGAGGTCCCTTCTGGCCTGGGCAATTCTATGATTCTATGATAACTGACATTCCTGGTCCTTTAAATTCTCTTCAAAAGCCCCGGCAGATGCATACTTGAGATACGTCTGTGCTCTGCCACTTCTCCAGGAGCAACATAATACCAGAAAAGCCTTACTGCGATTTCAAGAATTAGGGTAGGATCTAGAGGAACTATTTCCCAGGCCCATTACTGCAGTTGAAGGCGAGTTGGGGATGGAGAACATGATTAACGTTTTGCCGCCGCACTGTTTGCTCAACAAAATAACACAGAAATTCACATTTTGGGTTCTTCTGAGACGGGACGTGCCCGCTCCTGCCTCCCAGGGAACAAACCCACAATCCTACAGACCTCCAGATGGAAAAAAAAAATGCTATATAAATCAGAATCAGGCCTGAATCTGATAACCTTCTGCAGAAGCTCCTATAAGCAAGCACGCCCTTGGCAGCGGAGCCTGATCGGCAGCACCGGGAGCCTCCCCTCCTCAAAAAGAAAAACACAAGGTCTTTTTTATTACACAGAGTTGCAAAAAAAAAAAACACAAAGGAAGTAAATGTCACCAGGGTGGTTCTGTTCTGAGCAGTCATTTGCTTATTACCCAGAAGCCATTTCTACATGCCTTTTTTTAAAATCCAGTGTTTATAAATACCTAAAATATTTAAATAAATGTTAATCTGTGGTAACCAAGGGCCCGATCTCACAAATATTTATCCTCGCACAGTGAGAATAAATATTCAAATACACAATTTCTTACTACAGATCCCATTAGAAGCAAGAGAGCTGCTGAGAACAGTAACACACCAGAAGACAGGCTGGGAAAAAGAGTTGCATTTTGCTTTCCTGGCTTTCTGCACAGTGAAAGTGTCACTTTTTGGTTCGCCTCCTGTGCATTTTGCGCAGTTATTACTTTAGAAACTAGATAAAGGAGGGAGCTCGGCGCTGAGCCATCAGACAGTGGGCTGTTCTGGCTATTTTCACCCTCAGAAGCAGCTTTGGGAGGTGTTTTTTGCTGGGTGCTGGTGTCCCAGTCTGTGAGGGGACAGCAGGAACTTTATACACATGCAAATACAATCGCTATTCAATCCTTTTCCTGGTTTGTGACCGCACACACAGCAAGGTATTTTGCTCAGCTGAATGACCAAGGGCTAAATATTATCATCAAACCTAGCAGCGACAAAACAAAAACCTTCAAGTTATTAAACATTTGAATCCGGAAAGCCCACAGAGAGAAACTATCGAGAAGGATTAAAGCCAAGTCTTACACTTGTTCAAATCTTCCTTATTACAGTCTGTCAAAGAAAACTAACCTGATTTTGTAGAAACATTAATCCTAATAACCTTCTTTGTTCTTCTAGCACCACAAAAAAAAAAAGAATAAAAAAATTAAAAAGGAGATGGATTTGCTGCTGTAACTATATGCACATGAGGCAATCACTGAAGTTTTAACCCCTCCACCCACACGACGTGATTATCTAAGCTTTGTGAATGAAATCAACTTTTCCTAGACCAGCCCTGAAGAATGAGATATATTCAAAGCACGCTGAGAAACTGGGTTGGCAGTTATCATAAAGGTTGTATTCTTTTTAATGAATCACTGCTCACAAATACCTTCTGAGCTGTTAACTTAAAAATACACCATTTCTGTTCGATGTGTCACTCTATTCACGGGGAAACCAGTTTTATACTCTGCTTAAAAGAACTTCACTATTAAACTCATTACTTCAAACCCCAGCAGCGATATCTCTGAAGACACCAGGGCTGCAGTTCCAGCCCCGACCCTTCTTTAAGAAGCCACCCCCTTCACAACATATTTCAAATAGGGCTTGTAGAAAATAAAGTAGCCAGAAACACACTGTATTTCCTTCTTTTTTTTTTTTTTCCTGCAGCTTTAGCCTGCATCCTCCCACCCACCCCCCAAGCATAGTTTTGTAAAACCAGGGCTTGAAAGATTTGTTAGGAATGTAGACTGGACAGAAGATGAAGAGAGAAATAGGGGTGAGCCCTAGGGATCAGGCAGTGGCATCGAACTGCTGATTTTTTTTGGGGGGGGATAGGGGGGTGGGAAGAGTGAAATGAAGCTGGGGTCTTCCTAATGTCCCTGTGCAGTGGCTTGGAAAAACCTGACCAGCAGCAGACAGCTCGGAAAGGCTTTATCTTCACAGCTGTGAAGAGGAAGGAGTTTGACAGGCATGAACCATCAGAAGGGTGGGATTGGGCTTTTTGAATAAAAAAAATGGAAATTGGAGCATTTACTTTTTGAACTTGTTACCAGACAGATTAAAAAAAAAAAAAAAAGTCAAATTTATTTTTAAAAGCAGCGAAAATAGGCAGTTTAGGGAAAAGTTTACATTCAGTTCCTCCCCGGAAGTTTATCCTCTTATAACCCTTTACTTAGAAAATACAGCAAGGCTTCTCCTTGCCTCAGCTGGGCTACAAGAGGGAGCTGGTAAACCCACTCCTCACCCCAAAACAATGCAAGGTTTTTAATCAGGCAGAAATCCATCCTTTGGAAAGGTTTGGAAGGTAGAAGACCTGGGTCTTCGCCCCCATTGTCACCAACTCACCCAGGGACAACACTGACAAATGTACCTTGACCAAAAATCAGCATTAAGTGGGTCTTTAAAACTTAGGTTGAGGTCCCTCACTCAAACCTCATGTTTTCAAGGACAATACTTTAAAAAAAAAAAGACACAAAACAAACAAAACGCCCCGAACTGAAGTGCCTGTCCTGCTCCACCCCACTTCCTGGACAAAGCTTGTCCTTGGCTGTGAATACAAGCGGATTTTCAAAGTCACTTTATCAACGTGCTGTCTGTGCTCTCGGTGGGGAGATGTTAGCTCTGGTTTGGTTTTAACTAAGTAATAGATTAAACTCTGTATTGGTTTCTATGACAAAAACCCACTCAAGGTCAATAAGGGGCAAGTCAGAACGAAAAGTGTCGCAACGCAGCATTTCAAATTCCTGCAGCATTCAGTAGCAACCGATTCTGCAGATGTTTAAAATGGGTGGAAAACATAACTATTCCCCTTCCTCATGTGACCAAACAGGCAGACTTTAGCACTTCCCGTAAAGTAACATTTCACATCAGCTGTGTCACAGGGAAGCACATGTGCATACCCTCCCACCTTCTCATCTTTGAATTTCAACTTTTCCATGTCAGAAGTCTTTGGGAAGGACACACAAATGCGAGGGTTGCCATCAGCTATGACCCCATCTGCAGCAGATGTACTTAATAAAAGGGGGTTTTACTATTATGAATTAATATATATAATTTCACATCCACCAACATCTGCAGTGCTGAAAGGTTCCAACTTTCAGTATTTTCTAGTGTCTTACCAAACAGGCCTACCCCTGGCATTAACACATCCTGCAGTCCCACCAGTGGGCTGATTTGTGTAGAGTTGCCCAGTTCTGCTTTTGCTACTAATGAAAGTAAGAGAATAATGTGAAATGTGAAACTACTGGCGGGGGAAAAAAAAAAAATTCCCACCACAGGAAAGTCCTTGAGGTCAAAGAAGAGCTAACAGGGAGGAGCTGCAATCTCTTACCTTGCTCCAAAGGACATATGTTGTTTGTATCCCAAAGGAGTAACCCCAACACAAACCTAAATACTGGTGAGGCACAACCCCAAGGACATTCCCTAACAACTTATTCCTTCTCTGAAAGAAATATGGGCCGAGTTCACCAGCAGGTCAGTGTGTTTGACCAAACTACCCAAGCCTATCCCGTTACACCCTTCAAAGCTTCCTTTTAAGAGTACTTAGAGATTAAATATTGGGGAAAACGTTTTCCAAAGCATGCTAAAGCACCCAGAGTCTCACCCCAAGTTTTGCCTGCCCATAGTTAACAGTCAAGGGGCTCACACACCCCCTTAAAGTGGAGCCAGACCTACTGAAAGGTGCACCCACCCTTGGGGCAGTGACAGCCAGGAGGGAGAAGTTGCTTTTACAGCAACACTCCACGAGCGCAATCACCAGAACTTGCATCAAGAAGGGCAGCCAGCTCACACCCAGACAGACTTCATACACACACACGTTTGCACAAGCACTGATGGCAAACCCTGGCAGGAAAAGCTGCTACCAGCCTGGAAAGGCAGGGAACCTTCTCCCCCAGCACAGCACCCTTGTCTCCCCCTTAGAGGGGACCTTGCAGCCATTCCCCTCCTTCTCCCCAGCTCCCCCAAGCCATTGGCCGCTAAGTCAGACCTCTGTAACGGCCCCGGGACAGCAGATCCCGGCAAGGCCTCGGGAGAGCCCAGAAAAATGGCATTTCTTTAACCCCACACAGGGCTCTGTGCCCCCCAGCCCTCCAGGCCAGCCCTCCCCACTACACCCCAATCCCTCCGGCCAGCCCAGCCACGGCCCAGGGCACACACCCTGCGCTGAGCCATGGCCCCTGGGAGGGGCTGGGCAAGTGTCAGCCTAGGGATGAAGCCATTTCCTTCTCCCCGGCCGCAGGCCCGACCCAAGCCCGGCCCAAGCCCCCCAGCCCGGGGTACCAGGGCCCACACAAGCCGGGGACTCACTATGTGGCAGGAAACAGTGCCCGGCTCAGCCGCATAGCTCACTATTTGGCAAAGGCCTAGCGGCCCACCCCAGCGCCTCCGCCTCTCTCCCCCGACAAGAGGCGGCCCGGAAGGCCCGGGGAGCCGCCGCTCGGCTCTCTCGTACTCACCCCTCTCCGCGGTTGTCCCCTCCGGCCCTCTCGGCTCGTTACCACCAGGGCGGGCCAGCCCGGCCGTCCGCCATTCCACAGCTCCCCCTCCCTGCCCTGACTGAGCCTCGCCCCGCCTCCTCCCGGCCGCCGGTCCGCCGCGCCATTGGCTCGCCGTCCACAGATACTGCCACGCTATTGGCTCTCCCTGGATGTCTATCAAAGCCGCCCTACGCCACTTGCGTACGGAACTGGAGCAAGAGAAGGACCCCACCCAAGCCGGCCGCGCAAAGAGAGTAAACAGGGTGGAACGTATCATCATGAGGACTAGATGGGGGGGATCACCATGCCGCTTTGGGACAGATTCCCGGGGCAAAAAGGAGAAATCGCGACACCAAGCACAGCCGCGACATTTATAAAAGGTGTGTCTGTATCCGTGAGTGCCGGTTCTCGATATTCTTCCAGGTTGATTTGGAGGAAAGGGGTCTCTGTCTCTTCCGCGCCCCCTCCAGAGAGAGCTCTTTTTGGTGTTGCCCTGTCGCCTCTATGGTCTGACGCCCTGTGAGGAAAGTTCCACCTGGGGGAGCGGGGGTGTCACTCCATGGCGGGGGCAGAGGCTGTGGGGCAGGGATTGGGGGCCAGGAATGTGGGGTGGGGGTTAGGGATCTGCCTCCAGTCCCCAAACCAGAGGGTGTCCCCAGCCCCCCATCTGCCTCCAACCCCCAAACCAGGGGGGTCCCCAGCCCCTCATCCACTTCCAGCCCCTGAACAAGAGTGGGGGTATCCCCAACCCCCCCATCTGCTTCCAGCCCCAAACTGGGGCTGTCCCCAGCCCCCCCATCCACCTCCAGCCCCAAATCAGGGGGGTCCCCGCCCCAGCACCCCAACCGCCTCCAGTGCCCAAACCAGTAAGGTCCCCAGCCCCCCATCTGCCTCCAGCACCTGAACAAGAGTGGGGGTGTCCCCAGCCCCCCCATCTGCCTCCAGCCCCCAAAACCAGGGGGGTCCCCAGGCCCCCATCCACCTCCGGCCCCAAATCAGGGGGGGTCCCCAACCCAGCACCCCAACTGCCTCTAGCCCTGAACCAGGGGGTGTCCCCATTCCCCCATCTGCCTCCAGTCCCCAAACCAGAGGGTGTCCCCAGCCCCCCATCTGCCTCCAACCCCCAAACCAGGGGGGTCCCCAGCCCCTCATCCACTTCCAGCCCCTGAACAAGAGTGGGGGTATCCCCAACCCCCCCATCTGCTTCCAGCCCCAAACTGGGGCTGTCCCCAGCTCCCCATCTGCCTCCAGCACATGAACAAGAGTGGGGGAGTCCCCAGCCCCCCCAGCTGCCTCCAGCCCCCAAACCAGGGTGGGGGTCCCCAGCGCAGGGGTCCCCAGAGCTGGGGGGCACGGGGACAGCCAGCCGCCCTCCCTGCTGGCCACGCAGGGGCGGTGGCCACTGGAAGCAGCCGGGTGACGCCGATTTTGGCTCCCTCCTGGGTTTCTCCCCAGGGCCCGACGAGGCGGGGAGCATTAACGAGCCTGGTTTAACGAACAGGGCCGGCAGCGTGTGTATGGGGGGGGGACAACACAGGGATGGGTCCTACTGAGTGGACCCCAGTGTGTGTCCCAGCCCCACAAGGACACCACGCTGTGGTTTTGGCAGATGGGGGTCACACCGGGATGGGCAACACAGCCAGGGCTCGGAAAAGCCACGGTGGAGCGTGCCAGGGCTCGGAAAAAACCCATCCTTGAGCCAGGGTGACCTTGGCACCATCCTCTGGGTGAGCCCATCCCTGGGCAGAGCCGGGGCGACGCTCCTGGCCCCCTCGGAAACGGAGGGAGCAAAGACTTGATCAGAAATTACCAGCACGCAGCGCTGCCTGCACACCTGGCTATTAAATCTTTCCTCCCCTGGCTGATGATTAGCATCAAGCGGCGGGTTGGTTTCTGCCTGCAGGAGAGGGGGAAGAGGAGAGAGGGGGACGAAGGGCGCCGGGGAAGCAGCCATCTATCTCCCAGCCCCTCCTGCTCCGAACCCGACCGAAGGGAGTAAATCACCCGCTCTCTCCTGGTGGGAAGCAAACAAATCCCTGTCAGAGCTGCCGGGGGAAGGTGGCCCGGCCACGGGCAACGCCGACGGGCAGATTAGGTGGCCCTGAATGGAGCAGCCCCGGGGGGGGGAATCCGGTGTGTGCCATCCCTGCCCGTTTTGCCCACACCTCCCACCCGCTGGCACAGGCTTTGCCCGCTCCTGGGGTCTCTCTTGCCACCGTCGCCATCTCCTCTGGCTCCTCCTGGGCGAGGTGGGCACCAGAAAGAAATTCTTTGAGGTTGCCCAGAGAAGCTGTGGCTGCCCCATCCCCTGGAGGGGTTCAAGGGCAGGTTGGAGGGGGCTTGGAGCAACCTGGGCTGGTGGGAGGTGTCCCTGCCCAGGGCAGGGGGTGGAATGAGATGATCTTTAAGGTCCCTTCCAACTCTAACCATTCTATGATTGATTTCTTGCCCGTTTTGCACTCTCTCCTCCACACACCACCCCCTTGGGCGTGATGCCCAGCACCTCCCCATGCCCCCAGCATCCACCAGCCCCCCGTTCTGCCCCCAGCACCCCCCAAACCCCCCGCGTGGGTGCACGGCGAGGGCCGAGGTGCTGCTGGAGGCCGCTCGGCTCCAGGTTTTCCAGGCTGCCAGCCAGCCCTTCCCTTGAAGAAGATCCGCTTCTATCTCAAGGTGTCACAGCCTCAAGGGAACCACCTAATCTGTATCTGCACTGCAACCTTTATCTCTCCCCGGCTGTGTGAGAGGCTCTGTTTATAGCTGCCGAATAATACCTGCTAAATTGCAGGATCCAACCTTCCCCCCCCCCCCCCCCCTCCCCCGATACCTGCTAAATTGCAGGATCCAACCTTCCCCCCCCCACCTCCTTCCACCCCCCTCCTCGCCGCCGTACCCCCTGACACTTGTTTCTCTGCAAGAGGGATGCTCTCGCCTGCCAGGTGCCTCCCTGCGTTTTGCTGGAGGTAAATGATGCTCCAGGGGACAGGGAAGGGCAGCGGGGCTGCTCCTGCCTCCCGCCTCCCTCCCAGGTGGGCTCCGAGCCCCTGATAACCCCACACAGACCCTGGCACAAATTACTGTCCCCTCTGTCTTCCTCCCAGCCCCGCTTCCCTCAGCCTGGGGCCTTGCTTGTGCCGAAAATGAGGTGGGATCCAGCAGATCCGGCTTCATCCTTCCTCTGCCTGATCTGGGGATGGGGAGAGGGGTCATCCTCGGTGGGAGGGAGGAGATGGCAGCTGTGTGCTGCCCCAAGGCCACATCCTCGCCTGGAAATGGCAACCAAGCACCTCTGGAGTCACCCACCAGGAAGCCTTGGGTGCCTCAGAATCACAGAATCACAGAATCTTCTAGGTTGGAAGGGACCTCAAAGATCATCTTGTCCAACCATCAACCTAATTTTGACAAAAATAGACACCCACACAGCAAACAAGGAGCATCATCACTAAACCAGACCTCCCAGCACCACATCAACCCCTCTTTTGAACACCTCCAGGGATGGGGCCTCCACCACCTCCCTGGGCAGCCCATTCCAATGCCTGAGAACCCTTTCAGTGACAAAATTTTTCCTAATATCCAGCCTGAACCTCCCCTGGTGTAACTTGAGGCCATTTCCTCTCGTCCTGTCGCCTGTGACTTGAGAGAAGAGACCGACCCCCACCTCTCTACACCCTCCTTTCAGGGAGTTGGAGAGAGCAATAAGGTCTCCCCTCAGCCTCCTCTTCTCCAGGCTGAACACCCCCAGCTCCCTCAGCCTCTCCTCATAAGATTTATTCTCCAGACCCCTCACCATCTTTGTCACCCTTCTCTGGACCCGCTCCAGCACCTCGATGTCTTTTTTATGGTAGGGGGCCCAAAACTGGACACAGTACTCAAGGTGAGGCCTCACCAGTGCCTCCTCCCCAGCCGACCACCCCTGTCCCAGTGCCACCATCCTGCTCCCCCTGCGTGTCACAAAATGGCTGAGGAGCCCCCGCAGCGTGTGGCAGCGTGTGGCAGCGTGTGGCAGCGTGGCACGAGGGCAGAGCAGCTCCAGCTGCATCCCTGCTCCCTACGGGAAAGGAGTCAGGGCTGTTGGCGTCGGAGCTGTGAGGATGCTCAGGAAATGTGCACCCAACAGCACGTTCCAGGCTTCTCCTGCATCCCTCATTCCCATGGACCACAACACCCTGGCATCAATCA
This sequence comes from Calidris pugnax, assembly GCF_001431845.1. Classification (NCBI taxonomy): domain Eukaryota; kingdom Metazoa; phylum Chordata; class Aves; order Charadriiformes; family Scolopacidae; genus Calidris; species Calidris pugnax. The sequence continues at coordinate 57,156 of NW_015090946.1, forward strand.
GGGCTCCAGCCACGAGCTGGGGTGCCCGGGTGTATGGGGCACCTGGATGTGCCCCAGGGATGTGTGGGGCATGTGTGGGTACAGGGGGTACCCAGGTGCATGGGATGCACGGTGCATGGGGGGTGGAATGGGATGCAGGTGGGATGGACGGGGTGCCAGGGATGCAGAGGACACCTGGAGTTCCTGGGATGCGTGGGGCATGTGGGATGCTCAGGGTGCATGGGGTACTTGGGGGGCATGGGGCATGTGGGGTGCAATGGGGCACACGGGACGGATGGGGTGTGCAGGGGGTACTCAAGATGCACAAGACCCACAGGATGCAAGGGATGCAGGGGGTACCTGGGGTGCAATGGGGCACACGGGATGGATGGGGTGCTTGGGGTGCCCGGGATGCAGGGGACAGATGGAGTGTGTGGGATGCAGGTGGTACCCAAGATGCACAGGACACACAGGGTACCCAGGGTGCAATGGGGCACACGGGACGGATGGGGTGTGCAGGGGGTACTCAAGATGCACAAGACCCACAGGATGCAAGGGATGCAGGGGGTACCTGGGGTGCAGTGGGACACATGGAATGGATAGGGCACACAGGGTGCCCAGGATGGAGAGGACAGATGGAGCGTGTGGGATGTATGGTACCCAAGATGCACAAGACCCACAGGATGCAAGGGATGCAGGGGGTACCCAAGATTCAATGGATGCATGGGATGGATGGGATGCACAGGGTGCCTGGGATGCAGAGAACAGATGGAGCGTGTGGGATGCAGGTGGTACCCAAGATGCACAGGACACACAGAGTACCCAGGGTGCAATGGGGCACACGGGATGGATGGGGTGCTCAGGGTGCCCGGGATGGAGAGGACAGATGGAGCATGTGGGATGCAGGGGGTACCTGGGGTGCAATGGGGCACATGGAGAGCGTGGGATGCAGATGGTACCCAAGATGCACAGGACCCACAGGATGCAAGGGATGCAGGGGGTACCCAGGATGCAATGGGACACACGGGATGGATGGGATGCACAGTGTGCCCGGGATGCAGAGGACAGATGGAGTGCGTGGGATGCAGGGGGCACCTGGGGTGCAATGGGACACACGGGATGGATGGGGTGCTCAGGGTGCCCGGGATGGAGAGGACAGATGGAGTGCGTGGGATGCAGGGGGCACCTGGGGTGCAATGGGACACACGGGATGGATGGGGTGCTCAGGGTGCCCGGGATGGAGAGGACAGATGGAGTGCGTGGGATGCAGGGGGCACCTGGGGTGCAATGGGACACACGGGATGGATGGGGTGCTCAGGGTGCCCGGGATGGAGAGGACAGATGGAGTGCGTGGGATGCAGGGGGCACCTGGGGTGCAATGGGACACACGGGATGGATGGGGTGCTCAGGGTGCCCGGGATGGAGAGGACAGATGGAGCATGTGGGATGCAGGGGGTACCTGGGGTGCAATGGGGCACATGGAGAGCGTGGGATGCAGATGGTACCCAAGATGCACAGGACCCACAGGATGCAAGGGATGCAGGGGGTACCCAGGATGCAATGGGACACATGGGATGGGTGGGATGCACAGTGTGCCCGGGGTGCAGAGGACAGATGGAGCGTGTGGGATGCAGGGGGTACCCAAGATGCACAGGAACACTTGGGGTGCAAGAGATGCAGGGAGTATCCGGGATGCAGTGGGACACACAGGATGGATGGGATGCACAGGGTGCCCGGGATGCAGAGGACAGATGGAGCACGTGGGATGCAGGTGGTACCCAAGATGCAGAGGACACTTGGGGTGCAAGGGATGCAGGGGGTACCCAGGATGCAATGGGACACATGGGATGGGTGGGATGCACAGTGTGCCCGGGGTGCAGAGGACAGATGGAGCGTGTGGGATGTATGGTACCCAAGATGCACAAGACCCACAGGATGCAAGGGATGCAGGGGCTACCCAAGATGCACAGGACACATGGGATACCTGGGGTGCAATGGGGCACGTGGGACGGATGGGATGCACAGGGTGCCCGGGATGCAGAGGACAGATGGAGCACGTGGGATGCAGGTGGTACCCAAGATGCAGAGGACACTTGGGGTGCAAGGGATGCAGGGGGTACCCAAGATGCAGAGGACACACGGGGTGCAAGGGATGCAGGGGGTACCCGGAGTGCAATGGGACACATGGGATGGATGGGGTGCTCAGGGTGCCCGGGATGCAGGAGGTACCCAAGATGCACAAGACCCACAGGATGCAAGGGATGCAGGGGGTACCCAAGATTCAATGGATGCACGGGATGGATGGGATGCACAGGGTGCCCGGGATGCAGAGGACAGATGGAGCGTGTGGGATGCAGGGGGTACCCAAGATGCACAGAACACATGGGGTGCAAGGGATGCAGGGGGTACCCGGGGTACAACGGGACACAGGGGATGGATGGGGCTCTCAGGATGCCTGGGATGCACACGAGGTGCCCGGGGTGCGTGGGGTGCCCGGGGCACCCGCTGCCCGCCGGGTCCCCGAGCCAGCGTGGCGGCGGGCAGTTGCTGCGCCGCTGACATTTACTAATCAGCTCTAACCTCAGCTGCACACCCGCTCCGTCTCGCTTGCTGTCTTGTCTCCATGGAGACTCCGCAACCTTTGCTCACTCGTTAATGGTATCTCAGCAAACGAAACTCCAACGCCACCCAGCCTTCCCCTCCCGGCCCCGGGAGAAATCCTCGCCTCTCACCTCCATCCCCGTCCCCTCCCGCCGCTGGGGATAAAAGGGACGAGTCCTTGTTAACGAAGGACCCAGCCACGCTGGGCCGAGCCGGGGGCAAGTTCTGACGGCTGCGGCGGGGAGGAGGGAGAGCTGCCATCCTCCTCGCAGCCAAAAAAACAAGGCCGGGGAGATTTTATTGCTGTGGCAGCAAGGACAGGCTCCGGCCATGCGGGATGCCAGCCAGCAGCCCCTTCCCGGCTGATTTATTGAGCCACGAGGCTCGGCACAAAGCTGTTGTGCTCGGGGTCGCCTGTGTGTCCCCCCCATCCCAAACCCAGCCCTGCCTGGTGGCCAGCACCCACCGAAAGCCACCGGCACCCCAAAATCACCCCAAAAATCAGCGGTGGTTGCCGGGAACAAGCTCCGTCCCCGGTGTCCTGCTCTCGCCGATTTCTGTTTTCAAATTAACATGGGAAAGATGCCCATTACCTGCTTCCAGATAATGACTATGATTAGGCAGAGCTCTGCTGCCAGCCGAGATCTGAAGGATTTCTGTGCACTCCAGCAGCGCTTGCCGGTGCAAAAACAAGAGCAATAAAGTGTAAATAAAAGACTAAAGAAAATAGCGCCGGTCCAGCAGCCGAAAGGGTGCGCGGAAGCAGCTCTAATGAGGGGCTCACTGCGGCCGTGGTGGCTTCAGCCTGGCCACAGGCACAGCAAAATTGGGGAGGGGTTGTCCCGTGCCTGCACCCCACCTTTGAACCTGGCTCGGCCTCCTCTTGCTGGAAACTGGGGGTTTTGAAAGTAAAAATATAAAAATATTCAAGGTGTGCGCTTGGGAGCTGCAGAGTAATGAGGGAGGATGTCTTGGGGGGGAGTCCCGGCCCAGCAGACAGAGCTGGGGGTGTAAGGAGAGGGGAAAAAAATAGCCTGATGTCCTGAGATGGCCACAACAGCTCCTGGAGTGGTCCCTCCTCTGCCCCGTGGTGGGACTACCCAGCCCTGGCACCCGTGGAGCAAGGGTGGCCTCTGTGCCCAGTGCCCCAGGGCACCCCCATCCCCAGGGGATGCCCAGGAGGGGATAGGATGGGGCACACGACCCCATTGGAAAGCAGGAACCCCAAAACTTTGCCATTCATGGGTACCCGGCTCAGCTGGACCTTCCTCATCCTCCTGCTCCCCTGCCCAGAGGGCAAACGTGGGGCTGGCAGGGCCCACACTGACTTGCAGGGTCTCCCCTGCATCCTTGTGTGCCCCAAAGCATCCCAGCTCAGCCCAACCTCCATCCCCTGCATCCCTGTGGATGCCCCATGGCATGTCACCCCATGGCATGTCACCCCACGGCATGTCACCCCCTGGCATGTCACCCCATGGTATGTCACCCCATGGCACACCACCCCATGGCACGTCACCCCATGGCATGTCACCCCACCAAGCCTCCCATCTTCCCCAGCAGATCTTCCCCAGTGGTGGCATCCCTCAGCAGCTGTGGGAGGAGGATGAAGGTGACAGAAAACAGGGAGGAAGGGTGGCCAACACGTCCCAGCACCACCCCAGGGAGAGATTTGCCCGGGGGGGGAGCCCCAAGGCTGCCCGGGGACCAGTTTTGGCTCCTCCAGGGGCTCCATTCTCTGGGGCTCAGGGCTGGGAGCCAGTTCCCCAGGGGGTGCAAGGTGAGGGCCCAACGTTGTCCCCATCCTCCAGAGATGCTGGGGTGTCACTGGGGGCACCCACCCTTGTCCCAATGCTGGGGGAGGCACAAACCCCCTGAGCTCCTGCTCCCCCCGAACCTGCTGAGATCTCCCTGCTGTGGCCAGGAGAGATGGAAAACCATGGCTATGGCCATGAGCTCGCCCTCGCTGGCAGCCTTTGAGGAGGCTCTCACCATCCCCGGGGCAGAGCATCGCTCCCAGTTTGTCCTGCCCCACACCACGGGACCAGTCCACCCAGGGCCAGGGTGTCACCGTGCCCAGGTGACAATCCCCTCGGTCCCAGAGGAGGCTGGAAGAGGAGCCGCCATTCCCTCTGCCAACCGGTTTGGGCAATAAACATCATCCCCAAAATCTTGTCCCACGCGTGGCTCGCTGGCGAGGTGGCTCCTGGTGGCCTGGTGGCCCCGTGTCACCCTGTTGGGCTCCTGCAACAGGCACAGGGCAGCCCCCCTGAACCCCCCCAGTGCCCACAGGAGCCGTCCCAGCCCGGCTGGGGGGAGGCAGGGAGTTAATCTCTGCTCCGATTAGGCAGAGTTCCCAGCGATGGAGGGTTCTTCTTTCTTTTTTATTTTATTTTTTTTATTTTGCCTCCCCCCCTCAGTGATAACAAATAATAATATAATCCCCCCTAATCCCTCCCCGAGGAGCCGGCGCACACCGGGCCGGGAAGCACCGCGCTTCTGCCGCCGCTGATAACTCACACCGCCGGGGCCCCCGGAAAAACAAACCCTTCAGCTCACGCTTGGCCCCCCAAAAACCCCCCCAAAACACCCACACCCTTGGCATCCCCCCCACCACCACCCAAGCACCCCCAGATCCCCCTTTTCACCAGCTTGGGGGGGAAACCATCACCATTCCTGGCTCTTTCCATCCAGGCACGGCCACCTTGAGCCCCCAGCCCCATCCAGGGGGTCTCTGCTGCCCCTTCCCCAAGGGGGGGGCCCATCTGGGACCCCCATGGGGTCTCCACTCCCCCAGGCTCCCTCTCCCTTTGTAGCAGGGATGGGATGAAGCCCCTCGAGGCTGAACCCCGCGGCTGCTCTCCCCGCACACCCTGCTGGTCCCCAAGGGGTTGGGGGGGCATCCTATGGGTTCCCCCACTCTGGGGGGGGTCTGAGACCCCCCGACACACCCCAGCTGTGCCCCCACACTTTGGTTTAGCAGCCTTGGTGTGG
>NW_015090946.1:63287-65273 GCF_001431845.1 Calidris pugnax
TGTATGGGGGAGCTGGTGGAAAGGAAGGATGGGGTGTGGGGGGGGAGTGATGTGGGGGTGTCCCCCAGTGTGGGGAGGTGGTGGAAAGAGCTTCCAAGGGGCCTGGATTTTCTGCTGGGAAAAGCAGGGGTGGTCTGGTTCTCCAGATGGGCTTTGTGCCACCCCCGCTGCTGGCACAGGAGGCTGGTGGGGTGGTGGGGACGTGGCATGGCACGGGGGGGGGCGGACAGCCACGGGGAGCACCCCCATCACCCAGCACAGCCCCCCCTCCCCCAGAGTGGGGGGACAAGGACAACTTGGGGTGACACCAGCCATGGGGGGGCTTCAATAGGGGTTGGTTGATGATGGGAAGGGCCGGTGGGGCAGCAGAGGGGTTGGGGTGCCAGTGATGGGGCAGGGGGTGCCAGTGGTGGGGCTGGGGGTGCCGGTGGCCCCCCCAATAAAGAGATGCTCCCCACCCCGGCTGCCAGATGCACTGGATTGCAGGTCTGACGTGGGAAATCGCCTCCCTTCCTCGTTAGCTTGTGATTAGCATGTCAAGTGGTTGAAGTTGGTGGGTATAAAGGATGCGAGCTAAGAATAATGGCTTCAATTTTCTTCACGGCACAGCCATTAATTTGAAGGAGAAAAAGGGGGTGTCCAAACCTCCCGGGCAGCTCCAGGAGACTCCAGCCCTGTGGGGTGAAGGCAGGGTCTTGTCGTTGCCCCCCCAAACCCAGGGCCAGACCCCCCCCCTCAAGGGCTGGGGTGGGCGATGTGGCCCTGACCCCACTCCAGGTGGTGGTACCAGGGTGAGCTTGGCACTGGGATGGGCACCCCGTGTGTTTTCCCCGTGCCAGGGCGATGGTGAAGCCGGGACTGGGCGTGCAACACGTGTGTGTCCGTGCAACACGTGTGTGTCCGTGCACACCAGCCTCACCCCCCCACGAAGGGGGCATTTTCCCAGCTTTTCTGCCCCCTCCCCGTGCCATGGGCAGGAAGGGAGGGGGGCAAATTCCTGCCCTGTTTCCAAGGGGATGGAAAAAGTCAAAATGGCAGCAAAACTGCCTTCCTCCCCCCCTGGCACATGCCGGATCCCAAACCACGTGGCACGTGTGGGCAAAGCCCTGGCTCATTGTGCCACAGCCCTGGACCCCTCTGCCGGTGCCCGGGACATGGAGCATCCCTTGTGCCAGTGTCCGAGCACCACGAGAGGCCAGAAATCTCTCTGTTTAATTAAAAATCATCATTTCCACCCAAAGGAGGCGGCGTGGCAGGGAGAGCCAGGCACCCAGTTCTCTCCCTGTTCATCCCACCTCACCCTGGGCACCGCGGCCGTGCCGGGCATCACCCGGGGTGTCCCCACGAGCATCACCCCGAAACCTCCGACAAACCCCTAACGAGGGAATAAATAAGTAGCAAAACGACCCCTTCCCCACCAAAATTTGATGTCTTTTCTCCTTTTAGCCAACCCCCGATGCTGGCAAAACCCAGGCGAGAGCCGGGCACGGCGGCAGCGACGCTGGGCTGTGCTGATAAACCCCCAGCAATCAGCCCAATCACCAGGCTTTTCAGCCTCAGAAACAGGCACACGCTGCTCGAGAGATTTAATTGAGTCTTAAAAAAAAAAAAGAAAAAGAAAAAAAAAAGAAAAAAAGAAAAAAAAAAAGAAAGAAAAAAAAGAAAATAAATAAAATCAAGCTGTGCTTCCAAGCAGCCAGCCGTGCCCGGTGAGGTTACGGCCGTGCCAGGGGATGCTTCCCGGTGGGGTTTCCCTCCCCGGGGGTGAGGGGGGGGGGGGGGGATTTTGGGATTTGTCCCCGGTGCCCCCCGTGGGTCTCGCCTTCGTTTGCACCCGTTTTCCCGGGGGGGAGTTAATCACCAGGGGTTTCATCCTCCGTCGCTGCTGCTTTTTGCCACCTGAAGTGGGGGAAAAAAATGAGGGGGGGGAGAGCAAATTTGATGTTGGTGGGAAGCATCACGTTGGAGCCCACACCCCCAAAAGGA
>NW_015090946.1:66544-68526 GCF_001431845.1 Calidris pugnax
GCCTTCATCTTCCCAGTCAGTCCTGCAACTTGGTGGGGTTTTGGTTTTTTTTAATCTTCTTTTTCTTTTTCTTTTTTTTTTTTAATCTTATTTTTATTTTTCATTCTTTTTTTTAATCTTATTTTTATTTTGCATTCTTTTTTTTAATCTTATTTTTATTTTGCATTCTTTTTTTTTTTTCCTCCTTTTTTGCTTCTTCGTGGTGTCGCCACTTTCCCCATCCATCACCATAAAGCTGCCTGTGAACCTGGGGGGGTGTGTGTCATCGTCCCCCCCCGCCTCGGGTACAACCCAGGGGTGCCAGGGAGGGGTGGGCACCCAACCTGCCCGGCAAAGGAAAGCCCCCCCAGCAATAATTTGTGCACACACAGTCCATAACAGGGGGTGACTGGGGGGGCAGTGGGTTCCCAATGTGCTCCAGGTGCCACCAGCCACACCAGTAAGATCCCCCGAGACCCCCCCGGGTGCCAGGGAGGGGTGGGCACCCCAATGTGCTCCAGATGCCATCAGCCACACCAGTAAGATCCCCCAAGACCCCCCCAGGTGCCAGGGAGGGGTGGGCACCCCCCTTTAGCAATAACTCCTGCACCCATAGCCCTGAGCAGGAGGTGATTTGGGGGGGGCAGTGTGTCCCCAATGTGCTCCAGGTGCCACCAGCCACCCTGGCAACGCCCCCCAGGACCCCTGTTGGGCACTCCATCCTGGGGAGGGGGGGGGGAAGCAGTGGGATCCCCCCCTTGTGCCATCCTGCACCCCGATAACAGGGGGTGACTGGGGGGGCAGTGGGTTCCCAATGTGCTCCAGGTGCCACCAGCCACACCAGTAAGATCCCCCGAGACCCCCCCGGGTGCCAGGGAGGGGTGGGCACCCATCCTGCCTGGCAAAGGAAAGCCCCCCCAGCAATAATTTGTGCACACACAGTCTTCAGCTGGGGGCAATCAAAGATGGCAGCGGGTCCCCAACGTGCTCCAGGTGCCACCAGCCACCCCAGTAAGATCCCCCAAGACCCCCCCAGGTGCCAGGGAGGGGTGGGCACCCCCCTTTAGCAATAACTTGTGCACACACAGCCCGGAGGAAGAGGTGACTGGGGGGGCAATGGGTACCCAGTGTGCTCCAGGTGCCACCAGTCACCCCAGTAAGATCCCCTGAGACCCCCCCGGGTGCCAGGGAGGGGTGGGCACCCTTCCTGCCCAGCAAAGGAAAGCCCCCCCAGCAATAATTTGTGCACACACAGCCCGGAGCAGGAGGCGACTTGGGGGGGGCAGTGGGTACCCAGTGTGCTCCAGGTGCCACCAGCCACCCTGGCAACATCCTCTGGGACCCCCCCAGGTGCCAGGGAGGGGTGGGCACCCATCCTGCCCAGCAAAGGAGAGCCCCCCCAGCAAAAATTTGTGCACCCACAGTCCTGAGCAGTGGCAATCAAGGATGGTAGCAGGTCCCCAGTGTGCTCCAGATGCCACCAGCCACCCCAGTAAGATCCCCCAAGACCCCCCCAGATGCCAGGGAGGGGTGGGCACCCCCCTTTAGCAATAACTCCTGCACCCACAGCCCTGAGCAGGAGGCGACTGGGGAGGCAGTGGGTCCCCAATGTGCTCCAGGTGCCACCAGCCACCCCAGTAAGATCCCCCGAGACCCCCCCGGGTGCCAGGGAGGGGTGGGCACCCCAATGTGCTCCAGATGCCATCAGCCACACCAGTAAGATCCCCCAAGACCCCCCCAGGTGCCAGGGAGGGGTGGGCACCCCCCTTTAGCAATAACTCCTGCACCCATAGCCCTGAGCAGGAGGTGATTTGGGGGGGGCAGTGTGTCCCCAATGTGCTCCAGGTGCCACCAGCCACCCTGGCAACGCCCCCCAGGACCCCTGTTGGGCACTCCATCCTGGGGAGGGGGGGGGGAAGCAGTGGGATCCCCCCCTTGTGCCATCCTGCACCCCGATTTGCACCAAAATTCACCTTTCTCGCTGCCATTCCCACCTTAGGCCA
>NW_015090946.1:68807-70311 GCF_001431845.1 Calidris pugnax
GGGTGCCAGGGAGGGGTGGGCACCCATCCTGCCTGGCAAAGGAAAGCCCCCCCAGCAATAATTTGTGCACACACAGTCTTCAGCTGGGGGCAATCAAAGATGGCAGCGGGTCCCCAACGTGCTCCAGGTGCCACCAGCCACCCCAGTAAGATCCCCCAAGACCCCCCCAGGTGCCAGGGAGGGGTGGGCACCCCCCTTTAGCAAGAATTTGTGCGCCCACAGTCCTGAGCAGAAGGTGACTGGGGGGGCAGTGGGTCCCCAATGTGCTCCAGGTGCCACCAGCCACCCCAGTAAGATCCCCCAAGACCCCCCCAGGTGCCAGGGAGGGGTGGGCACCCCCCTTTAGCAAGAATTTGTGCGCCCACAGTCCTGAGCAGAAGGTGACTGGGGGGGCAGTGGGTCCCCAATGTGCTCCAGGTGCCACCAGCCACCCCAGTAAGATCCCCCAAGACCCCCCCAGGTGCCAGGGAGGGGTGGGCACCCCCCTTTAGCAAGAATTTGTGCGCCCACAGTCCTGAGCAGAAGGTGACTGGGGGGGCAGTGGGTCCCCAATGTGCTCCAGGTGCCACCAGCCACCCCAGTAAGATCCCCCAAGACCCCCCCCAGATCCCACCAGCCACACCAGTAAGATCCCCCGAGACCCCCCCGGGTGCCAGGGAGGGGTGGGCACCCATCCTGCCTGGCAAAGGAAAGCCCCCCCAGCAATAATTTGTGCACACACAGTCTTCAGCTGGGGGCAATCAAAGATGGCAGCGGGTCCCCAACGTGCTCCAGGTGCCACCAGCCACCCCAGTAAGATCCCCCAAGACCCCCCCAGGTGCCAGGGAGGGGTGGGCACCCCCCTTTAGCAATAACTTGTGCACACACAGCCCGGAGGAAGAGGTGACTGGGGGGGCAATGGGTACCCAGTGTGCTCCAGGTGCCACCAGTCACCCCAGTAAGATCCCCTGAGACCCCCCCGGGTGCCAGGGAGGGGTGGGCACCCTTCCTGCCCAGCAAAGGAAAGCCCCCCCAGCAATAATTTGTGCACACACAGCCCGGAGCAGGAGGCGACTTGGGGGGGGCAGTGGGTACCCAGTGTGCTCCAGGTGCCACCAGCCACCCTGGCAACATCCTCTGGGACCCCCCCAGGTGCCAGGGAGGGGTGGGCACCCATCCTGCCCAGCAAAGGAGAGCCCCCCCAGCAAAAATTTGTGCACCCACAGTCCTGAGCAGTGGCAATCAAGGATGGTAGCAGGTCCCCAGTGTGCTCCAGATGCCACCAGCCACCCCAGTAAGATCCCCCAAGACCCCCCCAGATGCAAAAAAAGGCAACGGAAACCCAAGGAACCCATGCGGAAGTTGCACACCACAAAACCACAGCAGATGTACAGAATGCAATATACAAGACACGATTTATAATAAAACATTATATACAATAAATAGGTTATTGTTACTTTGTCTTTTTTTTTTTTTTTTTTTTTTTTTTTTTTTTTTTTTTTTTTTTCCTCGTTCTGTCCATTAA
>NW_015090946.1:70414-71801 GCF_001431845.1 Calidris pugnax
TTCTCTTTTTTTTTTTTTTTTCTTTTTTTTGTCGCTCGAGCTGTAAATAATTTTTTTTTTTCTCAGTGCATACTGGTGGGTTTTTGCTCTTCTCTCCTGCATATTCCCCTCTCGGTCACTTTAGGTCTCTGGTTGTCTCTTTTTTTGACTCTTCCCTCCGGCGCGTGGCTCTCTCTCTTTTTATTTTATTTTATTTTAAATTTTTTTGTGAGTTTTTCAGCTTTTGAGATTTTTTATTTTCTTTTCAAAAGTATTTACAATTGCTGGTTTTGTGCAGAAAACGAAAATTAATAAAATAATAATAATAATAATAATAAATTAAAACCCAGAACCCCCCCATCCAGCACCCACCTACCCAGGGGTCTGGGGTCTTGCTCACCCCCCCATCTGGCACCCACGTACCCAGGGGTCTGGGGTTCTGCCCACCCCTATTTGGCACCTATTTACCCAGGGGTCTGGGGTCCTGGTCACCCCCCTATTTGGCACCCACCTACCCAGGGATCTGGGGTCTTGCCCACCTCCCTTGGGGACCCACATAGCCAGGGGTCTGGGGTCCTGCCCACCCCTCATTTGGCACCCACACACCAGGGGTCTGGGGTCCCGCTCACTCCCATTGGGGACCCATATACCAGGGGTGTGGGGTTCTGCCCACCCCCTAGCCAGCACCCATGTACCCAGGGGTCTGGGGTCTTGCTCACCCCCCATCTGGCACCCATGTACCCAGGGATCTGGGGTCCTGCCCACCCCCATCGGGGACCCATATACCAGGGGTCTGGGGTTCTGCCCACCCCATAGCCAGCACCCACATACCCAGGGGTCTGGGGTCCTGTGCATCTCCATCTGGCACCCATGTACCCAGGGGTCTGGGGTCTTGCTCACCCCCCATCTGGCACCCATGTACCCAGGGATCTGGGGTCCTGCCCACCCCCATCGGGGACCCATATACCAGGGGTCTGGGGTCCTTCTCCCCCCCCCATTTGGCACCCACACACCAAGGGTCTGGGGTCCTGGGCATCCCCATCTGGCACCCACACACCAGGGGTCTGGGGTTCTGCCCACCCCATAGCCAGCACCCACATACCCAGGGGTCTGGGGTCCTGTGCATCTCCATCTGGCACCCATGTACCCAGGGATCTGGGGTCCTTCTCATCCCCCCCATTTGGCACCCACCTACCCAGGGGTCTGGGGTCCTGGTCACCCCCCCCCATCTGGCACCCATATACCCAAGGGTCTGGGGTCCTGTGCATCCCCATCTGGCACCCACACACCTGGGGATTTGGGGTCCTGCCCACCCCTATTTGGCACCCAGGGGTCTGGGGTCCTTCTCACCCCCCCATTTGGCACCTATGTACCCGGGGGTCTGGGGTCCTGCTCACCCCCCCAGCTG
>NW_015090946.1:71947-72305 GCF_001431845.1 Calidris pugnax
CCACCTACCCGGGGGTCTGGGGTCCTGGTCACCCCCCCCCATCTGGCACCCATATACCCAAGGGTCTGGGGTCCTGTGCATCCCCATCTGGCACCCACACACCCGGGGATTTGGGGTCCTGCCCACCCCTATTTGGCACCCAGGGGTCTGGGGTCCTTCTCCCCCCCCCAATCTGGCACCCACACACCAAGGGTCTGGGGTCCTGCTCACCCCCCCATCCAGCACCCACCTACCCAAGGATCTGGGGTCCTGCTCACCCCTATTGGGGACCCATATACCCAGGGGTCTGGGGTCCTGCTCACCCCCCAATCTGGCACCCATGTACCCGGGGGTCTGGGGTCCTGCGCACCCCCCTCTC
>NW_015090946.1:72478-73042 GCF_001431845.1 Calidris pugnax
CCCCCCCATCTGGCACCCATACACCTGGGGATTCTGGGTCCTGCCCACCCCTATTTGGGACCCATGTACCCAGGGGTCTGGGGTCCTTGTCACCCCCCCAGCTGGCATCCACCTACCCAGGGGTCTGGGGTCCTGGTCACCCCCCATCCAGCACCCACCTACTCAGGGGTCTGGGGTCCCGCTCACTCCCATTGGGGACCCATATACCAGGGGTCTGGGGTTCTGCCCCCCCCCTAGCCAGGACCCATGTACCCAGGGGTCTGGGGTCCCCCCATCCAGCACCCACCTACCCAAGGATCTGGGGTCCTGCTCACCCCTATTGGGGACCCATATACCCAGGGGTCTGGGGTCCTGCTCACCCCCCAAGCTGGCACCCATGTACCCGGGGGTCTGGGGTCCTGCTCACCCCCCATTTGGCACCCATGTACCCAGGGGTCTGGGGTCATTCTCAACCCCCCCATCCAGCATCCACCTACCCAGCACCCACATACCCAGGGGTCCGGGGTCCTGCTCACCACCCCATCCAGCACCCACCTACCCAAGGGTCTGGGGTCCTGGTCACCC
>NW_015090946.1:82658-84284 GCF_001431845.1 Calidris pugnax
GGTCTGGGGTCCTGCTCCCCCCCATTGGGGACCCACATACCAGGGGTCTGGGGTCCTGCTCACTCCCCCATCTGGCACCCATGTACCCGGGGGTCTGGGGTCCTGGGCATCCCGATCTGGCACCCACACACCAAGGGTCTGGGGTCCTGCTCACCCCCCCATCCAGCACCCACCTACCCAAGGATCTGGGGTCCTGCTCACCCCTATTGGGGACCCATATACCCAGGGGTCTGGGGTCCTGCTCACCCCCCAAGCTGGCACCCATGTACCCGGGGGTCTGGGGTCCTGCTCACCCCCCATTTGGCACCCATGTACCCAGGGGTCTGGGGTCATTCTCAACCCCCCCATCCAGCATCCACCTACCCAGCACCCACATACCCAGGGGTCCGGGGTCCTGCTCACCACCCCATCCAGCACCCACCTACCCAAGGGTCTGGGGTCTTGCTCACCCCCCATCTGGCACCCATGTACCCAGGGATCTGGGGTCCTGCCCACCCCCATCTGGCACCCACACACCTGGGGATTTGGGGTCCTGCCCACCCCCATCTAGCACCCATGTACCTGGGGGGCTGGGGTCCTGCTCACCCCCCCATCTGGCACCCACCTACCCAGGGGTCTGGGGTCCCACTCACCCTCATTGGGGACCCATATACCAGGGGTCTGGGGTTCTGCCCACCCCCACATCTGGCACCCATGTACCCAGGGGTCTGGGGTCCTTCTCACCCCCCCCTCCAGCACCCACATACCCAGGGGTTTGTGGTACCCCCACCCCCAGCTCTGGGACCCCCAGGGTTGAGTCCCCACCACCCCACCACCCTGGGGTCCAGCACCCAGTGCACCCCATGCTCTGCCCCCCTCACCCTGGCCTCCAGCCCCCCCCCATCCCCACACTCTGGGGCAGACATGGTCCCCAGCCTGATGCTCGTAGGGGCTCCCCCCCACCCAGGGGCCTGCTCACCCCCCCATCCAGCACCCACCTACCCAAGGATCTGGGGTCCTGCTCACCCCTATTGGGGACCCATATACCCAGGGGTCTGGGGTCCTGCTCACCCCCCAAGCTGGCACCCATGTACCCGGGGGTCTGGGGTCCTGCTCACCCCCCATTTGGCACCCATGTACCCAGGGGTCTGGGGTCATTCTCAACCCCCCCATCCAGCATCCACCTACCCAGCACCCACATACCCAGGGGTCCGGGGTCCTGCTCACCACCCCATCCAGCACCCACCTACCCAAGGGTCTGGGGTCTTGCTCACCCCCCATCTGGCACCCATGTACCCAGGGATCTGGGGTCCTGCCCACCCCCATCTGGCACCCACACACCTGGGGATTTGGGGTCCTGCCCACCCCCATCTAGCACCCATGTACCTGGGGGGCTGGGGTCCTGCTCACCCCCCCATCTGGCACCCACCTACCCAGGGGTCTGGGGTCCCACTCACCCTCATTGGGGACCCATATACCAGGGGTCTGGGGTTCTGCCCACCCCCACATCTGGCACCCATGTACCCAGGGGTCTGGGGTCCTTCTCACCCCCCCCTCCAGCACCAACATACCCAGGGGTTTGTGGTACCCCCACCCCCAGCTCTGGGACCCCCAGGGTTGAGTCCCCACCACCCCACCACCCTGGGG
>NW_015090946.1:84322-89859 GCF_001431845.1 Calidris pugnax
CCCTTTGCCCCCCCCCCTCAGGGGCTTCCCCCACCTACCCTGTAACAAAACCTCGTTGTCCGGTTGGCACGTCAGCAGACACTACAATGAGGTGACCGTAAAAGTGTCCTCGGGGTGTTGTTGTTGCTCTACCATGGGTCCCAAAAACCCGCTCTTCTGGGTGGGGGCCATGACGGGGTGCCCTTGGGGTGCAAAACTGGGGTACCTGTAGTTGTCCTGCAGCTGCAGCATTGAGTCTCTCGGTACGGGGGAGATGTTCAAGTCATTGATCAAGGGACAAGCGTAGGGTCCTCGATGGTGAGCCCGGGCCATCTCCAAGGGTTCCTTCTCGCCCTTGGAGGGGTGGGGGCCACCTGGGCTGCTCAAGTGGGGGTTGAGACACGGGGGGTCCGTCCTGCCCATGAAGTCCACCAACATCCCGGCCCCCGCTTTGCCGTCGTAGGAGGGGCTCCGGGTGCTGGCGTTGGGGGAATACCAGTAAGGTGGGTTTTTGCAACTGGGGGAATCGTAGTGGGGTTGAGGCATGGGGAGATCGCGGCAAGCCAGGTGGGGGGCGTGCGGCAGGGCCCCCCCCTGCATGCTGTGTTTGAGCGAGTCGCAGGCGGGCAGCTTGCGGATGTCCCCCGCCCGGAGGTCCTCCTTGAAGGCCAAAGTCGGGGAGCAGTTGGGCGAGAAGGCTTTCTGCAAGCCGGCCTCGAAGACAGTCTGCTGGCCGGGGGGGGCCGCCAGCTGGTGGGGGAGGGCAGGGAAGTGCTTGCTCTCCAAATCCGCCTGCCCCAAACCTGGGGAGTCGCTCTGAAAACCTTGGACGAAGGTCCCGTCCGAAGGGGTGGAAGGGTTCATGGAGTAAGGGCCGGCGTAGTCGCAGGGGTCCCGCTCGCCCACCCCGAAGCCCCGGGACTGGGAGGGCAGGGGGGACATGCTGCTGTCCCCGCTGTAGTAGTCCAAGCCCAGGTCCGTGCTCTCCTGGAAGAGGGGGTTGACCGCCTGCGACTTGGTGGGGAACTTGGCCTTGCCCGTCCCCCTCTCCTTCTTGGAGGCGCAAGCCCCCCGGGAACCTCGGGGTTGCCGGGGTCCCGTGTTCCTCTTGGAGGGGTAGACGGAGGAAGAGGAGGAAGAAGAGGAGAAGTTCAGGTGGGAGGTGTCAAACATGTCCACCTTCTTCCGTCGGCCCCGACCGGGCTTGGAGTTGCTCTGGAAGAGGACGCTCTGGTTCCAGTTGTAGCCCGGGGCGGAGGATGCCTCGTTCCAGTCCATCATCAGCTTCTCCAGGCTGGAGAGACTGGACTGGCCCTCACTGGAGGAAGCCTCGCTGTTGGCGCGCCGGTAACCGGCCGGCTGGTTGAACTGGGTGCTGTCAGAGGAGGACTCGGAGAAGGTCTCCGAGACCGTCTGCTGCTTGGCTTTCTGCGGGGTGTAGTTGGAGATGTCCAGGATGACGTTGGGCTCGTTGAGGTGGCACTCGAAACCCGGGTTGTAGAGTTGGCTGAAGGCTTCCGAGCTCCAGTCCAACCCGCCGTAGCCTTGCCGGAAAGCCCACGGCGCGGCGCCGGGGAACTGCCGGCAATTTTCGGGCGAGGGCTGGAAAGAAGCCGAACCCTTGGGCACCATGTAGCCGCCAGGCGAGACGGTGCTGGCCCGGCTGTCGCATCTCAAGGGGGTGTGCGCTGCGCTGGAGAACTGTCCCCCTCCTTGCTCGGCGCTGTTGAAGAAGGCGGCTTTGCCCAGTGGCAAACTGGGACCGGCCGTCTGGGGCGCGTAGCCGGCGCTGTGGGCGCTGCTGGGGGAGGACGGGAGGCTGCTGCCGCTGCCGTAGGCGAAGCTGCAGTCCTTGCTGTTGGGACAATCCTGCGCCGACGGGTACTGCTTCCCCGGCGGGAAGACGCTGGCGGGCGCCACGCTTTGCCCGGCCCCGTAGTTGCCGTAGGGGGAGTAGCCGGGGGTCCCGCTGGCCGCCGGGTGAGCCGTGGGCGACCGGGAGACGGCGGAGGGTGGTGCCAGTTTGGGGAAGGACTCGGCACCCCGGCATTCCGATGAGGCTTGGGATACCCCGTAGCCGGCGGCGGGGCGGCCGGGAGGGAACGCAGGCCGGCCTTGCATGGCGGCGTGGAAAGCGGCCTCGGCGCCGGGGGTGGCCGCCGCCACCTTGCCCCCCCGGGATGGGTAGGCCGCTAGGCCCCGCTGGCCGGGCAAGGTGGCCGGGGGAGCAGTGTAGGCGGCCGCCGACTTGCGGGATTCGGAGCGGGAAGCCGAGAGGGCGAAATCCAACAGGTCGGAGGAATCGTCCGAGTCCAGCAAGGAGCGAAAGTAGCCGGTGAAGAGGCTGTGCCTCTCCGGGCCGGCCTCCGTTTGCGAGGACGGTGCATTCCCGGCGTAGAAACCGGCCCGGCCGGAGGAGCCCGACTCCATCCCGGCAGCGTGGAAAGGCCTGGCCTCGGCACCTTGGTAGCCGCCATTACGGCCGGCCTGGCCGCCGGGGTGGCCGTGATGGGGGGCCCAAGGGCTGCCCTTCTCCCCACTGGCCCACTCGGCGGGGCCGTCGCCGAAGCTCTGCCCAGGGTTGGGCTCGGGGAAGAGGGCCCCGTTCTTGCGGGCCCGTCTTTTCCGCTTGGGTTTGCCCACGGGGTCGGGCTCCGGCCTTCCCCGCTTACGGGGGTGCACGGCGTCGGCGTGGAGGGCGGTGGGGGCTTTCTTCTTCTTCCCGATGCCCTCGAAGAAATCGCTGAAGGAGCAACGGGCAGCACGGGCGGCGTGCCCCCCCCCGCGCCCGCCGAAACCCCCCGCTTTGCCCCCGCGCCGGCGGAAACCTTGGACGCGGTGCAAGAAGTGGGAGATGCTCTGGGTGTCGGGGGCTTGGTGGATGGACTCGGGCTCGCTGGGGGTCCAGCAGCGCGGCGGGGAGCAGCGCCCCGAGCACTGGCTCTGCCGGTTGAGGAAGGCCAGCTTGGCCAGCACGTCCGAGTAGTCGGCTTTGCTGTCGTTGGTGTCGGCGATGTAGGATGGCTGAGGGGAAGCCAGCTTCTGCTTCCTCCTCCTCCTCTTCTTCACCTCCGGGGCGGGCTCCTTGGGCTTGGCTTGACCCAGCAGCAGGTTCTTAGGAGGCCTCCCCCTCTTCCTCTTCAGAATGATGGGCATCTCTCCAGGGGGGAAGACCACCACTACGTTGCGCCCGTTGTTCTTCATCTTGAGCAGCGGCGTGGGCTCCATGGAGCTGCTGGCCGCCAGCTCCTTGCCCTCCAGGTTCAGGTTGCTGCTGAGCGATGACACCTTGTAGGTGGTCTTGTTCCTCCTCCCCAGGGACACGGGGATCTTGGCCATCTTCACCACCATCTTCCTCACCCCCCGGCACTTGCTCTTCTTCCCCGTCGCTGGAGGCTTGGGCACCTCGTCGGGGTCTAGGGTGGTGGTGGTGGGGGGCGGCGGAGGCGGCGGGGGGGCCAGCAGCGGGGCGCTGGGTTCCTCGGGGCCGGGGGGCACCTCGGCGGGCAGGGCGAGGGGGGACAGGACGCGGCTCTCGGGGGTGATGTCCACCCGCCGCCCTCGCCCTGCCCTCCTCCGGCGGCACAGCATCTTTGGCTTGTCTGTCCGGCGCAGGGCGTACTTGCGGTGGTCCTCGCCGCACCTCCCGGCCCCCCGCCCCCCACAGGGTCCCCGTTTCACCACGCTGCCCAAAGGACAACCCCCCAGCCGGGCTTGCAGCCCGTGGGGCCGCAGCGGCTCCCCGGAGCCCGGCTGAGCCTCCAGCAGCTCCGACACGGTCCCCAAGGGCTGCGTCTCCAGCAGCGAGGGCTCGGTGGGCAGAAGAGGGGCCCGGGCATCCAGCAGCGGCGTCTCCAGCGTCCCCGGCAGCGGCTCCAGCGTCTGCAGCCCCAGGGGCTCCGCCAGCGGCTCCAGCGACTGCAGCTCCAGCGACTCGGATAAAGGCTCCAGCGACTGCAGCTCCAACGATTCCGAGAGGGGCTCCAGCGACTGCAGCCCCAACGGCTCCAGGTTTTGCAGCTCCAACGATTCCGGCAGCGGCTCCAGGCTCTGCGAATCCAGCAGCTGAGGCTGCGACTCCAGGGATTGGGAATCCAGCAGCCGGGATTGGGAGTCCAGCTCTTGGGCCGGCAGCAATTGGGGCTGCGGCTCCATGGCCTGCGACTCCAGCAGCTGCGTCCCCGGGCAAGCCAAGGAGGCCAGTTCGTTAAGGATGTCCGCCTCGGCCAGATCCGAGTAATCACCGGCCTCGGGTTGGGAACAACCGGCTTCCTCCGCCGGCGCTTTGGAGGCGCCCCCCCCCACGCCTCCGCTGTGGCCGGGGGGCTGCGGGGCGCTCCCCCCACCTCCCTCGGCTTCTCCTTCGCGGGCTGGGGGCTGGGGGTGCCGGGGAGGCTCAGTTTTGCAGAGCACCCCCCGTTCCTCGGGGCTGCGGATGCTGTTGGCCAGGGAGGGCGAGGAGAAGAAGCTGTACTGGAGGTCGCGGTCAGCGGGGAGGAGGCGGCTGTCCTCGTGGCCACCGCCGCCCCCGCGCAGGTTGCCGCAGTCCAGGTGCACCCCGCTGCTCTTGAGGTCCTCGGAGAGGCGGTTGAGGTCCTTCATGATGTCGATGAGCTGCACCACGGGGTGGAGGTTGATGTGCCCGTTGCCGCACTTGCTGCGGAGCAAGGCGAGGATGCCTTCGACGTTACAGCGGCCCGAGGCCAGCGTCGCGTTGGGGAAGGTTTTGGGCGCCCGGTCACGGGCGGTTGCTTCTTCCCCGCTACCCCCCAGGATCCGGGGTTCCCCGGCGCAGCCCAGCAAATCCTCTGCTGCTTTGGTGCCCCCGTGAACGCCCTGGCACCGGTCGGCCGGGTCGCCGTGCAGCAGCAGCGAGCCCGCCTGGTGCTCCCGGCCGAGCGCGGGGCAGGAGCCCTCAGGGAAGCTCAGGACGCTGCAGGATAAGGCTTTTTCCGCCGGGCAAGCCGGGGGCCGTTGGACCGGGTGCCCCGGCGGGTAGAATTTGGGCTCTCGGACGTAGTCGGGGGAGCCACGTACAACGCTGGTCGTTACCACTGGGCCCGGGGGCTTCACGCGCATCCTGACCTCCTCCTCCCCCGCGTGCCGCTTGGCCGAGCAGTTGCTGACATGGGGGTCGGGGAAGGTGACACCGGGACCTGTGTGGGGCAGAGAGAGAAGGGTGGTGGTGGTGGGGGGACACACACGACGACAGTGGGGTTCCGAGGGCACCCCAAAGCAGCCGGCAGCACCTCGCTCCATCCCTGTTGCCCACCCGCATCATCCCTGTCCCATCACCAGCTGGGGAACCCGACCCCCACCACCCCACAGCCCTCAGTGGTGGGGAAATGGGGTCTGGCCCCCCCATCCCCTGCGCCCCCTCCCTTTCTCGGGGGATGCACTCCCCACATTAGGACCACCCGTGCCACCCCCAACTCCCCCCAAAGGTCCAGGGGACCCTCCCTGGGGGTCCAGGCTGCCCTGTCGTCTCCTCCCCGCCGTGGGGCAGGGCTGCGGGGGGGTGGGGGTTTGGGGACATCGTGGGGACAGGGCTGGGGGGG
>NW_015090946.1:90977-91515 GCF_001431845.1 Calidris pugnax
AGGGAGAACCCCCCCCCTGCCCCCAGGCTGGCATGGGGCTGGGCACGCTGTGTGCCCCCCCAAGTTCACAAAGCTACAGCCCACGGGGCTTGTCCCCTCTGCCCCATAGGGACCTGGGCACAGGGTGGTATTTTGGGGGCAGAACACCCTTTTTCCTCCCAACCACGGCTGCGCCTTGAGCCCCATCCAAGGCATCTCCTCACTGGTACCAACGCCTGGGCACGACAACCACACGCTTGTGCGTGTTGCACACGCGTGCACGTGGAGAACCCTGCTCTCCCACGGGACACGGGCGTGCTGGGGGGCCAGGCACCCAAGGTGGATGCCCACCTGGCACTGGGGTGCGTGGTGGAGCCCCCCCGACCCATCACTGTCCCCCCCAAACCCCGTGCCAACGTGTCTGCCTGTTCACCACCACCATCACCATCACCACCATCACCATCATCACCAGAGCCGTGGTGTGAATCCCTCTGCCTGTTGGCTCCCTCCCCCAGCACACACCCGCAGACACACACACACACACAGACACACACACACA
>NW_015090946.1:95699-103055 GCF_001431845.1 Calidris pugnax
TTCCAGAAAAGAGGGGTTTTTTGGGGGGTCCCCCCCCCCCCCCCCAACCAAGGATGGAGCTGGTGGGGGGACACGTCCCCCCCCCGGAGCGCGGTGCCGGGATGTGGTGGGAGGAGGTGGTGCTGCCGGGAAGGGCTTGGCTGGGGCCTGGAGAACCCGGGAGATGTGGCCTCAAGGGAGAGCTGGGGCTGGGAACCATCTCCCCAAAAGCACCCCGGGGTGCCACCTCCCCCAGGGCAGGCTCGGGCACTGGGGGGCTGTGGGAGCACTGGGAGATAAGCAGGGGGTGCCTGTGGGTCTTGGCATCCCCCCCCCTCAACCACTCAGGGCAGGGTGGGAAACTCATCGCCCGCCCGGTTCCCAAAATTCCTGCTCCTCTGGGGAGCCCAGGGGACATCCCACGCTGCTGGGGACGGGGCTGAGTCAGGGGACACTGTTTCTCTCCAGCCTGGCCCCAGGAGCGCTGTCCCCAGCCTGGCTGGTGGCACCCTCCAGGCCTGGTGGTCCCAGAGCTGGTGGGACCCTTTATGGGTTCAGCCCTCAGCCCTGCACCGTGTCACGGTGCCCTCGCAGTGGGCAGGGGATGCCCGGGCAGGGTCCCATTCCCTCATGAAACCATCTCCTCTGCAACAGTCATTGCCCCTGCAATGACCATCTCCCTGCACCGACCATCTCCTCCATGAGAAACCACCTTCCCTACAACAACCATCTCCCCTGCAACAACCACCTCCCCTGCAACAACCATCTCCAATGCAGCAACCACCTCCCCTACAACGACCATCTCCCCTGCAACAATCATCTCCCCTGCAAGGACCATCTCCCTGCACTGACCATCTCCTCCATGAGAAACCATCTCCCCTGCAACAACCATCTCCCCTACAACAACCACCTCCCCTGCAACAACCACCTCCCCTACAACAACCATCTCCCCTACAATGACCATCTCCCCTGCAACAATCATCTCCCCTGCAAGGACCATCTCCCTGCACTGACCATCTCCTCCATGAGAAACCATCTCCCCTGCAACAACCATCTCCAATGCAACAACCATCTCCCCGCAACAACTATCTCCCCTGCAGGAAACCATCTCTCCTGCAACGACCATCAGCCCTACAATGACCATCTCCCTTGCAAGGGGATCTTCCCTGCAAGAAACCATATATCTCCTGCAACAATCATCTCCTCTGCAACAGCCATCTCCCCTGCACCGACCATCTCCTCCACGAGAAACCATCTCCCTTGCAACCACCATCGCCCCCACAAGAAACCGTATCTCCTGCAACAACCATCTCCCCTGCACCGACCATCTCCTCCACAAAAAACCATCTCCCCTGCAATCACCATCTCCCCCACAAGAAACCGTATCTCCTGCAACAACCACCTCCCCTGCAACGACCATCTCCTCCATGAGAAACCATCTCCCGTGCAAGAAACCATATCTCCTGCAACAACCATCTTCCCTGCAATGACCATCTCCTCCATGAGAAACCATCTCCCGTGCAAGAAACCGTATCTCCTGCAACAACCATCTCCCCTGCAATGACCATCTCCTCCACGAGAAACCATCTCCCCTGCAACCACCATCTCCCCCACAAGAAACCACATCTCCTGCAACAACCATCTTCCCTGCACCGACCATCTCCTCCACAAGAAACCATCTCCTGTACAAGAAACCGTATCTTCTGCAACAACCATCTCCCCTGCAACGACCATCTCCTCCATGAGAAACCATCTCCCGTGCAAGAAACCATATCTCCTGCAACAACCATCTCCCCTGCAATGACCATCTCCTCCATGAGAAACCATCTCCCCCACAAGAAACCACATCTCCTGCAACAACCATCTCCCCTGCAATGACCATCTCCTCCATGAGAAACCATCTCCCCTGCAACCACCATCTCCCCCACAAGAAACCACATCTCCTGCAACGACCATCTCCCCTGCAATGACCATCTCCTCCATGAGAAATCACCTTCCCTGCAACAGCATCTCCCCTGCACTGACCATCTCCTCCATGAGAAACCATCTCCCCTGCAACCACCATCTCCCCTTCAATGACCATCTCCTCCATGAGAAACCATCTCCTGTGCAAAAAACCATATCTCCTGCAACAACCATCTCCCCTGCACCGACCATCTCCTCCACGAGAAACCATCTCCCTGTAATGTCCATCTCCCCTGCAAGGCCCCACCTCCCCTGCAACGCCCATGCCCCCCTGCAACCACCTCCCCCTGCAAGAACCCCTTTCCCCGTGCAAGCCCCCTCTCCCCCCTACACCACCGCCTTGGGTGGCCTCAACCACCTGAAGGACCTGGTCCCCTCCGTGCCTCGCATTCTCCCCGGTGCTCCCCGTTATAGCCACAGCGTGAGTCACAGCCCCAGTGTGTCCCTGCCCAGTGCCGGGTCATGTAACACCCGCGGCCACCCCAGCGTGGAGGGGGGGGCTCCGTTTCCCCCCCTCAACCCACAGCCTGTGGCACCCAGGGCTCTGCAGCCCCCCTTACACCCTGCTGGAGGGATGCCTGGAGGGGTGGGGGATGTTCACAGAGGTGATGCTGAGCTCCCCCCCCAAAAAAACCCCTCTCCCCGTCCCCAGGCGGCTGCGAGGCCGCGGGGAGCTGCGGGTTAACGCCGAGCGGGGCCGGGATCCTGCGAGGCCAGTAACATTTGGAAGGCGCCAGATGGACGCGTGCCCGTGCCGAAGGCTCGCTCGCCACCGCCGTGCTCCCCCCTCGGCCTTGGCAGAGGGTCCGAGGGGGATTTGCCCAGCGCAGCCCGTGGGGCGCCCACCGGGATGAGGGGATGCTGAGGGTGCATCCATCGGGGTCCTGGACCACCCAGAACCCCCCTCCAGACACACCAGGTACCACTGTTGCTGCCCTCAGATGCTGAGGGTGCAAAAATTGGGGTCCTGGACCACCCAGCACCTCCCCAGACACTCTGGGTACCATCATTTCTCCCCTCAGATGCTGAGGGTGCATCCATCAGGGTCATGGACCACCCCATATCCCCCCCCAGATATGCTGGGTACCACCATTGCTCCCCTCAGATGCTGAGGATGTGTCCACTGGGGTCCTGGACCACTCAGTATCCCCCCCCCAGACACACCAGGTACCACCATTGCTGCCCTCAGATGCTGAGGGGGCATCCATCAGGGTCCTGGACCACCCAATATCCCCCCCCAGACACACCAGGTACCACCATTGCTGCCCTCAGATGCTGAGGGGGCATCCATCAGGGTCCTGGACCACCCAATATCCCCCCCCAGACACACCAGGTACCACCATTGCTGCCCTCAGATGCTGAGGGGGCATCCATCAGGGTCCTGGACCACCCAGCACCCCCTCCCAGACACACCGGGTACCACCATTGCTCCCCTTGGATGCTGGGAGTGCATCTACTGGGGTCCTGGACCACCCAATATCGCCCCTTAGACACACCAGGTACCACCGTTGCTCCCCTCGGATGCTGAGGGTGCATCAATTGGGGTCCTGGACCACCCAGCACCCCCCCAGACACGCTGGGTACCATCATTGCTCCCCTCAGATGCTGAGGGTGTATCCATCAGGGTCCTGGACCACACAGCACCCACCCCCAGACACACCAGGTACCCCATTGGTGCAACCATCGCGGTCCTGGCCCACCCAGCACCCCCCAGACACACCGTTGCTCCCCTCAAATGCTGAGGGTGCAAAAATTGGGGCCATGGACCACCCAATATCGCCCCCCAGACACACCGGGTACCACCATTGCTCCCCTTGGATGCTGAGGGTGCAAAAATTGGGGTCCTGGACCACCCAGCATCCCCTTCCAGACACACCAGGTACCACTGTTGCTGCCCTTGGATGCTGAGGGTGCAAAAACTGGGGTCCTGGATGACCCAGAACCCTCCCCAACACACCAGGTACCACTGTTGCTCCCCTCAAATGCTGAGGATGCGTCCATCGGGGTCATGGACCACCCAATATCCCCCCCCAGACACAGCAGGTACCACCATTGCTCCCCTCGGATGCTGAGGGTGCAAAAATTGGGGTCCTGGACCACCCAATATCTCCCCCCAGACACACCGGGTACCATCATTTCTCCCCTCAGATGCTGAGGGTGCACCCATCAGGGTCCTGGACCACCCAATATCCCCTCCCCGACACGCCGGGTACCACCATTGCTCCCCTTGGATGCTGAGGGTGCATCTATTGGGGTCCTGGACCACCCAATATCCCCCCAGACATGCTGGTTACCACTGTTGCTCCCCTCAAATGCTGAGGGTGCATCTATTGGGGTCCTGGATCACTCAATATCGCCCCTTAGACACACCGGGTACCACTGTTGCTCCCCTCAGATGCTGAGGGTGCATCTATTGAATTCCTCAACCACCCAGAACCCCCCCAGACACACCAGGTAACACCATTCCTGCCCTCAGATGCTGAGGGTGCGTCCACCGGAGTCCTGGACCACCCAGAACCCCCTCCCAGACACACCAGGTACCACCATAGCTCCCCTCAGATGCTGAGAGTGCAAAAATTGGGGTCCTGGACCACCCAGCACCCCCCAGACACACCATTGCTCCCCTCAAATGCTGAGGGTGCAAAAATTGGGGTCCTGGACCACCCAATATCCCCTCCCCGAAACCTCAGCACCCCCCCAGACACACCAGGTACCACCACTGCTCCCCTCAGATGCTTAGGGTGCATCAGTTGGGTTCCTCGACCACCCAGCACCCCCCAGACACACCAGGTACCCCCACTGCACCCCTTATGGCAACGGGGTCCAGGTGCACCCATGGAGCCGGCGGCATCCCCGCTGCACCCCTTGGGTGCCAAAACCATGCCAGGGCAGCCAGGTGGGGGACCTCGAGGCGGGGGGGAAAAAGCGTGGGGAGGGGGGAGGAAGAGGAGGGGTGGAATATGGGCAGGGGGAGCGCAGCCAGTTGCCTCCCTCGGCCAATTTTAGAAACTGGCTAGACAAGAAAAGCAGAATGGGCCGGGCAGGATTTACGGCCGGGCTGGTGTGCCTACAGGGGGAGGATTGTGCACACTTGTTACCACCCACAAGAGGATGATTGTGCACACGCGGGTGCACCCATGGGGGGAGGATTGTGCACATGTGGTAGCACCTACAGGGGAAAGACTGCGCACAGGCAGGTGCACTCACAGGGAGGATTGTGCACAAAGGGGTGGAGGATTGTGCACACGTGGTAGCACGCACTGGGAAGGACTGTGCACACGTGGGTGCACCCACGAGGAGGGTAGTGCACCCGGGGATGAACCCATGAAGGGAGGATTGTGCACATACAGGTGCACTCACAAGGAGAATTGTGCACAAAGGAGTAGAGGACTATGCACACCTGATAGCACTCACAAGGGGAGGACTGTGCACACGTGGGTTCACCCACGGGGACGATTGTGCACGAGTGGGTGCACCCGTGAGGAGGGTAGTGCACCCAGGGATTGTGCACGTGTGGGTGCACTCACAGTGGGAGGATTGTGCACACACGGTAGCATCCATGGAGGGAGGATTGTGCACACGCGTGTGCACCTGCACAGACAAGCAGGGCTACAGGTGCACACTTGCACCTACACACGTGCCAGTGCACACACCATGCACAGGCACAGACGGGTGCACACGTGGGTGCACACCCCCAGGGTGTGCCACCACACGGATGTGCAGCACCCACCTCCCCCCTTGCACACGCAGGATCACACTCACTCGGGGTGAGGGGGGGGCACAACGCACCCACAAGCACCGCTGTACCCCCGCACCCAGGCAGCACCCATGGGTGCCCCCAGAACCCCCCCAGACACACCAGGTAACACCATTCCTGCCCTCAGATGCTGAGGGTGCGTCCACCGGAGTCCTGGACCACCCAGAACCCCCTCCCAGACACACCAGGTACCACCATAGCTCCCCTCAGATGCTGAGAGTGCAAAAATTGGGGTCCTGGACCACCCAGCACCCCCCAGACACACCATTGCTCCCCTCAAATGCTGAGGGTGCAAAAATTGGGGTCCTGGACCACCCAATATCCCCTCCCCGAAACCTCAGCACCCCCCCAGACACACCAGGTACCACCACTGCTCCCCTCAGATGCTTAGGGTGCATCAGTTGGGTTCCTCGACCACCCAGCACCCCCCAGACACACCAGGTACCCCCACTGCACCCCTTATGGCAACGGGGTCCAGGTGCACCCATGGAGCCGGCGGCATCCCCGCTGCACCCCTTGGGTGCCAAAACCGTGCCAGGGCAGCCAGGTGGGGGACCTCGAGGCGGGGGGGAAAAAGCGTGGGGAGGGGGGAGGAAGAGGAGGGGTGGAATATGGGCAGGGGGAGCGCAGCCAGTTGCCTCCCTCGGCCAATTTTAGAAACTGGCTAGACAAGAAAAGCAGAATGGGCCGGGCAGGATTTACGGCCGGGCTGGTGTGAGGGTGGGTTGGGTGGGTTTTTTTTTTTTCTTTCTTTTTGGGGGATGAACCCATGGGGGGAGGATTGTGCAAACGTGTTACCACCCACAAGGGGATGATTGTGCACACATGGGTGTACCCACAGGGATGATTGTGCACGTGTGGGTGCACCCATGAGGAGGGTTGTGCACCCAGGGATGAACCCATAAAGGGAGGATTGTGCACATCTGGGTGCACTCACAGGGAGGATTGTGCACAAAGGGGTGGAGGATTGTGCACACATGGTAGCATGCACTGGGAAGGATTGTGCACACGTGGGTGCACCCATGAGGAGGGTAGTGCACCCAGCGATGAACCCATGAAGGGAGGATTGTGCACATACAGGTGCACTCACAAGGAGAATTGTGCACAAAGGAGTAGAGGACTATGCACACCTGATAGCACTCACAAGGGGAGGACTGTGCACACGTGGGTTCACCCACGGGGACGATTGTGCACGAGTGGGTGCACCCGTGAGGAGGGTAGTGCACCCAGGGATTGTGCACGTGTGGGTGCACTCACAGTGGGAGGATTGTGCACACACGGTAGCATCCATGGAGGGAGGATTGTGCACACGCGTGTGCACCTGCACAGACAAGCAGGGCTACAGGTGCACACTTGCACCTACACACGTGCCAGTGCACACACCACGCACAGGCACCGGTGCACACGCGGGTGCACACCCCCAGGGTGTGCCACCACACGGATGTGCAGCACCCACCTCCCCCCTTGCACACGCAGGATCACACTCACTCGGGGTGAGGGGGGGGCACAACGCACCCACAAGCACCGCTGTACCCCCGCACCCAGGCAGCACCCATGGGTGCCCCAAGAGCCCCCCAGGCTGGCACTGCAGACCCCCCGCAGTGATAATGTGTGGGGGGGAAGGACTATGTGTGGGGAAACTGAGGCAGGGAGCG
>NW_015090946.1:103420-105372 GCF_001431845.1 Calidris pugnax
CCTCATGGGTGCACCCACCCGTGCACAATCATCCCTGTGGGTACACCCATGTGTGCACAATCATCCCCTTGTGGGTGGTAACACGTTTGCACAATCCTCCCCCCATGGGTTCATCCCCGGGTGCACAACCCTCCTCATGGGTGCACCCACATGTGCACAATCCTCCCCCAATGGGTTCATCCCCGGGTGCACAACACTCCTCATGGGTGCACCCACTCAAGCACAATCATCCCCTTATGGGTGCACCCAGATGTGCACAATCCTCCCTTTATGGGTTCATCCCTGGGTGCACAACCCTCCTCATGGGTGCACCCACTCATGCACAATCATCCCCTTATGGGTGCACCCAGATGTGCACAATCCTCCCTTTATGGGTTCATCCCTGGGTGCACAACCCTCCTCATGGGTGCACCCACTCATGCACAATCATCCCCTTATGGGTGCACCCAGATGTGCACAATCCTCCCTTTATGGGTTCATCCCTGGGTGCACAACCCTCCTCATGGGTGCACCCACTCATGCACAATCATCCCCTTATGGGTGCACCCACATGTGCACAATCCTCCCTTTATGGGTTCATCCCTGGGTGCACAACCCTCCTCATGGGTGCACCCACATGTGCACAATCATCCCCGTGGGTGCACCCATGTGTGCACAATCATCCCCTTGTGGGTGCTAACAGGGTCCCAGGACGCCGGCGGGCAGGGGTGCGGGGAAGGGGGGCAGCCCCACGGCCGTGGGGCTGCCCCCCTTCCCCGCACCCCTGCCCGCCGGCGTCCTGGGACCCTGTTAGCACCCACAAGGGGATGATTGTGCACACATGGGTGCACCCACGGGGATGATTGTGCACATGTGGGTGCACCCATGAGGAGGGTTGTGCACCCAGGGATGAACCCATAAAGGGAGGATTGTGCACATGTGGGTGCACCCATAAGGGGATGATTGTGCTTGAGTGGGTGCACCCATGAGGAGTGTTGTGCACCCGGGGATGAACCCATTGGGGGAGGATTGTGCACATGTGGGTGCACCCATGAGGAGGGTTGTGCACCCGGGGATGAACCCATGGGGGGAGGATTGTGCAAACGTGTTACCACCCACAAGGGGATGATTGTGCACACATGGGTGTACCCACAGGGATGATTGTGCACGTGTGGGTGCACCCATGAGGAGGGTTGTGCACCCAGGGATGAACCCATAAAGGGAGGATTGTGCACATCTGGGTGCACTCACAGGGAGGATTGTGCACAAAGGGGTGGAGGATTGTGCACACATGGTAGCATGCACTGGGAAGGATTGTGCACACGTGGGTGCACCCATGAGGAGGGTAGTGCACCCAGCGATGAACCCATGAAGGGAGGATTGTGCACATACAGGTGCACTCACAAGGAGAATTGTGCACAAAGGAGTAGAGGACTATGCACACCTGATAGCACTCACAAGGGGAGGACTGTGCACACGTGGGTTCACCCACGGGGACGATTGTGCACGAGTGGGTGCACCCGTGAGGAGGGTAGTGCACCCAGGGATTGTGCACGTGTGGGTGCACTCACAGTGGGAGGATTGTGCACACACGGTAGCATCCATGGAGGGAGGATTGTGCACACGCGTGTGCACCTGCACAGACAAGCAGGGCTACAGGTGCACACTTGCACCTACACACGTGCCAGTGCACACACCATGCACAGGCACAGACGGGTGCACACGTGGGTGCACACCCCCAGGGTGTGCCACCACACGGATGTGCAGCACCCACCTCCCCCCTTGCACACGCAGGATCACACTCACTCGGGGTGAGGGGGGGGCACAACGCACCCACAAGCACCGCTGTACCCCCGCACCCAGGCAGCACCCATGGGTGCCCCAAGAGCCCCCCAGGCTGGCACTGCAGACCCCCCGCAGTGATAATGTGTGGGGGGGAAGGACTATGTGTGGGGAAACTGAGGCAGGGAGCG
>NW_015090946.1:105671-110671 GCF_001431845.1 Calidris pugnax
CCCCAAAAAAAAATCTTCCCCGCTCCCTGGCCTCCCCCCCCCCAAAAAAAATCCCCGGCCTCGCTGGGGAGCTTGCCATTAACCCTGGAAGAAGGCGAGTTGGCGGCGGAGCCCCCGGCGCGGCGCGGCCCCGGCCTGTCACTCACACATCACTTTGTAAGATGCCCATAAATTGCTTCATTACCTCTTCTAATTGAGGAGAACGCAGCTGCTGGGGGGCGGCGACGAGAGAGCGCCTTCCCTTTGAAGGAAGGATGCCTCGTTCGGCAAAAGACGGGCCCGGCAGAGCCCGCAGAGCCCCCACGACATCCCAAAAATAATAATAATACTACTACTAATCAGGGACAGCGGGGCGAGTAGGCCCGAGAGGTGATGGTCCCCCTGTACTGGGCACTGGTGAGGCCTCACCTCGAGTACTGTGTCCAGTTTTGGGCCCCCTACCATAAAAAAGACATTGAGGGGCTGGAGCGGGTCCAGAGAAGGCCGGAGATATTCAAGGAGAGGCTCAACGAGGCCCTGGGCAACCTGGTCTAGTTGGGGGTGTCCCTGCTGACTGCGGGGGGGTCGGACTAGATGGCCTTTGGAGGTCCCTTCTGGCCTGGGCAATTCTATGATTCTATGATTCTATGAAATGGCCTCAAGTTACACCAGGGGAGGTTCAGGCTGGATATTAGGAAAAATTTTTCCACCAAAAGGGTTCTCAGCCATTGAAATGGGCTGCCCAGGGAGGTGGTGGAGGCCCCATCCCTGGAGGTGTTCAAAAGAGGGGTTGATGTAGTGCTGGGAGGTATGGTTTAGTGATGATGCTCCTTGTTTGTTGTGTGGGTGTCTATTTTTGTCATTTAGGTGACAGTTGGACAAGATGATCTTTGAGGTCCTTTCCAACCTAGAAGATTCTGTGATTCTGTAATAATTAATAGTAATAATTGCCATCATGACAGCATCCCAGCAAAATCCCTCCGAAAGGTGCACTGGACCCTGCTTGCGGGAGGTGGGATGAGATCCTGGGTGGGGAAACTGAGGCACAGGGTAGATTGAGAGGAAACGCCACGGGGGTGTCACACGGTGGGGTAGGGGGGGGGACACACCACAGTGGTGATGGGATTTAGGGGGCAACCCCATGCTCAAGGCGTGGCGTGGTGGTGGGGGTGTGGGGGTAGATTGAGAGGAAACCCCACGGGGGTGTCACACAGTGGGGTGGGGGGGACACACACCAGGGTGGTGATGGGATTTAGGGGGCAACCCCACGCTCAAGGCGTGGCGTGGTGGTGGGGGTGTGAGGGACACAAGAAGGGTGCCCCATAATCCTCCCCCCTCCCTCCAAGCACTGTTGGGGACCACAGCCCCTCCAGACCCCCCCGGTGATGGTGGTGGGGGTGGGAGGGACACAAGCAAGGTGCCCCATAAATCACAGGGTGAACACTCCCCGCCCGCCATCCAAATTGGCCGAAGTGATGGTGTGTGGGGGGGTGACACACACGAGGTGGGGAGCATCTCCCCACAGCCCCCCCACGGCGGAGATTTGGGGGGTGCGAGGACCTTCTGGAGCCCAAACTCTCCCTGGAGAACTTCCCACCGACGAGCATCTCCCCACGGCGGAGATTTAGGGGATGCGAGGACCCTCTGGCACCCTGGAGAACTTCCCACCAACGAGCATCTCCCCACAGCCCCCCCGTGCTGGGAGGTATGGTTTAGTGATGGTGCTCCTTGTTTGTTGTGTGGGTGTCTATTTTTGTCATTTAGGTGACAGTTGGACAAGATGATCTTTGAGGTCCTTTCCAACCTAGAAGATTCTGTGATTCTGTAATAATTAATAGTAATAATTGCCATCATGACAGCATCCCAGCAAAATCCCTCCGAAAGGTGCACTGGACCCTGCTTGCGGGAGGTGGGATGAGATCCTGGGTGGGGAAACTGAGGCACAGGGTAACTGAGGCACGGGGTAGATTGAGAGGAAACCCCACGGGGGTGTCACACAGTGGGGTGGGGGGGACACACACCAGGGTGGTGATGGGATTTAGGGGGCAACCCCACGCTCAAGGCGTGGCGTGGTGGTGGGGGTGTGAGGGACACAAGAAGGGTGCCCCATAATCCTCCCCCCTCCCTCCAAGCACTGTTGGGGACCACAGCCCCTCCAGACCCCCCCGGTGATGGTGGTGGGGGTGGGAGGGACACAAGCAAGGTGCCCCATAAATCACAGGGTGAACACTCCCCGCCCGCCATCCAAATTGGCCGAAGTGATGGTGTGTGGGGGGGTGACACACACGAGGTGGGGAGCATCTCCCCACAGCCCCCCCACGGCGGAGATTTGGGGGGGGTGCGAGGACCCTCTGGCACCCTGGAGAACTTCCCACCAACGAGCATCTCCCCACAGCCCCCCACGGCGGAGATTTTGGGGAGGTATGAGGACCTTCTGGAGCCCAAACTCTCTCTGGAGAACTTCCCACCGAGGAGCATCTCCCCACAGCTCCCCCACGGCGGAGATTTGGGGGGGGTGCGAGGACCCTCTGGCACCCTGGAGAACTTCCCACCAACGAGCATCTCCCCACAGCCCCCCACGGCAGGCATTTGGGGGGTGTGAGGACCTTCTGGAGCCCAAACTCTCCCTGGAGAACTTCCTACCAACGAGCATCTCCCCACAGCCCCCCACGGCAGGGATTTTGGGGGTGCGAGGACCTTCTGGAGCCCAAACTCTCCCTGGAGAACTTCCCACCGACGAGCATCTCCCCACGGCGGAGATTTAGGGGATGCGAGGACCCTCTGGCACCCTGGAGAACTTCCCACCAACGAGCATCTCCCCACAGCCCCCCACGGCGGAGATTTTGGGGAGGTATGAGGACCTTCTGGAGCCCAAACTCTCTCTGGAGAACTTCCCACCGAGGAGCATCTCCCCACAGCTCCCCCACGGCGGAGATTTGGGGGGGGTGCGAGGACCCTCTGGCACCCTGGAGAACTTCCCACCAACGAGCATCTCCCCACAGCCCCCCACGGCAGGCATTTGGGGGGTGTGAGGACCTTCTGGAGCCCAAACTCTCCCTGGAGAACTTCCTACCAACGAGCATCTCCCCACAGCCCCCCACGGCGGGGATTTTGGGGGGTGCAAGGACCTTCTGGAGCCCAAACTCTCTCTGGAGAACTTCCCACCAACGAGCATCTCCCCACAGCCCCCCCACGGCGGAGATTTGGGGGGTGCGAGGACCCTCTGGCACCCTGGAGAACTTCCCACCAACGAGCATCTCCCCACAGCCCCCCCACGGCAGGGATTTTGGGGGGGGTGCGAGGACCTTCTGGAGCCCAAACTCTCCCTGGAGAACTTCCCACCCTGCTCTCCAGGGCTCCGTCCTCCGGCTTCACCAGTGGGAAGCTGAGGGTCCCCGCCACCCTCCCTGCCCCTCTGCCAATCCGCGAAGACACTGGTTGACCTATAACACAGGATAATGCAATGGCTCCTCTGTGGGAGGAGGCTTCACTGGCAGGGTGTCAGTTCCAGCTTCAGAAAATGTTTCCCATTAGAAATGGGATTAGTTTTGCAAAAAAATACCCCCTTCTCTCTCCTTGTCGTGTTTTCTGTTCTGTTCTTGTACAAATTGGAGCCTCTCTGCTGTGGGGGCAGGCTGGGGGAGGTGGGGGTGTTCAGCCTGGAGAAGAGGAGGCTGAGGGGAGACCTTATTGCTCTCTCCAACTCCCTGAAAGGAGGGTGTAGCCAGGGGGGGTCGGTCTCTTTTCTCAAGTCCCAGGCGACAGGACGAGAGGAAAGCTGGAAGGCTGGGGAGAACCTGTTTAGAAAGGCCTGCAGTGACAGGACGAGGGGAAATGGCTTCAAGCTGGAGGGGAACAGATTTAGATTGGAGATTAGGAGGGGGTTCTTCACTGTGAGGGTGGTGGAGCACTGGAACAGGTTGCCCAGGGAGGTGGTTGAGGCCCCATTCCTGGAGATATTCAAGGAGAGGCTCAACGAGGCCCTGGGCAACCTGGTCTAGTTGGGGGTGTCCCTGCTGACTGCGGGGGGGTCGGACTAGATGGCCTTTGGAGGTCCCTTCTGGCCTGGGCAATTCTATGATTCTATGATTCTATGAAATGGCCTCAAGTTACACCAGGGGAGGTTCAGGCTGGATATTAGGAAAAATTTTTCCACCAAAAGGGTTCTCAGCCATTGGAATGGGCTGCCCAGGGAGGTGGTTGAGGCCCCATCCCTGGAGGTGTTCGAAAGAGGGGTTGATGTGGTGCTGGGAGGTATGGTTTAGTGATGGTGCTCCTTGTTTGTTGTGTGGGTGTCTATTTTTGTCATTTAGGTGACAGTTGGACAAGATGATCTTTGAGGTCCTTTCCAACCTAGAAGATTCTGTGATTCTGTAATAATTAATAGTAATAATTGCCATCATGACAGCATCCCAGCAAAATCCCTCCGAAAAGGTGCACCGGACCCTGCTTGCGGGAGGTGGGATGAGATCCTGGGTGGGGAAACTGAGGCACGGGGTAGATTGAGAGGAAACCCCACGGGGGTGTCACACAGTGGGGTGGGGGGGACACACACCAGGGTGGTGATGGGATTTAGGGGGCAACCCCACGCTCAAGGCGTGGCGTGGTGGTGGGGGTGTGAGGGACACAAGAAGGGTGCCCCATAATCCTCCCCCCTCCCTCCAAGCACTGTTGGGGACCACAGCCCCTCCAGACCCCCCCGGTGATGGTGGTGGGGGTGGGAGGGACACAAGCAAGGTGCCCCATAAATCACAGGGTGAACACTCCCCGCCCGCCATCCAAATTGGCCGAAGTGATGGTGTGTGGGGGGGTGACACACACGAGGTGGGGAGCATCTCCCCACAGCCCCCCCACGGCGGAGATTTGGGGGGTGCGAGGACCTTCTGGAGCCCAAACTCTCCCTGGAGAACTTCCCACCGACGAGCATCTCCCCACGGCGGAGATTTAGGGGATGCGAGGACCCTCTGGCACCCTGGAGAACTTCCCACCAACGAGCATCTCCCCACAGCCCCCCACGGCGG
>NW_015090946.1:112457-114647 GCF_001431845.1 Calidris pugnax
CTCGTGGTGAGACCAACAGCCTCGTGGTGACCCCAACAGCCTCATGGTGATACCAACAGCCTTGTGGTGACACCAACAGCCTCGTGGTGACACCAACAGTCTCGTGGTGACACCAACAACCTCATGGTGACGCCAACAGCCTCATGGTGAGGCACCCTTGGGAGATGATGCTTGGGGGAGCAGAGGTGCCAGGGGTCAGCGATGGCCTCGTGGTGACACCAACAGCCTCGTGATGAGACCAACAGCCTCATGGTGACATCAACAGCCTTGTGGTGGCACCGTCAGCCTCATGGTGATGCCAACAGCCTCATGGTGAGACCAACAGCCTCATGGTGATGGTTCTGGCTGCTGGGTGGGTGGGAGGGGGGGTCCCGCTGGCACCCCACACCTCCCCCCCATCCCTGCGGGGTGCAGGGATGGCAGCACCCTCGGGAGACGATGCTGGGGGGAGCAGAGGTGCCAGGGGTCACCCATGGCCTCGTGGTGACACCAACAGCCTCGTGATGAGACCAACAGCCTCGTGGTGGCACCGGCAGCCTCACGGTGAAACCAACAGCCTCACGGTGAGATCAACAGCCTCGTGGTGACACCAACAGCCTCATGGTGACACCAACAGCCTTATGGTGACACCAACAGCCTCGTGGTGACACCAATAGCCTTGTGGTGACACCAACAGCCTCGTGGTGACAACAGCCTCGAGGTGATGCCAAAAGCCTTGTGGTGACACCAACAGCCTCGTGGTGACACCAACAGCCTCATGGTGACGCCAACAGCCTCATGGTGATGCCAACAGCCTCACGGTGATGCTAACAGCCTCATGGTGAGACCAACAGCCTCGTGGTGACACCAACAGCCTCATAGTGAGACCAACAGCCTCATGGTGACGCCAACAGCCTCACGGTGACACCAACAGCCTCACAGTGAGACCATCAGCCTCGTGGTGATGCCAACAGCCTCATGGTGACGCCAACAGCCTCACGGTGAGATCAACAGCCTCGTGGTGACACCAACAGCCTTGTGGTGACACCAACAGCCTCACAGTGACACCAACAGCCTCGTGGTGACACCAACAGTCTCGTGGTGACACCAACAACCTCATGGTGACGCCAACAGCCTCATGGTGATGCCAACAGCCTCACGGTGATGCTAACAGCCTCATGGTGAGACCAACAGCCTCGTGGTGACACCAACAGCCTCATAGTGAGACCAACAGCCTCATGGTGACGCCAACATCCTCACAGTGACACCAACAGCCTCACAGTGAGACCATCAGCCTCGTGGTGAGACCAACAGCCTCATGGTGACACCAACAGCCTCACGGTGATACCAACAGCCTCATGGTGACACCAACAGCCTCGTGGTGAGACCAACAGCCTCACGGTGACACCAACAGCCTCACAGTGAGACCAACATCCTCACAGTGACACCAACAGCCTCACAGTGAGACCATCAGCCTCATGGTGATGCCAACAGCCTCATGGTGACGCCAACAGCCTCACGGTGAGATCAACAGCCTCGTGGTGACACCAACAGCCTTGTGGTGACACCAACAGCCTCACAGTGACACCAACAGCCTCGTGGTGACACCAACAGCCTCGTGGTGTTGCCAACAGCCTCATGGTGACACCAACAGCTTCACAGTGACACCAACAGCCTCACGGTGACGCCAACAGCCTCACGGTGAGACCAACAGCCTCATGATGACACCAACAGCCTCGTGGTGAGACCAACAGCCTCCTGGTGAGACCAACAGCCTCACGGTGACACCAACAGCCTCATGGTGATGCCAACAGCCTCACGGTGAGATCAACAGCCTCGTGGTGACACCAACAGCCTAGTGGTGACACCAACAGCCTCACGGTGACACCGTGACACCTTCAGCAGCATCATGGGTGCAAACCAGGGGGACCCAGGAGTGCTGCTGCCACCTCCTCCAGCGCCCAGCCACCCCCCCGGCGGGCAGTGCCACCGTGGGCACCGCAGAAGAAGGAGGCAGGGGGGGGACAGACGACACCTGGGTGGCCGTTTGGGATTTTCCAGGGGAGTTTGGAGCCTGCGGCTGGATTCCAGCTCCATAATCCTAACGTGGGATGCAGTTTCCACAGCAACAGCGGGTCAGAGGGCAGCGAGGGGAGCCGGCTGCTCCGCTCGGGATTGAGATGCTGCTGCTGCTGCTGCTGCTGCTGCTGC
>NW_015090946.1:114743-116873 GCF_001431845.1 Calidris pugnax
CGCTGCGGGGGCCGCGGGGGGGGGACGGCCAGGCTGGGGGGAGGCGGCAGAGCTGGGCTCAGTGTGGCGTTGTCAGCAAAGATGTCACTAATTGTCTGCAGGAGCAGCAAACTCTCGTTAACCCTTGGGCAGCCGGCGGCGGGCGCGCTGATGAGGGTCTAGGAAATGCGGGGGGGCACCCAGGGCGCAGCTCAGCACCCTGGGGGTGTCCCAGCTCTGCCACCACCCCGCTTGCGTGGCCCCGGGGAAGTCATCCTAATGATCTCCACACCCCAGCTTCTCCCAGGGTTGATACTGGGGCTCCAGTGCATCCCAGTTGGTGACCATGGCCCATGGGGTGAGACCGGGCAGCCCCTCTCCTTGCCCCACGGGCTCTGGTTTTGTCCCCGTTGCGACAGCACTTGGCCAAGCAGGAGCATGGAGGCAAACGCTGGCAGTGCCAGGGCCACCAGGGCAGGGCCACCTCCATCCCCGGCCACCTCCATCCCTGGCCACCTCCATCTTTAGCCACCTCCATCCCCGGCCACCTCCATCCCTGGCCATCTCCATCCTTGGCCACCTCCATCCTTGGCTACCTCCATCCCCGGCCACCTCCATCTCTAGCCACGTCCATCCCCAGCCACCTCCATCCCCAGCCACCTCCATCCCCAGCCACCTCCATCCCTTTCTATGTCCATCCCCAGCCACCTCCATCTCTGGCCACCTCCATCCCCAGCCACCTCCATGGATGGCCACCTCCATCTTTAGCCACCTCCATCCTTGGCCACCTCCATCCCCGGCCACCTCCATCCCCGGCCACCTCCATCCTTGGCCACCTCCATCCTTAGCCACTTCCATCCTTGGCCACCTCCATCCCTGGCCACCTCCATCCTTGGCCACCTCCATTCCCAGCCATCTCCATCCCCGGCCACCTCCATCCCTTTCCACCTCCATCCTTGGCCACCTTCATCCCCAGCCACCTCCATCCCCAGCCACCAGCCCCATGGGTACTCCTCCTCCATTCCCAGCCATCTCCATCCCCGACCATCTCCATCCTTGACCACCTCCATTCCCAGCCATCTCCATCCTTGACCACCTCCACTCCCAGCCATCTCCATCCTTGGCCACCTCCATCTCTGGCCACCTCCATCCCCGGCCACCTCCATCCCTGACCACCAGCCCCATGGACACCCTGGGGGAGCGCAGCGGGGTGCAGGCACAGGCAGAGGAGGACACAGCACCCACGCCGTGGCCACTTTCTTCGCCACCTCCATCCTTGGCCACCTCCTTTCTTCGCCACCTCCATCCTTGGCCACCTTCATCCCCAGCCACCTCCATCCCCAGCCACCAGCCCCATGGGTACTCCTGGGGGAGTGCAGCGGGGTGCAGGCACAGGCAGAGGAGGACACAGCACCCACGCCGTGGCCACCACCCAACCCATGCCACGCTCCACACCTCGTCATTGCTCCATCACACAGGAAAAGGGCTCGTGGCCCCGTGGTGACACTCGGGGACAAGGCACGAGCACCCACCCAGCCCCAGGAGGCTGTGCCGAAGCTGGTGGAGATGTAAGCACCAGGGGAGAGGCAGAAATGGCTTTTCCACCTCCCGGCCACCTCCTCTACCTGGGAGTGGTGCCGGGAAGCGCTGATGTCGGCAGGAGGGGGTGGGGGCCGCGGGGGGAGGCCGAGGCAGGGACAGTGGGAGCAGGGTCAGCAGAAAGGCTCCAGCTCTGCTTGTCCCCTCCATGTGCCTTTTGTCCCCATCCAGCACCTCCTGGCTCCCAGAGCCCCTCTCCGGGGGGGGTCACGGAGGGTTCCCCTCCCCCTCACCTGGTACTGGGGGGTTTTGGGGAGCAGATGCCTCCTGGGCAAAGCAGGAGGTGCCCAGTGTGGGTCATGGCACTGGGGACCCATAAGGTGATGATGGGGGTGCATCCTGCCCCGAGGGGGGGGTGACCGTGGGGAGGTGGTGGCTGCTCTTTGAGGGGGGAAACTGAACCCAAACCCAAAAACCTGCCCCCCCGATAGCGCTGGGATGTGGCACAGGGAGGGGGCGAGGGGAGGAAGGCATCCCCATCATCCCCATGTCCCTGAGCATCACCTGGGGCCCCCCCCACTGCTGCCCCCAGGCACAGCCAAGGAGGGGACA
>NW_015090946.1:118041-119890 GCF_001431845.1 Calidris pugnax
GTAAGATGCTTTGGGGATGCACCTCTCCCTGCTCTGAGGGTTCGGTCACCCCAATATGGTGTGTTTTGGGGGCGCTGAGGGAGCACAAGCCCCTTCTCCTGCCGTGGCTCTGCACCCTGTGCCCCTCAGGGCTGGAGGGAACTGCACCCTGGTGGTGCCCCCCGTGCCTCAGTTTCCCCCAAAACACCGACGGGACAAGCTCTGGGGCTGAGCAGGGGCTGGGGGAGGCGGGGGGGGGATATTACAGGGCAGGGGGACCCCAGGGGGTCCCTCGACAAAGCTCAGCCTGTGCCCATGGGTGGTGACAGCGGATGCCACCGAGGTGGCACTTCTGTCCCAACCCAGTGCACGGTGGTGCCAGGCTTTGCCACCACGGATGGACGTTTTCCCTCCCCCTCTGAGCCCCCCCGGTGCCACCGCCGAGCCCAGGGACACCCACTGCTGTCCCCCTGCCCGTACCCACCCACGGCAGCACCCAGCACTGAGCCACCGAGGGCGCAGGCTGAGGCCGGCCCCGCTCGTGACACCCCAGGCTGGGACCAGCTCAGCCCCCAACCACCTCCGGGGTGACTTTTTGGGGCTCGGCGCTGCGTAGGGGCGACGGGGACACCCAGGTGGGTGACAGCACTCCTATTTTGGGGGACATACCAGGTGTCCACACCACCACCTGCTCCCACAGCATCCCCTGGTGTGCCCAGCCCTGCATCCCACATGGTCCCACCACCCAACCCTGCATCCCAGCATCCAACCCTGCATCCCACAGCATCCCACCACCCAACCCCACATCCCAGCACCCAACCCCGCATCCCAGCACCCAACCCCACATCCCAGCACCCAACCCTGCATCCCAGCACCCAACCCCGCATCCCCATCCATCACCCCACCGACCCCTCCAAGCCCCACCAGCGTTTCTCCTGCAAAGCCTCATCACCACCCCAAAAACCCCGAGCCGGGGGCTGAGGAAAGGGGGGACGACAGGGCCGTTTCACCCTGACAGCCTGTGCCGGCTGGTTTTTGGGTGAAAAAAAAAAAACAAACCCGGCAGGGCTTGGAGGGAGAGAGCTAACCTTGACACAGTTGCAGCAGTCACTAATAGCAGGCAATATGCCTGTTCTTGGGGGACTGTTGCAGTTGCTAAGATACTGGCAGCCGTGTGAATGGAAATGGGTCAGTAAACCTGTGGAGAGATAGTGTGACACTGTAACCGGCACAGCTGTTGCAGCCTACATCGAAATCCCACCCTTTCAATATTTATCACTCTCCGCCTTCGGTTCCTTCCTCCCAGCAATTTTCCACCTTGGGGTTTAGTTGGTTTGGGTTTTGGTTGTTTTTTTTCTGGGGGGTGAAAACACCCCCAAGACTTTCCCCCCTATGCGAAAGGGATGGGGTAGGAAAAGCGAGTTGGTGGGAGATGGGGAGGGGAAATTAAAGCCCCCCCCTCACACTTTGGGGTGGGTGTCCCCCTCCCCGTTCCGCGAGCAGGATGGAGCCAGTTCTTGGAGAGATTGAACAGGAAACAGGCTCTAATCCCCCTGGTAGGAAAAAGGGGGTTAAAAGGTCAATTTACTTCTGTCCCTCCTTTAGGCACTGTGGTGAAATTACACACTCGCAGGAGCCGCCGCGCACGAGGGGAGGCAGAGGGTGGTGTGTCCGTCTGTCCGTCCATCCCATCCGTCCGTCCATCCCTCCCGGCCTGCCCCCCTCCCCGTGCCTTCCCAAAATGCCCCGGGAGCACGTGGAATGGTTGGCATCCCCCCCTTCCCATCCCCTGCCTCCCCGGTGCGGCTCGACACACGCGTGTGACACACACGGAGGTGCACACGCGTGTGACACACATGGAGGTGCACAC
>NW_015090946.1:130605-130891 GCF_001431845.1 Calidris pugnax
CCCCCCTTTTGGGGGGGGGTCCCCCCCCCCCCGTTCCACGAGCAGGATGGAGCCAATTCTTGGAGAGATTGAACAGGAAACAGGCTCTAATCCCCCTGGTAGGAAAAAGGGGGTTAAAAGGTCAATTTACTTCTGTCCCTCCTTTAGGCACTGTGGTGAAATTACACACTCGCAGGAGCCGCCGCTCACGAGGGGAGGCAGAGGGTGGTGTGTCCGTCTGTCCGTCCATCCCATCCGTCCGTCCATCCCTCCCGGCCTGCCCCCCTCCCCCTGCCCTCCCCAAAAA
>NW_015090946.1:132745-134244 GCF_001431845.1 Calidris pugnax
CACAGCCCCGGCGGGGCCCTGCAGGTGTGGGTCACCGCTGGCCCCGGGATGGGGGGGACGCCACGGCCTGGAATCGGTGGAAAAACGGGAGGAATCTGGTGAAGGGGGGGCTGCAAAGCCTTCGGCACACACTCTGCCTCCTCTTCATCGCCCTTTTTCGGTCCCCCCCAAGAAAACACCCCCAAAATGTTCACTGCGATGCTCGGCTCAGCATCATCCAGGGTGCAGCATCCACCTGGGGGGACAACCCAGCGCCCCAAAATGAGGTGGGGATGGGGGGGAAGGCAGCCCCCTCTCCCTCCTGCCCCCTTCACCGCATCCTTCTCCCTCCTCCTCCTCCTCTCCCCTAAAGCGAGAGGGATTTCAGTGGCTCTGCTGAGCTCCAAACTCCACTTCCAGATTTTCAGTGCGACCTTCTGGCTACCTGGATCCAGCACTGCAAGATGCCCCCTCTGATCTCCCCTCCCCTCCGGCCCCCCAGCATCCCCGGGGGAGCTGGGGCTGGATGCAGCCAGGAGCTGGATGCAGGGGGGGGAGCCAGGGGGTGGCCGAGGAGGAGGAAGGAGGAGGAGGGAGGAGGGAGGAGGAGGAGGAGGGAGAGGTCGAGCTGCACCTGGATGCAACAGCCAGACCCCGAGGGCTCACCGCCTGCCTGCCTGCCTGGGGATTTTGGGGTTGTTGTCTTTAACCCAGCCTGGCCCGGGGAGAAGCAGGAGAGAGGCCAAAGGAGAGGCCTGGCAAACTCATGGCATGTGTGGGAGGTGCTGACATGTCAGCTTTTTCCCCCCCCCACCTCCTCTCCAAAGGGCCCCCACTTTTCCTGGGATGCTGTCCCATAGGGATGCGCCCCTTTCTCCAGGATGCTCCAGGATCCAGCCCCACGGCAGGGGGCTGTGGGACCCCACACCCCACCGTCACCGACCCCCACGTCCCCCAGGGGGGAAAGAAGAGAGGAAAGAAGACATAAAACCCCCAAAATACCCCAACCCCCCCCAGCTCAGGCAGGAGGGAGAGGGCCCTGCAGGCACAGGCAGCACCGCAGGGCACCTCCTTTCAAAAAAAAAAACCAAACCAGCGAAAAAAAATAAAGGCAAAGAGATGGAAAAAGCCCCAAAGCGCCAGGTTCCCCCCACCCCTCCATTTCCCCCCCCAGCCCCGCTGCCCCCTGCCCTCCCTGGGTTATTTCAAGCCTCCTCCTCCTCCTCATTCCCTTCCCCGGCACCCTGCTCTCCTCCGCTCGCTCTTGCATTCTGGTATTTGGTGTGTTCCTCAGCTGCAGGAAATTCCTGATGCTCTCCATCATTGCAGCCCGCGCTCTCCCTCGCATCCCCCGCCCTGCCCGCGGCTCCCCTCCAAAGGACAGCCATGTGCTTGGACAGCCAAGCACCGCCGCCGGCATCGCTCCCTCCCCGCCAGGGGATTCACTTCTCTCCCTTTTGGCCTTCTCTTTTTTTTTTCTTTTTTCTTTTTTTTTTTCTTTTTTTTCTTTTTTTTCCTCC
>NW_015090946.1:134744-135739 GCF_001431845.1 Calidris pugnax
TTTTTTTTCTTTTTTTTCCTCCTCCTTTTCAAAACTCCAACCTCGACCA
This sequence comes from Calidris pugnax, assembly GCF_001431845.1. Classification (NCBI taxonomy): domain Eukaryota; kingdom Metazoa; phylum Chordata; class Aves; order Charadriiformes; family Scolopacidae; genus Calidris; species Calidris pugnax. The sequence continues at coordinate 134,794 of NW_015090946.1, forward strand.
ACCCAACCCCGGCCGTTCCCCTCCTCGCTCTGCCTTTTTTTTTTTTTTTCCCCCCCTTTTGTTGCGGCGATGCCCTTTCGCTCTCACAGTCGGCTCTGTCTCGGGAAGGGAGAAGAAAGGCAGACGTGTGTAGGAGGGGAAGTTCCAGGGGCTCTCGTTTCTGCTGGATTACTGGCAAACTAGTGGCCTCCTCTGATAAGAAAAATAACCTGACAAGTTTTCCTTTCAATTTAAACAAAACCACGTTCAGAAACTAAACCAGAACTTTGTTTCTGAAACAAACTAGATTTGAATTGTGTCAGTTTCAGTAATCCCAGCTAAAATAAGATTCATTAGGAAAGATACATGGAAAAGTGTCTTTCTAGTGCAATTGTATCTTCAACAGCGCACTTCCTTTTATTTCACTATTATGCATTAGATGTTGCAAAGAGGAATAACTTTAGGTTTTATTAATAAATTAGCCAGAGCCCTAGATCCTTACCAGAAATTTTTTTCATGAAAGAAGATTAAAAAGGAAATACTTCAAACATCCAAATGTTGTAATGCTGTGAACATGTGTTCTACAGCTGTTTCATACAGATGATGTTAGCCTCAAATTTATATTCTGCCTTTCTCTGGTTAAATTATTGTTCATCTGCTGTATTTCCAATGGGTTTTTTCTTTTTTTTTTTTTTTTTTTTGCTTTCTTTCGTCTTCCTCTCTCTCCCTCCGCGTAGACCCCGCTCCTGATCTTATTTTAATTCGTCTCAGACGGTGTTGGAGTGTTATTTTAAGAGAGAGGATATGCACAGACATTGTGTTTTCTGCTTTTTTCCTGGCCCCAAGCCAGGCTCTCTGGGCTGTCAGCTACCCACTGTGTTGCAGTCACGTGTGGGAAGAGGCAGCCAGAGCCCAGCCTCACAACTCCTGGTAGCAACATGGAAATCGAGTGTGTGCACTTTTTTTT
>NW_015090946.1:136219-137426 GCF_001431845.1 Calidris pugnax
GGCTGTGCCCCCCCCCCCCCCCCCCATCTCCTCTTCTCCCCAAATCTTCTCGTTGCTGGGTGCTGCACCCCCAAAAGTGCCCAGCTGGGCATGGCAGCATGCCCTCCTCATCCTGCTGTCCCGCAGGGTGGGTCTGAGCATCCCTGGGGTGTCTGACAATCCTTGGGGTGTCCGAGCATCCCTGGGGTGTCTGAGCATCCCTGGGGTGTCCGAGCATCCTTGGGGTGTCCGAGCACTCCTGGGGTGTCTGACAATCCTTGGGGTGTCCGAGCATCCCTGGGGTGTCTCAGAATCCTTGGGGTGTCCAAGCATCCCTGGGGTGTCTGAGCATCCTTGGGGTGTCTGAGCATCCTTGGGATGTCTGAGTATCCCTGGGGTGTCTGAGCATCCTTGGGGTGTCCGAGCATCCCTGGGGTATCTGAGCATCCTCTGGGATGTCCGAGCATCCCTGGATATCTGTGCATCCCTGGGGTGTCCGAGCATCCTCTGGGGTGAGCAGGGGCTTTGGGGGGAAGGATGGGACCAGGAGGTGCTGGGATGGTGGCACGGAGCCATCCCGAGGGGACACACACACACACTTCCCCCCTCAATGTCCCACCCCGTGGATAGCATCCCACAGGATGACACGGGAAGGCGACACACCACCGCAGGCGCGGCGAAGGACGGCGGGCACACGCGTGTGCCAGGGGAGCACGGCACACACGGGAGGTCGGGAGGCGCAGGCTGGACGGGCACGGCGCGGCGGGGCGCAAACGTGGCCTGTGAAGCTCTGCTTTGGCTACCTGGGGGCTCCCAGCCTTGGGGGGGGGGTCACCCCACCATCACACCCCTGGTGCAGCACCCAGGGGTGGCTGGGGCTGCCCCTCTCCAAGCTCCTGGGGTTTCCCCTCTGGACACATCACAGGGATGATAGGACTGGGAAACACCATGGGACTGGTGTCCTCCCAGTGCGCACCAGTAACACCCAACACCCAGCCCGTACGTTATCGAGACATACCGTGCCCCCACACCCCCCCCATTTTACACCCATACGTGTGCCCTTGCACGGGCGCCGAGAGACACGTCCATCACACCCTCACCCTCATGCACCATCGAGACGCACAGATGTGCCCAGATGTTGGCTGAACTTGGCGGCGCACGGCGCTGCATGTGGTACCCCCCTGCCCGTGGTAGCCCCCCCATGCCCATGGTACCCCCATACCCATGG
>NW_015090946.1:137509-139380 GCF_001431845.1 Calidris pugnax
GAGCTGGAAGGCGCTTCGCGTTTCTGGATTCTGGTTCCCGTTTCTGCTCCCAGGCTGTTTCCATGGAAACTGGCGTCGGACCTGGGAAAATAAGGTTAGGGTTTGCAGAGGAGGCCCCTCCGCCAGCGCCCACCCGCCTCCGAGCCCCGCCGGGGGGCACGCACCCAGGCACAACATCCCCCCCCCAACCACCACCATCACCACCACTTCCAGCCCCGACTCGGGTTTGGGGGCTGAGGGACACCGGTACCCTCTGGCATCATCCATCCTTCTCCACGGTGACCCCCGGGAGCGTGGCACAGGCTGGGTGCTTTGGAAACCAGCCCCACCATGACAATCCCTGGCACCTCGGTGAGGGGCACCGCTCTCCCCGGTGGTGGCACCCATCGGTGGTACCCACCAGACCCCGCTCCCCTTCCCCATCACCCCGCTCTCCTCCCAAACCCGGCCTCCTCGAGAACTTTCCAAGGAGGCCGCACGTGCCCACGACGCTCCACCAACCCATTTTTGAGGATGGTGTCTCCCCAAAAACTCCACCACCACCTCCTCGGGTTCTCCAAGGACCCGTGGTCCACCGGCGGCGTCACCCTCCCCGTCCCCATCTCAGGGTCCCCCCATCGCTGTGGGGAAGGTGGGGAGTGGGAGAGGGGGGAAGAGAACCAGGACACGGCACCTCGGGGGAGCCGTGAAGACTAATGAATGGAGGCTTTTAAGGAGCACTTGGAGTGAGAAGTGCTGGAGTAGGAACTAATTACTCCTCCCGCCCGCGCGCACACGCGTGTCCCGCTCTCCCCCTGCACGATCCCGGCCCATCCCGACACCCTGACACCCCCCCATGGGGAAAGATTCCCTCCCAAACATCAATTCTCCTCCTGCCCCCCACGTTTCTGTCCCCCCCGATGTGTTTGTGCACCCCCCTTGGCTGTCACACACACACACACACACCCATGGCAAAGCTGGTGGCCCCGGGCTGGGGACACAGGGGGGATGCTCGCCCCCCTCCCTCTACTGGGATTTTTGGGGAGGGTTTCCTTTTTTTTTTTGGATTCAAAAGCCGCCATTTTACAGCCAGGGAAGGCCACGGCGGCCGGTCCCTGGGGCTGTTCGGGGGATGGACGGCACCTGGCATGTGGGGGGGGGTGGGGGGGTGGCGGAGCCCCCCCTGGCCCCTCGCAGGTGTGACCCCGAGCCCCGGGACCGGCCACGAGAGGTGCAATTAGGGGCTGGCTTGGAGCTCAGCCCAGCTCCTGGCCACGGGCAGCAGGCAGGCGTTGGGGGGGGGGAGGCTGAGCCCTCTCTCCCCATCCTCCACCCCAAATCCTCCCCCTCAACCCTACTCAGGGGGTTTCCGACCCCCCGGGGAGCCCAGAGCTTTGGGGCAAGGGCTCCTCATCCCTCTCTTTGGGGGGAGATTTGGGGTGTCCTGCTGTCCCGGCTCTACCCGCTGCACCATTTTGCATTCTGGTGCTGGCCGGCCCCGCTGCCCTCCCACTCCCACCCCCACCCCGGGCTGCGTTTCAGCTGTTCTTGAAATCTGTCCAGGCTGGATTCATCACAAGAGCCCTCAAGCGGCTGCAAACAAACAGAAAAAAAAAATAAAAAAATTAAAAAAATAAAAAAACCCCACACACACACCCGCCAGCAGAGCGATCGATGGGGGGCTTGGGGTTCTGGGGTGGGGGGGAGGAGGAGAGTGGGGAGCACTGATTCCCTTCGGCGATGCCAAACCAGCCCCAAATTCGCCACCCCCGTAAAGAAAAGGGTTGGGGATGGAAGGGAGGGGGGGTGAAGTGCACAAGTGTCACCCCTCCCGGCCCGGTGCTGCGGTGATGGGCGGCAGCGGCGGCGGCTCCTCTCCCTCCCTTCCCGCC
>NW_015090946.1:139417-141958 GCF_001431845.1 Calidris pugnax
TCCCCAGGGAATAGGGGAAGGAGTAAATCTGTGTCCCAGCAGAGTAGAGAAGTTGGGGAGGGGGGTGTCACCTCGCTTGGGACGTGGTGACACTCAAAGGGTGGCCGTGGCCCTGTCTCCCAGCCCGGGGATGGAGGGTAAGAGCAGGGGAAGCAAATTCCGGCGTCGCTCCGGTGGGATTCGTCACCACCGGAGCCCGCGGGGCCCTGCTTGCTGTGCCTGGGTTTTTTTTTAAAGAGGGGCTGGCTAATTTTTACCAGCGTTAACGATCCCATCTGTGCCTGACACGCTCCAGCTCAAAGCAGGGCTCCTCCACCTCCCTGCCCAACCGCCCCCCATCCGCCTCCACCCCCCACCCCATTGCCTCCAGGGCTGTGGGATCGGGGCAGGGACACGGTCCCGGTGGCGGTGGCGGGTCCGTGGTGCCCGTACGGTGACGTGCCGGGTACCGGGTGGCTGCAGAGATGCCTTCAAACAGCATCCTCCCCAGCAGCAGTGCCAAGCCCAGCTCCCGACCAGCGGAGATGCACGCGGAGATTTACTGCTAATTACCCGCCCGGCGGCTGCGCTGGCAGGTCTGGGCAGGATCAGGGCATGGCGGGGCTGGGGGAGGGAGGAATGGGGCACGGCCAATTCCACCCCCCCAGACGGGCACACCGTGCTCCTGGCATCTCCTGGTGCCACCGCCGTACCCGCCTGCGGCGCTCCTGGGGATGGCGGGTGACAGCGGGACCCGCGGGGTGGCCACGAGGTGTGCAGCACCCAAGAGGGATGGGGTGGGAGTGGTGGGGGGGCACTGCACAGATTGGGGACACCGAGGGACCTCTCTGGGTTGCACGTGTGCAGCACCCAAGAGGGTGGCAGTGATGGGGAGACGCTGCAGAGGCTGGGGACACTGCAGAGGTTGGGGACACGAAGGGACATCTCTAGGTTGCACATATGCAGCACCCAAGAAGGATGGGGTCGCAGTGATGGGGGGACACTGCACAGCTTGGGGACACCGAGGGACCTCTCTACATTGCACGTGTGCAGCACCCAAGAGGGACGTGGTCGCAGTGATGGGGGGACACTGGACAGCTTGGGGACATCAAGGGACCTCTCTACGTTGCATGTGTGCAGCAACCAAGAGGGATGGGGTGGCAGTGATGGGGGGACGCTGGAGAGGTTGGAGACACCGAGGGACATCTCTAGGTTGCACATGTGCAGCACCCAAGAGGGACATGGTGGCAGTGATGGGGGGACACTGCAGAGGTTGGGGACACCGAGGGACATCTCTGGGTTACACATGGTGGGTTTTTTTGGTGGTGGTCCCTCGCAGGGCTCTGCAACCTACTCCCATGGGCAGGCAAGGGGCTCCTTGGGCCCCAGTCCTGCCCCCCTCCCTCAGTGGGATGCCACCACCCGTCCCCCCCTTCCCAGTGGGGACCAGAAGCCCGGGATGCACCAACTGCCCCCCCCCCCCCCCAAACAAAGACACTGCTTTTTGGGGGAGAGGGGGGCGTTTTGCAGCATCCTGCATCCCATCCTCCCCACAGGATGGACACACATCCCACCTCCCCAACACCAACCCACCTAAGGAGGGGGGAGCAGAGGGATTTGGGGGGTGGGCGAGGGGGGGGGCTGGTTCCTGCAGAGCAGGGCTCTTCTCCCCGCAATGTCAACCTGCTGCTCCGCAGCCGCCAAGGCTGCCCTTGGAAGAGCCATTGAGGCTGCGCCGCTCGGTTTGCCAAGCCCAGGACAAGCTCTTTAGCTCGCACTCTGCCAGAACAGATGCCTGGGCGACTGGAATTCTTCCTAGCGTGGATGGGGAGGGTGGAAAAAAACGCAAAAACCTCACAAAAAAAAAAAAAAAAAAAAAAAAAAAAAACCAAAACCCAAAAAAACCCACCTCCCCATCCCAATCTCATTTTAAACATCGCGGCGGCCGCTCCTCCCACCCGCTGCAGCATCGCCGACCCCGAAGAAGGAACCCCCCCTCCCCAAAAAAAACCCTGGGGAGGTGAAACGGGGTGATGCTGGAGGAAGAGGAGGATGGTAGGAGCCGGAGCCAAACCGTGTCTCCGCCGCCAGCTGGGGAGGAGAGAGCGACCCGCCGCAAGGACAAGTGGGATCCGCCAGCTCGGTGTGTGCCACCGGTGTCCTTGCAGCCGCTCAGCCTGCTTCGTGTCGCCCGCCCCCCACGAAAAAAAACAACCCCCCCCGTTCTCATGGCAATGTCCTCTGCAAAGAGCACGGCGCCGCCGGGAAGAGCGCTGCCCGCTGCCCGCGTCCCGCTCCTCCTCACGCCCCAAAAACGCTCCCTCCGCACCCAAAAAATCCTTTTCCCCCCCCAAAAAAAAGAAGCCACCCCAAACTCCCAGCCCGGCCGGCCCCGAAACGGCCATTGCAGCGCGCGGCAGCATTTCCACACAGATATTTTCTTCCACTGGCTGCAGTTTGGGGCTGCCAAAAGCCAAAAACAAGAATGGAAACATCCCATTTTTTTGGCAAAAATTCAAGGCAGGGGTTGGTTGGGTTCTTTTTTTTTTTTTTTTTTGTTTT
>NW_015090946.1:141974-143975 GCF_001431845.1 Calidris pugnax
TTTTTTTTTTTTTTTCCCTCGGCTTTGGTTAGGAACGGAAATTCCCTGCCATGAAAAACATGACGAAACCCCAAACCAAAACACGGCTCAGACCGAAAACCTTCACCCGATTCCCCCGGGGGATCCTGTGTGGGGCAGGTCCTGGGGATGGGGCTCAGCCCCACACGCTCCTGGGATATGGGACCGAGCCTGGACCCCAACCCTGGCACCATGTGTGAGATGAGGGGACTTTGTTTTGGGAATCTCTCTTTGGTGACCCAAAGTGCTTCCCATCCCAGGATGCACCACTTCCAGCCCCATTTTTGGCCCACGGGAGATGGCAACAGGCCCAACAAGGTGTGGGTTTGCCCATGGAGAAGCTGGTCCCTACACACGGGGCCATAGAGAGATGGGGTTCATGGTGCCAGTGGCTCCGAGCGTGGTCTTATGGCAGTGCCCACCCATGGTGCTGCCAGGAATGTGCCAATGTCCAGCTCCTCTAAGCTCCCTGTGGCTCCTGGAGACCAACCAGGCTCCCCCATCCCATCCCATCCCATCCCATCCCATCCCATCCCATCCCATCCCATCCCAGGAGTCGGGATCCAGCCAAACCTCAGGACTCATCCCTGCGGCACCGCCCGGCATCCCTCCCGCCACTGCTTCCCCAGCCCTTCTTTCCACCAGATGTTGGGGGCCGGAGGATGAAACAGCTCTTCCCACCCCAGTCCCTGCCGTGTCTCTCTCTCTCTCTCTCTCCAGCTCCCGTTCCGGAGGCTGGATCCGGCCACGCAGGCTGAATAAGGCTCTGCCTTTGTCCAGCTCCCCCCGCCGCGCTTCCCCTTATCTAGCCCAGCCGCCTTGCCAAGAGCAGGCAGGAGGGAGAGGCTGTTAACTCTTCTCCTGCCCCGGCTCCAAATTCCACCCCCCCCAAGACCAGGCACCACCTTTACCCCTTTGCAAAGCGCCACCAGCGCCTCTCCTTCCAGCCCTGCCCGCTCCCCCAAAACTGGGAGACCCCCTTCTCGTCGCTGGGTGCTGCACCCCAAAGTGCCCAGCTGGGCATGGCAGCATCCCCTCTGCATCCCGCTGTCCTGCAGGGTGGGTCTGAGCATCCCTGGGGTGTCTGAGCATCCCTGGGGTGTCCGAGCATCCCTGGGGTATCTGAGAATCCTTGGGGTGTCCGAGCATCCCTGGGGTGTCTGAGAATCTTTGGGGTGCCCGAGCATCTCTGGGGTATCCGAGTATCCCTGGGGTGTCTGAGCATCCCTGGGGTGTCCGAGCATTCCTGGGGTGTCCGAGCATCCCTGGGGTGTCTGAGCATCCCTGGGGTGTCCGAGCATCCCTGGGGTGTCCAAGAATCCTTGGGGTGTCCAATCATCCCTGGGGTGTCCAATCATCCCTGGGGTGTCTGAACATCTCTGGGGTGTCCAAGCATCCCTGGGGTGTCTGAGCATCCTTGGGGTGTCTGAGCACTCCTGGGGTGTCTGAGCATCCCTGGGGTGTCTGAGAACCTTTGGGGTGTCCGAGCATCCCTAGGGTATCCAAGAATCCTTGGGGTGTCCGAGCATCCCTGGGGTATCTCAGCATCCTTGGGGTGTCCAAGCACTCCTGGGGTGTCCGGGCATCCCTGGGGTATCTGGGCATCCCTGGGGTGTCTGAGCATCCCTGGGGTGTCCGAGCATCCCTGGGGTGTCTGAGAATCTTTGGGGTGTCCGAGCATCCCTGGGGTATCCGAGTATCCCTGGGGTGTCTGAGCATCCCTGGGGTGTCCGAGCATCCCTGGGGTACCCAAGCATCCCCGGGGTACCCGAGCATCCCCAGGGGGGTGCGGGGGGGCTGCAGCCAAGGCAGGGGCTGGGGGAGGGGGGCGTCCCGGGGGCAGCGTGGAGCCGGGCTATCTGTCTGCAGAGCTCTGCGCGCAGCAATTAACCTCGAGAGAGCAGCGGCGGCTCCTGCCAAGAACCACATTAGGTGTGTGTGGCAGCGTCTAGACATGCGAGAGACCAGAGGCCTTGATCTGGA
>NW_015090946.1:144712-146104 GCF_001431845.1 Calidris pugnax
TGCCACCACCAGCACAGCCAACCCTCCCCCCCCAGGGACCCCTTCCAATGGGGCCTGAACAGCCCCCGGGGCTGGAGCATCAGTGTTGGGGGGTGGGAGGGGATGCGGGGCTGAGAGCGGGAGGTTGAGCTCGGCCCCGCATCCCTCTGCGTGGGTGTGGGTGGAAATAGCTCCGTGCTGGGCTTTTAAATCAGCAGCTTGGCACAGCTCGGGGTGGCACGGCATGGCACGGCACAGCACGCTGCACCCCCACGGATGCCAGACCCCCCAGGTCCCCAACCATCAGCAGGAGGAGGAGGAGGAAGGTGGCTGCAAGTGGTACCCAAGCCAGGAGAGATGCACCAACCATCCCAAGGAGATGGCAGCAAATCCCGGGATGAGCTGGGATGGAGCTGGGAAGAGGCCCAGCTCGCCACCTCCCCATGCCCATCCCGGGTGCCAACAGCCCCTTCGCCCGGGCAGGTTGGCACAGGAGCAGCAGAGCTGGGTGGGCACCACAGGGACGGGGCACGTCTGAGCATCCCTAGGGTATCCAAGAATCCTTGGGGTGTCCGAGCATCCCTGGGGTATCTCAGCATCCTTGGGGTGTCCAAGCACTCCTGGGGTGTCCGGGCATCCCTGGGGTATCTGGGCATCCCTGGGGTGTCTGAGCATCCCTGGGGTGTCCGAGCATCCCTGGGGTGTCTGAGAATCTTTGGGGTGTCCGAGCATCCCTGGGGTATCCGAGTATCCCTGGGGTGTCTGAGCATCCCTGGGGTGTCCGAGCATCCCTGGGGTATCTGAGAATCCTTGGGGTGTCCGAGCATCCCTGGGGTGTCTGAGAATCTTTGGGGTGCCCGAGCATCTCTGGGGTGTCTGACAATCCTTGGGGTGTCCGGGCACTCCTGGGGCAGGAGGAGGAGGAGGAAGGTGGCTGCAAGTGGTACCCAAGCCAGGAGAGATGCACCAACCATCCCAAGGAGATGGCAGCAAATCCCGGGATGAGCTGGGGGATGGAGCTGGGAAGAGGCCCAGCTCACCACCTCCCCATGCCCATCCCGGGTGCCAACAGCCCCTTCGCCCGGGCAGGTTGGCACAGGAGCAGCAGAGCTGGGTGGGCACCACAGGGACGGGGCACCCTCCCCACCAGTGCCCCTCGACACCCCCTTGCTCTCACCTCCCGGGGTGGAGCCACCCCCAGACGGCTGCAGGATGCTCGGGAGAAGAGATTTTCCCGACGTTAATTAATTAAAATAAACAGCAAATTAAATACAGCAAAATTAAAATAGCTCCGGAAATTAATTTTCAACAAAACCCACCTGGAAAGGCTGGATATTTAAAGAATTAATGGAGCCCTCTGAGACCATAAAGAACCGCCGAGCTCCCGGCATCCACCAACCCCCCCCTTCGAGC
>NW_015090946.1:146114-146574 GCF_001431845.1 Calidris pugnax
CCCCAAAATCCTTGTCCCGGGGGGACCCGGGGGGGGCTGTGGGGAAGCCGGGAGGGGGATGGAGCCCACCTCCCCATTCCAACCACCTCCTCTGCATGTCCCCCCTCGCCTCACCTCGCCGCACGTGCCTGCATGCCGCCGGGAGGCAGGGATGCGGGCGAAGAAGGATGCAGGGATGCTGAAGGATGCAGGGATGCTCCCTGTGGTCCCACTGGAGGGAAGGACCAGCCCCCCCAGCCCCTGGCACGGCACGGCACGGCTTGGCACAGGGCAACCAGCCCTAAAGCTCTGCAGGAACACCGGGCTCCTACCCGCTTTGCCCCACCAGCAAGCACCAGTGGTCCCCAGTTGGTGGGACCCACGCTGGATGTCACCCACCCCCAGCATCCCGGCCACCACCCGCGGTGACAAGGGCAATCTCACCCTCCAAACGCCCCCCGGGCCCCCCCACAGCTCTCCC
>NW_015090946.1:148044-149235 GCF_001431845.1 Calidris pugnax
GGGTGATGGGACAACCTCTTTCTTTTTTTTTTTTTTTTTTTTTTTTAAGCACTTGTTTTTTCCCCGGGTTTTTTTTTTTTTTTTTTTTTTGGGTTCCCCAGACGAGGGTTGTCTGCGAGGCATCGCGCTCCACCCCCAGCGTCGGAGCAGCCCAAACCGGCTTCCCAGCGACAGCAGAAAGCTTTTAAAATCCCCTACGCGCGCGGCATGACTCACTCCAGAGCCAGTGCCCAAAACAAGCTCCGACACGGAGAGAGGAATGGCGAGAGAGGCAGAGAGAGAGAGAGAGAGAGAGAGAAAGAGAAGGGAAAGGAGCAAAGGCAATAGAGAAGCAAGGCAACCTCGGTGAAGAAGCCCAGCTCAACCTCGGCCATGGCCATGCGAGTGCAGAAGATGGGGAGCGCTTGGGGCAGGCTTTGCCTGCTGCTCTCCCTCCTCCTCCAGCTGCCGGGATCCCAGGCCAAATGCTACTTCCAGGCTAAAGGTAAGCGGGGAGGTGAGCCGGGAAGATGCTGATGGGATGAGGAGGCCTCAGCTTGCCCCCCCGGGGCGGTCATCCTCCCGTCCCCCCCCGGGGCGCACACCTTCCCGTGTGTCAGGGCGACCTTGGAGCCGTGCCGCCGCTCCGTGCCAAACTTCCCGGCGATGCCCACGGCAAAGCGAGGGGTGGGTGATGGAAAAGGGGTGGGCAAAGGTTTTGCCAGGGTGGGGGGAGATGTTTTTCCCCCTCCCTGCCACCACCACCACCCCGTTTATTTAATAACGGAGTGGGTTCTTGGGGTGGGTTATTTTTTTTATTTTTCCTGGCGGCACACAAAGGCAGCCTGCCCGCCCCCGGGGGGGGTTTTGGAGGGTGCCAAGCGGTGCCGGGACCCGGTGGGGGTGCCAGGGTCGGGCACGCCGGGGGGCTCCGGGTGGCCGGTTTCCTCCGCACACAGATGGCTGTTTCGACTCAGTCGAGCGCTTGACCTAAATCTCCTCCTGATCCACGGGAGCTGCAGTCCCTCGGCAGCACAGCTCAAGGCGAGGAGGAGGAGGAGGAGGAGGATGATGATGAAGAGGGGAGGGAGGGAGGAGGGAAAAACCAGAGCCAGCTGCGGACGGGCGGGAGGGTCGTGCTGAAGGTTGTGTGTCCCCCCCTAAAAACTCAACCCCAGACTTGGCAGCGGAGGCGGCGATGGGGAAAAGGAG
>NW_015090946.1:149245-149594 GCF_001431845.1 Calidris pugnax
TCCAGCGGCGACCGCCCGCGCCTGCGTGATGCACCCGCCCAGGCCGGGGCAACCGCCCCAGCGGGCTCGACGCCCCGGCCGACCACTTCCTCGGAGAGGGGCCCCGCCGGAGGAAGCTCCAACGGCTCGAAAGTTTCAGCTGTGACTCAACCGCTGGCTGAGGTGACCGAGAGACCCAGCCGGCCCCGGTGAAAAAACAAAAACCACCAAAAAACACCAAAAAACACCAACCCCCAAAACGAGGGGGCTCACAGGACCCTCCGCGAGGGGATTTGGGGCGCCGAGGTGGGGGATTTTGATTATTATAATTTTTTTTTCTTCTTCTTTTTTAATTTTTTTTTTTTTTTTT
>NW_015090946.1:151073-151387 GCF_001431845.1 Calidris pugnax
CCCGACATGGATGCACAACCCCGACACGGATGCACGGCCCCGACACGGATGCACAATCCCGACACGGATGCATGGCCCCGACACGGATGCACAATCCCGACACAGATGCACGGCCCCGACATGGATGCACAGCCCCGACATGGATGCACAACCCCAACGTGGTCACCCAGGGTGGGCAACCAGGTCTCCCAGGTCTCCCTGGTGTCCCAGGGTGGCCAACCCCTCGCCCAGGGTGAGATAAGAGCGGTCCACTGGCCTTGTCCATGTCCCCAGAGTCCCCCAGAACTCCATGTCCCCCATCCCACCTCCCTCCC
>NW_015090946.1:152042-153424 GCF_001431845.1 Calidris pugnax
GCTACCCCCACCCCACCCCCGGCACCCCAGCATCCCTCCTGGGCACCCCCAAAAACCATCACTCCCACACTCAGCGTGTCCCTCCTCCCCAGTAATTTTTACTGGGACCTCCCAGCACCACTCTAACCCCCCTCTCCCCACCCCAGGGGAGTTGGGTTGTCCCCCAGGTCCTGTCCCCATGGTTGTGTGTGTGTGTCCCCCCCCCTTTCTTCGCCCCCGGTGCTGGCAGGCAGCGGCGGGCGCGGGCGTCATCGGAGCCCTTGGGTTGTTTGTTACTGCTCCCAACTGCCTCCGTCCCCGGAGAGGTTTCGAAGGCGAGTGACCCACGAACTGGAATGCGCAAAAGCCTCCAGCAAACAGAGCCAGCTGCCTGCGCCCGGGCGGGGAGGAGGAGGAGGAGGAGGAGGAGGTTGGAGGGGGAGAGAGCAGCCGGCCCCACGGCATGGCACGGCACGGCACGGCTCCGAGCACACGGATGCACGGTCCCGACATGGATGCACAGCCCTGACACGGATGCACGGCCCCGACACAGATGCACGGCCCCGACACGGATGCACAATCCCGACACGGATGCACGGCCCCGACACGGATGCACAGTCCTGACATGGATGCATGGCCCCGACACGGATGCACAACCCCGACACGGATGCACGGCCCCGACACGGATGCACGGCCCCGACACGGATGCACGGCCCCGACGTGGTCACCCAGGGTGGGCAACCAGGTCTCCCAGGTCTCCCTGGTGTCCCAGGGTGGCCAACCCCTCGCCCAGGGTGAGATAAGAGCGGTCCACTGGCCTTGTCCATGTCCCCAGAGTCCCCCAGACCTCCATGTGCCCCCATCCCACCTTCCTCCCAGCCCATTTTACTCCATGTCCCCCATCCCACCTTCCTCCCCGTCCATTTTTTGGCGGCACGTGGCATCCCAGCACGGGCAACCCCTCGCCCGGGGTGAGATGAGAGCAGTCCACTGGCCTTCTCCGTGTCCCCAGCACTGCCAGCGTCCCCCAGAACTCCATGTCCCCCCACCTTCCTCCCAGCCCATTTTTTGGCGGCACGTGGCATCCCAGCACGGGCAACCCCTCGCCCGGGGTGAGATGAGAGCAGTCCACTGGCCTTCTCCATGTCCCCAGCACTGCCAGCGTCCCCTAGAACTCCATGTCCCCCCATCCCACCTTCCTCCCAGCCCATTTTTTGACACCACATGGCCTCCCAGCACCCCGAGGATGCTTCACCCTTCGCCCAGCAGCAAGACCTGCATCCTCGGGTGGTCCTCTAGGACAGGGGACAGCAGGGTGGCAGCGCCTTGCCCGGTGCCACCCTCCCACCCCAGGTTGCCAGGAGGCAGGGCAGCAGTGGGGACGGGGGGGGGCACGGCGGGGG
>NW_015090946.1:153950-154611 GCF_001431845.1 Calidris pugnax
GGGGAGACAGAAGGAGGGAGAGAGAAAAGAGAAGAGGCAGAAATAACAGCATCTGAAACTCTGCCTGCTGGAGGCTAATTGGTTCCGGCACAGCCTGGTTTGTTTGGCAATGTTTCCTCTAATCCTTCAGGCTCCCAGCTCCCAGCCCCGGGGATGCGGGGGGACATCTCGCTGGCCGTCACCCCCCCCTCCCAGCAATCCCACCTCAGCTCCCCCCCTCGTTTTGTGAGGTGCCGGGACTGGTTCTGCCCACCCTGGGGTCCCCCCACCCATCCCAGGGGCTGCACCCCACCATAGGGACATCCCCCGGGGATGCTCGGAGGATGCTCGGGAGGAGGAGGATGGATGGATGGATGGCTGGGGTGGCGGAGGGAAGGGAGGGAGGGGAAGGGAGGGGAAGGGAAAAAAAAAAAAGGGGGGGTGGGCCCCCCCAGCCCAGCATGGCCGAACCCAGAGCACTAGCCAAGAGTCGGCAGCTTTGTTCCAGGTGCCGGCTCCCTTTTTTTCATTAGGCTAATGGGATGCGGATGCATTATTCCATTCCACATGCTGCTAATGAACCACTCAGGCCAGTGCATTTGCATTAATGTGCAAAGCACTGGAGGAGGGTGGAGTGGCTGCATCTGGCCAAGGCTGACCTTCCTCCCCCCCCCCCCCCCCT
>NW_015090946.1:155928-157214 GCF_001431845.1 Calidris pugnax
TTGCCCGGTGCCCCCCTCTCCCCCCAGGTTGCCAGGAGGGCAGCAGCGGGGACAGGGGGGGGGGCATGGCGGGGGTCTCAGGCAGCCCCCGTGCCCGGCGAGCGTGCGAAGCCCCCGAGAGCGTGCACACACGGGTGTCTGGGTTTGTCACAGCCTGGTGAGCAAGTTAATCTCAGGCTCCCTGACACGTGGAATAAAATCGCGATCCCGTAATGGAATTCATTCGTCTTCCTGTCCAGGAGGAGAACAAGCCCCCCCACCGCCCGCCGGGGCCGGGGCCAGGGCAAAGCAGCACCCAGTCTTGGGTGGGGGGGGACACCCCCCTGCCTGCACCCACCCTCCTCCCTGCAATGGGACCCCAGCGACACGGGAGGGATGCTCCTGAGACCTTCTGCTCAGGGATGTGGGGAATATTGGGGTGATGGATGGGTGCCCCCCCCCTTCCCAGGGGACCTCGGCCATGCCCAGGGTGGCAACTGGGGTCACTGATGTGGCTTGAACCCCCCTCCCCCTGCCCCATGGAGATTTGGGGTCCCTCCAATCTGGCCATCAGCCACGGCGCTCATAAGAAGGGAAAGGGAAACTGAGGCAGGCGGCGGCGCTGGGGAAAGGACAATCATGGTGGCATGAAGAGGGCAGGGGAAAATGTCCCCCCGTCCCCGCCACATCCCTCTGTCCCCACAACTCCCAGAGGGAAGGACCCACCCCAAGGACCCTACAGGACCCATGGGGGAGCCCAGCACCCCCCCAGGGACCAGTTGACCCACAGAGTGTGGCCCCTTCCGATGCCACGGGTGTAAGAGATGGAGAAAAGCCCTTGTGGGACCCCCAGCAGGACAGGAGGCCACACGGGGCTGTCTCAGTGCTGTCCCGTGCCTCAGTTTCCCCCTGGCACCCACGGCGAGGCCACCCCCCGGGGGCTGGAAAGCGGCCCCACGGCCAGGGAGGAGGAGGAGGAGGAGGAGGAGGAGAAAAAGGAGGAGGGCTGCTCCTTCCCGGGCACACAAAGCCCCTTTCATAGGGGCCTGAGTTTGGATTTCCTCCGCCAGCCCAGCACCTCGCTGCCTCCTGCCCTGCCAGAAACACTGCGGTCGGAGCCGGGGGGTCGGATATTTTGGGGGGGGGAGAGGGGGCACAGGGACCTTGGGGTGGCTTCATCCCTCGCCCTGAGCGTCCCCGTGATTTTCCCCTCCTGTCGGGCTTTTAATTATACCCCTAATAAAAGTGGCTTTGCAGGGAAACGGGAGCTTTGTTGCTCGGGAGCTCATCTGCTCCCGCTGCTCCTT
>NW_015090946.1:157293-158633 GCF_001431845.1 Calidris pugnax
CCCCGGCTTTAAACCATAATCCTCAGCTGGGGACACTGCAATTAGCCACCGCCGAGCCGGGCACCGTGTCACCGAGGATTAGGGCTCCCTTCGGTGGGGAACTGGGGGACCCAGCCCCAGAGCGGGTCGATGGCTCTGTGAGGGGTGGGCTATCCCCCCCCCCCCAGCCCTCCAGGGGAGGGGGACAAGCCTAAGACACCCCCCTCCAGATGGAAGCCCCCATCCCCACCTCCTCTGGGGTGCCCACCGACCCGCACCCCTGCACCACACCGCAGCCAGGGGGTTATTTTTGGGGTGCAGGGGAGGCACAGACCCTCAATTGAGCCCCCCCTCCCCCAGACAGACCTAAGGTTGAGGGGGGGGGGCTTCCCAGGGGTCAGGTGGCTTCATGTGATGTGACGACAGGGGACAAAAATAGGGCTCGGGGGGGGGACACAAACACCAGCCTCAACCCACGTGCTCACCCAGCCCCGGTGCCTGTCCCCAGGGCCCTGTGTCCCCAGGAGGGGAAACTGAGGCACGAGGCACCAGGTGCCCATGACGCACGTCCTGCAAAAACAGGCAGGCTGCAGGCAGGGAGCTGCCGTGCTGTTGGCCCCCCACCTCCGGGTTGGTAGCCAACGGGGCTACCAAGGCTGAGAGAACCCCCCCCGGCACCTGGGGGGCCCACCCGGCTCCATCACGGCGATGGTGACACGGGACCCTGGTGTGCACCGTGCGAAGGCCACGTCGGCAGCGGATGGGGGTCATGGTGGGGGACGTGTGGGGGTCACTCAACCCCTTAAAACCCCCCGAAAGGAGCCCACTCATGGCCCCCGGGTGCCCACTCGCCAATCAGCCTCTTCCCGGGGCTGGGGAGGGGAGCGGGGGGAGCGCAGGCGCTCGTTAGCAGCCGCTCATTAAGAGCCCTCCGGGAGGAGGAAGGTACCCAGGGCACCTGCACCTCCCTTTAATGAGCTGCAGAGCCATTAAAGCAGCCACGGCCGGGGGGGGAGCTTTGGGCACGGCGGGGGCTGCTGGTGTGGGGGGCTGACCCCCACCCTGACCCCCCCATCCCCATCCCCAGCCGTGGTGGGGGTCTCGGTGCCGGGAGAGGGAGGGACGGGGCGAGTTGAGCCACGGTGACAATGGCAGGGCCACGTGGCCCCCCCTGACACCTCCGAGCCCCCCGCCACCCTTGGGGGACACCGCTGTGTCACCCCCAAACCGCTTGCACCCATGGGTGCTGCACAGAGAGGGTGATGGAGAGCACCATGCGCTGCAGAGAGGGGATGGGACACCGGGGTCCTTGGGGTGGGGACCTTCCCACCACGGGTGTCCCCAAGGGGACAGGGGGGGGG
>NW_015090946.1:158992-159913 GCF_001431845.1 Calidris pugnax
TCACAACCCACCCCCCCACCCCGCGTGGGGCTCTCCCTCGTTAATGTTTACTCGGGGTTCGTTAGCGCCGGCGCATCGCCATGGCAACCGTGCAAGCTGCGCGCCGCCATCGGGCGCCACCGCCACCAGAGGCGCGGGGGGACATCCCCACGCGTGGGGGGGGTCACCGTGGTGGGCACCCATCCACCATCATCACCACCACCATCACCACCCACCCACCGACGGGGCACGTGGGGCTGGGGGACGGCGTGGGGAGCCGAAGCGGGGTGACAGGGACAGGCTGGGGGGTTTCCTCCTCGCCGGGATGGGGGGGCTCGGTGTCACCCAGAGGGGGGGTGCCAGCAGTGCCCGGCGGGGGTGCAGGCGTGTGCGTGGCGCTGCCAACACACCCGGGTGCTGCATGATTTATAAACCCGGGGAGCAGAGAGGGCTCGGTGGCAGCTGCAGAACCCTGGTGGGGCCACCCTGTCCCCGGTGTCACACAGCCACCGAGCACGGTGACACCCGGCTGGCAGGATGGGACAAGGGGGGACAAGGCTGCCCGTGGGGGTGGGCAGAGCCACGGGGTGCCCAGGTGCCACCCTGGCATCCCCTCCCTTGGCCGTGGTAGGATGTGGGGATGGTGGGATGGTGACATCCCTGTGGCACCGCATCAACCCGCTGCAGATGTTTTGGGGTGATGGCAGCAAAAGGGTTACCCCCCCTCCCCAAAAAACTCAGCCAGAGCCCCCCCCCCGGGTGGCACAGGGGCAGAAACACAGCATCCTTCCCCAAAAGCAGGATGCGACCCCGGTGTTTGCTCCCACCACCGGGCTCCCTTTGCTACAGCAAACAGGTTTTTCCTTAAGCTTTGCAGAATCCTTCCTCCTCCTCCTCCTCTTTCCCCCCCCCTTTTTGAGTCCCACCTCCGGGCTGAGGGAG
>NW_015090946.1:160388-161061 GCF_001431845.1 Calidris pugnax
GGGGGGGGGGGACATAGACACACACACACACCCCACACAACATGCCAGCACCCCAGGACCGCCGTGGGTTCTGCTACGGTGGTTGTTGAGCAACCTGGGGTCACCTAAAAGCCCCTTGGGGTCACCTAAAAGCCCCATGGGGTCACCTAAAAGCCCCGCTCAGCACCTATCCTGCCCCCCCGGGGGGTGGCATGGGGAGAAACTGGGTGGTTGTGGTGGGGAGAGGGGAAACTGAGTCACGCTCGGGGCAGCCCCGAGGACGGTGGTGGCACTGACCCCCCCCTGCACCCCGCTGCCACCCCCCTGCCACGGCTGGGACACCCCCAAAGCAAGAGGATGACAAAAATGGGGTTTTTAAACACCTCCAGGCTCTGACTCCCCCAGGGGGGGCTTATTCCTGCCCCCAACTCCACTCTCACCCTCCGCAGCCCCAAGGGACAGAAGCTCGGGGTTGAACGCTGTCCTGGGGACAAGAGGAGGGGGGGGTCCCTGGATTTTTGGGATGGCTCATGGAAAACACTGCTTGGAAAATGCTCCCCCCCCACCTCCCTGAGCACAGCCTGGGGGCAGAGTCCTGCCACCCCCCCAACCCCTTTCCTATGGGCATCACCCCGGGGTGTTGGGGGGGCTGCGCACACCCAGAGCTGACACCACGGGACCCCCAGCATCAGGG
>NW_015090946.1:162678-162935 GCF_001431845.1 Calidris pugnax
AACCCACCCCCCCGGGCATGGTATGGCATGGTGAGCATCATGCTGGGATAACTGGAGAGCCCCCACGCAAATACTGGAGAGCTGGAAATATTGGAGAGCTGGGATAATTCAGAGAGCCCCCAAGCATGTATCACACCCCTGTCCTGGAGGAGAGGAGAAGCCCCCCCCCTTGTAGGGACCCCCCCTCCTCAAATTTGGGAGCTCCAGAGAGAGGGGGGTAGGAGGGAAGAGGAGGAGAAGGGCGCAGGGGGATGAAG
>NW_015090947.1:0-458 GCF_001431845.1 Calidris pugnax
CCACTCTGCTCATCTGATGTGATGTGAGTGATGATCCCACTCATCTGATGGCATCTGAGTAGGTCCTTGAACTCTGTCGGGTCATTCTCTTCAGCCCCAGGTATTCAAATATGTTCAAAAAGCAAAAGGTTACCCACCTGATGCATGAACGTGAACCCTCCAAGCAAGCCTGTGTTGACGGTCACTGCACAGCCATCCCTTACAACCCCTTCCCAGAACAGCCCCTGAGCAACATCTCTCTTTTTGGGTCTCTCGAGAGAGAATCTGAAGGGAAAAGGATGAGGCGGAGGAGTGGGCTGGGATGCAGCAGAACTTTATTGAGTCAAAAGAGGGAGAGAAGTTTCCTCTGAGTGGAGGCCACAGTGCAGGGAGCCCCAGGGACAGAAAGGAGCCTGTGTCCCACTGCTGTGGTGGAAATCACACCGGCTCTCTGCCTTCTCCACAAAGGGAGCGTGGCC
>NW_015090947.1:3309-5218 GCF_001431845.1 Calidris pugnax
TGACCCGCGAGTTTTTTAATCTTACTTTTTCACAGAATCACAGAATCTTCTAGGTTGGAAGGGACCTTAAAGATCATCTTGTCCAACCGTCAACCTAACTGACAAAAATAGACACCCACACAACAAACAAGGAGCATCATCACTAAACCATACCTCCCAGCACTTCATCAACCCGTCTTTTGAACACCTCCAGGGATGGTGCCTCAACCACCTCCCTGGGCAGCCCATTCCAAGGGCTGAGAACCCGTTTCTCTCCTTACTCCTTAGGGGGTGAAGTGTGACAGAGTGTCTTGGTGGGCACCTGGAGGCCAGACAAGGTCACCTCACCCCAGTCTTTTTGGTGCTCAGCATGAGGCTCAAGAGAATGGCAGTTTTGAAATGAGCATGCTATAGCTGTAATAGTTCCTGCTTGAAAGGCCTCTGTGAGGGTGACACAGTTTTCCTGCTGCACTGTTTATCTCTTTGTGTGACCGTGGAACGTGTTAACAGAGCGCACGCTGGCACTGAGGCCCCTCACGTGCTGGGGGAGGTGTCTGGTGGAGAGGATGAGGGAATACACCTCCCTCTTCCCGTACGGGGCTGGTGTGGGTTGTTTTGTGGCACAGAGTCCTGAGGCCCTTGTGTACCCTTCAGTGAGGTGTTTCATACTGCTAATTAACACCGTTGGCCTGTTGTGGGCTTTGTGGAATCTGACGTCATGCTGGTATAAGAGGTGACAACTTTTGGGTGTGTTGAGAGTGAAACATGGCCTGAGGTAGCCAGGCCCTGGTTGGCAACTTCCTGAAAACCAGCTGCTTTTAGCAGAGTATTGGGGCTTGACCTGTGCCTCTCGAGCCATGATTCAGAACTATCAGACCCAAACCACCTGTGAGAATGCCATGATTGTCCTGGGGATCCCGAGTACATCTAAGAACTATCCAAGATGAGGCTGAGATGATATCTAAGAACATCTAAGATGAGGCAGAGGCAGAGAGGCAAACCTCACGTGAGGCAATCTCATGGTTGAGATAGGGACCCAAACTCCACCTGCAGTGATCACCCCAACAGTCACAAAGAAAGAGTGGAGCAGGAGGTGAACGGGTTGAGTAAAATTGGTTTGTACGGGATTGAGGAGGAGGAATAGGCTGTTTGGGAAGCTGGTCCTTCGGAAGAAATGAGAGGGAGAAGTGAGAGAAACCACTTCAGAGACAGAAGGTACCCATTCCCTGGCCCCTCAAGAGAACATTGAGACATGTGGAAGGATTATAGGCACCAGCAAGGAAAGTGGATTTCTGCCTGGCACCTCCGATGCTGGGAAAGCGACACCATCAGTCAGGAACTGGAAGGTAAGGAAGCCCAAGAGCTGGCATCCCTTGTTCGGGAGATAAGGCGAGTGATGATCCACTCTGCTCAGCACTCATCTGATGGCATCTGAGTAGGTCCTTGAACTCTGTCGGGTCATTCTCTTCAGCCCCAGGTATTCAAATATGCTCAAAAAGCAAAAGGTTACCCACCTGATGCATGAACGTGAACCCTCCAAGCAAGCCTGTGTTGACGGTCACTGCACAGCCATCCCTTACAACCCTTTCCCAGAACAGCCCCTGAGCAACATCTCTCTTTTTGGGTCTCTTGAGAGAGAATCTGAAGGGAAAAGGATGAGGCGGGGGAGTGGACTGGGATGCAGCAGAACTTTATTGAGTCAAAAGAGGGAGAGAAGTTTCCTCTGAGTGGAGGCCACAGTGCAGGGAGCCCCAGGGACAGAAAGGAGCCTGTGTAAAACTGCTGTGGTGGAAATCACACCGGCTCTCTGCCTTCCCCACAAAGGGAGCGGGGCCAACAGGTCCTCCCTGGGCTGGCTTTGTGGGGCTCAAAGCCCAGGGCAGCACAAGAGAGCAAGGACACGGGAGGGAAAGGAGAGAGTGGAAGAGGG
>NW_015090947.1:7354-19866 GCF_001431845.1 Calidris pugnax
TCCAAGGGCTGAGAACCCGTTTCTCTCCTTACTCCTTAGGGGGTGAAGTGTGACAGAGTGTCTTGGTGGGCACCTGGAGGCCAGACAAGGTCACCTCAGCCCAGTCTTTTTGGTGCTCAGCATGAGGCTCAAGAGAATGGCAGTTTTGAAATGAGCATGCTATAGCTGTAATAGTTCCTGCTTGAAAGGCCTCTGTGAGGGTGACACAGTTTTCCTGCTGCACTGTTTATCTCTTTGTGTGACCGTGGAACGTGTTAACAGAACGCACGCTGGCACTGAGGCCCCTCACGTGCTGGGGGAGGTGTCTGGTGGAGAGGATGAGGGAATACACCTCCCTCTTCCCGTACGGGGCTGGTGTGGGTTGTTTTGTGGCACAGAGTCCTGAGGCCCTTGTGTACCCTTCAGTGAGGTGTTTCATGCTACTACTAATTAACACCGTTGGCCTGTTGTGGGCTTTGTGGAATCTGACATCATGCTGGTATAAGAGGTGACAACTGTTGGGTGTGTTGAGAGTGAAACATGGCCTGAGGTAGCCAGGCCCTGGTTGGCAACTTCCTGAAAACCAGCTGCTTTTAGCAGAGTATTGGGGCTTGACCTGTGCCTCTCGAGCCATGATTCAGAACTATCAGACCCAAACCACCTGTGAGAATGCCATGATTGTCCTGGGGATCCCGAGTACATCTAAGAACTATCCAAGATGAGGCTGAGATGATATCTAAGAACATCTAAGATGAGGCTGAGGCAGTGAGCCTTACAACCCCTTCCCAGAACAGCCCCTGAGCAATATCTCTTTTTTTGGGTCTCTTGAGAGAGAATCTGAAGGGAAAAGGATGAGGCGGAGGAGTGGGCTGGGATGCAGCAGAACTTTATTGAGTCAAAAGAGGGAGAGAAGTTTCCTCTGAGTGGAGGCCACAGTGCAGGGAGCCCCAGGGACAGAAAGGAGCCTGTGTCCCACTGCTGTGGCGGAAATCACACCGGCTCTCTGCCTTCTCCACAAAGGGAGCGGGGCCTCAGGACAGTGTCTTCTTCCTCCCGCTCTCCTCACACCAACAAGCACTTGGGCCTCACGCTCCTCATTGCCCCTGATGTGCAGGAGAGAATCCTCCAAAACACGCTGACTGTCCTGTGAGCAACCCAAGCTGTTTCCGTGTCACAAAGGAGGTCCTTCTGAGGGCAATGGCCATTGGGGCCGCCTGGAGCTGAGTACTTGGGCACAGCCCAGTGCTCAAACACGGCTTTCCCTGGACATGGATGGAGCTGCCCTGGCCACAGGGGAATTCAGCCCTGCATGGAACATGGGCCTGTAGAGAGCACGCACTCCTGGCTTGGCCTCACACCAAGAGGCTGACACACGGCCAATCCACAATTAGAGTGTGACTCGCCATGCGTAGGGACAGTCTCTCCCACGAAGCTTACTTACTGAAAACATGCCCTTGTCCCCCTGCGACACATCTCAGCTGCCTCCGTGTCTCCAGGGCAGGGACGTGCATCACCTGTTTGATGTAGTCTAAGACTTGTTTTTTTTCCCATGGCCCTTATGATGCCTTCCTTCCCTGAGCATCCTCAGGGACGTGGCACAGCAGGATCCTGCCAGCCCTCACTTGATTGGCAGTTGGGGCAAGTTTCCTTGCCTCTCCCATGGTGCTGGGCTGTGGTCATGCTGCAGGAGCCCTTTGGGGCTTTGGTGGGGAGTTGTGTTGAAGCCTTAATTCCAGGAGAAGACAGATCACCTGAGACCCAAGGAAGAGTCCCAGATGGTGGGGAGATATTTTCTGCAAGCCTTCCTTTCCCTCCACAGAGCATTCAGGAGAGCTCCTCACCACAGCCTGCTCTCTTTGGCCAGGAAGACGAAGCCTGTGTCCATTCCCTTCCACCCTCCAAGTCTCTTCCCAAGGCTAATCCTTCCCCAGGGGGCAGATATACCTGGTGGACCTACTTCCTCTCTAAGTGCAGGACTTGCCATTTGTCCTTTTCCATGTCTGGAGGCTGCTGTAGCCCAATCTTGCAGAACATCTAGGCATCCCTTTATGGTACCCCTGTCTTAGAGAACATGAACTGGCTTGTACAGATCAACTTTTCTTCAGGCACTTCTTGATTTGATATCCACCCACTGCTGGGAGGACTCCCCATCCTTCCTTCAGCTCTTTCAGAGGGCAACGCAGCCATGGAGATCTTCTAGGTGTAGACTGAGAGAGACAAGGCTTTGACACCTCCAGCCTGTTCTCTCTCTACCCTTCAGTAAATCAGCTGCCCTAGTCAGCAGTGGGCCCACATTTTCCTCAGTCAGTCTTCGCCTATTCCTATAGGGGTAGATGCCATTCTTGGGGGTTTTTGCCTGTTGCTCTGTCTGCCCCTTTTAAGACTTGACACAGTCTAAACTTTGGCTTCCTATCAGCATCCCAAAATGCCTTGGAATTATTTCTGTATTCTTCCTTCACAGCTCATTGTTTTTTCCACCTCCAGGATGCTGCCTTTTGATGCCAGTGCTCCACCTTGAGTACCCCATTTAGCTAAAGCCAGTCTGCTTTTGGCCTGGACCCTTCTTGTTCTGGGACCATGAGGTGCCTAAGGCTCTGTCAGCATTTCTGAGCTCCTTTCTGGTTCACAGCTGCCTTTCCTACCAGCTGCCTGAAAAGGCTGAAGCCAGCATGCCTGAAATCCAAGGGATGTACTCTGGTACTCACTTTCCTTCCCGTCTTCAGGTGTTGAACTGTCTATTTCTCAGGTGTGACAGTCAAGGCTACCTTTGATTCCCATATTCCAAACCAGTTCTTTCTTCTTAGGGGCACCTGTGCAGCACCCGTCTTTTGCCCATGACTGGATCACAGGATACTTGAGGTTGAAAGGGACCTCTGGAGATTGTCTAGTCCAACAGTCCCTGCTCAAAGCACGATCAACCTTTGGAGGAGGCTCAAGGCCAAGTCCGTGAAGCTCCAAATACCTACAAGGACGGAGAAGCCACAACCTGGCCAGACAGCTCCAGCTGGTGCTTGATACTAACAAAGTGTTTTTCATGTTTTCATGCAATTTCCCATATTTCAATATGTGCCTTGTCTTCACTGGATTGGACTCAAGACAGTCTGGCTCTGTGTTCTTCACTCCCTCCCATCAGTCCTTTTACCCATGTCTATGAAGTGGCCTTCTCTCCTACAGGGTGATGAACCCCAGCTTCACAGTCCCTCCTGCCTGAGGGGGTCCCATCGCTTCATGGGATCCATGGCGCTTTGCTGTACTTGCACCAGTATGGTTCTGCCTCTCTCATACTGAGGAGACAAAAACTGGACACTGTTCATAGTAGTTATGGTCTCAGGAGTGTTGAGGCAAGAGCTATCAACTGTATAACCTCAAAAAGTGGGCCAGTGTGAACCTCATGAGGTTCAAAAAGACCAAGTGCAGGTTCCTGCAGCCATTTCAGGGCAACTCCAGTAGCAATATAGGCTAGGTGATGAGGAGATTGAGATCACCCCTGCCAAGAAGGACTTGGAGGTACTGTTGGTTGAAATGCTGGACATGGTCTGACAACGTGTGCTCACAGCCCAGAAGGCCAACCGTATCCTAGGCTGCATCAAAAGAAGTGTGGCCAGCAGGTTGAGGGAAGTGATTTTCCTCTCTACTCTGCTCTTGTGAGAACCACCTGGACTACTGTGTCCATCTCTGCAGTCCTCACAGGAAAGATATGGACCTGTTGGATTGTGTCCACAGGAGGGCTACAAAAAATAATCAGAGGGCTGGAACACCTCTCCTATGAGGACAGGCAGAAAGAGTTGGGATTGTTCAGCCTGGAGAAGAAAAGGTGCCAGGGAGACCTTATTTTAGTCTTCTAGTATTTAAAGGGGGCTTTAAGAAAAGATGGGGACAAACTTTCTAACAGGGCCTGTTGTGACAGGAAAATGGGTAATGGTTTTAAATTTGTCCCGGTTTGAAGTAAAACCGGACCAATTTTGTGTTCTGTAATATTACATTTTAGCTAGGCCTCCTCTAACTCTCTGAAACTAATGGCATATTGTGAGAAAACTGCTCATTCTCAGAATGATAAGACCAACATTTGTGCTCCATGCCAAGGAATGGTGTGCAGAGAGGCCCTTGCTTATACTTATTGCTGTAACAACCAAGGTCAGCCAATTTTTGTTATTTGCCCCTTAGAGGGTCTGAAACGGAAAAACGTAGAGGGGTCACATCTGTGGGGAGGAATGGACAGGACAGGTGACCCAAACCTGACCAACTGGGGTGTTCCATCCCACCTGCCCCATGCTCAGTATAAAAGCTGAGGGATCAAAGGGTCAAGTTTTTTCTTCCTGTGATGGCTGACTCCAAAGAGTACCCTGTCAGTTCATCTGCCTTTGATCCCGATCCGTGTGTTCCTGACTCCAGAGGTGGAATCCAGTTCCCATCCATTGCTGAGTCCAGTCTGGGACTTCCCCAGTGCCCGCCACTGTCATCCTGGGAGCTTGATACGGTTTTGTATATATTGTATCTATTTCATTATTTTCTTTTTTTTTTTTTTAATTTTAATAATAATTCTTCATTAAAGTAGTTTAGTTTATTCTATACTTTTAAATCTCCTTATCTCTTCCTCTCCTCTTTCAGGGGGGGAGGGGAGAAGGGCCATCTGTCAGTTCGGTTGTGGTGATTTCGGCTGAAACCACAACAAAATTATAAAGTTCAGACTAGATATAAGAAAGAAACTTTTGATGATGAGGGTTGGTCGGCAAGGCGGCGGCAGCACCGGCACTGGCAACACCAGCGACAAGAACTGAGGTGAACTGGCGGAGAGGGGTGGATCGTGCTGCACAGAGGGGTTTCCGAGCTCATGAGCCCCCACTCACAGCCCAAGCTCCAGCCGGAACCGGGAAGTCCGCGGCAGCCAATCAGGCGCGGAGGGGGCACGACCGCGGAGATTTAAAGGCGGTCAGAGCAGACGGTTGGTCGGTGAGGTGGCTGGTCTAGTGTGTGATGTGTGATGGGAGAGTGTAAAGGGAGAGCACGTGGGCTGCTCTGAGCAGAAAGAAAACATTCGGGAAGTGAGAAGCAAGCAGAGCATAACAGGTCAGGCAGGCTAAAACAATAAAAAAATAACCAAAACCAACAACAAAAAAAAAAACCCACAAAACACAAACCAAGTCACTTGCCTGAAGAGATTGGTTTGAATCATGGTTGGAACTCGGCCAAGGGTAAAAAAACTGTGGGTACCCAAACAGAGGCCCCACACAAACATGCAGGCACCCAGGCAATTGGCTGCAGGGAGTGTTGGAGCCTGGCAATGGATGATGGTAGAGACAACACCTGTGTTAGGTGTGAGCAGATCAATGATCTGCTTAACACGGTGGCCGAACTGAGGGAAGAAGTGAATAGACTAAGGTCCATAAGGGAGTGTGAAAAGGAGTTAGATGTGTGGTACCAGGCTCTGCAGATCCTTGTAGCAGAGGGAGGCGACCCAAGGAACCAGGAGGAATGGATACAGGTGCCTGTTGGAAAAGGCAAGGAAAACCCTTCACAGCCCCCCTCATCTTTCCATTTGCCCTTGCACAAGTGTGGGGCACTGGAGGTTGAGGGTGAGGCAAATGAGAGGGCAGAAGAAACACCATCTGGGGGGTTGCCTAAAGCAAATCAGTCCCCCTTGCATCAGAACCTCTACTCTAAAAAAAAAGAGGAGGGTAATTGTTATTGGTGACTCCCTTCTGAAAGGAACAGAGGGCCCCATATGTCGGCAGGATCCTTCCCACAGGGAAGTCTGCTGCCTCCCTGGGGCCCAGGTCAGAGATGTAACCAGAAAGCTGTAGCCGAATACAGCCCTCTGACTACTATCCCTTAGTAATTATGCAGGTGGGAAGCGACGAGGTCAATATTGGAAATTTAAAAACAATCAAAAAGGACTTCATGACACTGGGGAAACTGGTTGAGGGATCAGGGGCACAGATAATTTTTTCGTCAATACCCTTAGTTGCAGTAGGAATACTGAGAGAAATAAAAAGACATGCACAATTAACAAGTGGCTCAGAAACTGGTGCCACCAACAAAATTTTGGGTTTTTTGATCTCAGAGAACTTTATATGGCACCAGGTCTGCTAGCAACAAACAGAGTAAACCTGTCTCAGAGGGGGAGAAAGATACTAGCGTGTTACAAGTGGTGTTCCCCAGGGGACAATACTGCGTCCAGTCCTCTTCAATATATCCATCGATGACCTGGATGAAGGGATGGAATGTATCCCCAGAAAGTTTGCTGATGACACAAAACTAGGAAGGGTGGCTGACACCCCGGAAGGCTGTGCTGCCATACAGCGAGACCTGGACAGACTGGAGAGTTGGGCCGAGAGAAACCTAATGAAATTTAACAAGGGCAAGTGTAGGGTGTTGCACCTGGGGAGAAATAACCCCCTGCACCAGTACAGGTTGGGGGCTGACCTGCTGGAGAGGAGCTCTGAGGAAAAAGATCTGGGAGTTCTTGTGGACAACAGGATGACCATGAGCCAGCAATGTGCCCTTGTGGCCAAGAAGGCAAATGGCATCCTGAGGTGCATCAAGAAGAGCTTGGCCAGGAGATCGAGGGAGGTCATCCTGCCCCTCTATGCTGCCCTGGTGAGGCCCCATCTGGAGCACTGGGACCAGTTCTGGGCTCCCCAGTTCAAGAAGGACAGAGAACTTCTGGAGAGGGTATAGCAAAGTGCTACAAAGATGATTAAGGGCCTGGAGCATCTCTCCTATGAGGAGGGGCTGAGGGACTTGGGTCTTTTTAGTCTTGAGAAGAGAAGGCTTAGAGGACATCTGATCAATGCATGCAAATACTTAAAGGGAGTGTGTCAGGAAGATGGGCTGGTCTTTTCTCAGTGGTGCCCAGTGACAGGACAAGAGGAAATGGGCACAAACTTGAGTATAAGAAGTTCCACCTAAACATGAGGAGGAACTTCTTTACTGTGAGAGTGGTGGAGCACTGGAACAGGCTGCCCAGAGAGGTGGTGGAATCACCTTCTCTGGAGACATTCAAAACCCGCATTGACAAGATCCTGTGCAACGTGCTCTAGGTAGACCCGCTCCATTGGGGGGTTGGACTAGATGGTCTCCAGAGGTCCCTTCCAACCCCATATGATTCTATTATTCTATGATTCTAGGGTGCTGAAGCACTGGCACAGGTTTCCCAGAGAGGTGGTAAGCACCCCATGTCTGGATACATTCTAGGTCAGGTTGGACAGGGCTCTGAGCACACGATCTAATTGAAGATTTCCCTGCTTATTTCAGGGGAGTAGAACTAGAAGACCCTTAGAGATCTCTTCCAATGAAAATTATTATGATTCTGTGCTTCTAACTTCTGCAATCTGACAGCAAACACCTTCCTAATGCAGGCCATGATGCTGTTGGACACCGTTTCTTGGGTCTGGTTCTGGTTATTGGGTTCTGCCTGGCAGAAAAGGGCCTGGGGGTGTTGGGTGCTGAAGCACTGGCACAGGTTTCCCAGAGAGGAGGTAAGCACCCCATGTCTGGATACATTCTAGGTCAGGTTGGACAGGGCTCTGAGCACACGATCTAATTGAAGATTTCCCTGCTTATTTCAGGGGAGTAGAACTAGAAGACCCTTAGAGATCTCTTCCAATGAAAATTATTATGATTCTGTGCTTCTAACTTCTGCAATCTGACAGCAAACACCTTCCTAATGCAGGCCATGATGCTGTTGGACACCGTTTCTTGGGTCTGGTTCTGGTTATTGGGTTCTGCCTGGCAGAAAAGGGCCTGGGGGTGTTGGTTGACTGTCAGCTGAACATGAGCCAGCAGTGTGCCCAAGCTGCCAAGAAGGCCAACAGCATCCTGGCCTGTATCAGGAACAGCATGGTGAGTGGAATTCAGATTATCATCCCCCTGTACTCAAAACTGGTGAGGATCCACTTCGAGTACTGTGTCCAGTTTTGGGCCCCTTACCACAAAAGAGACATTAAGGTGCTGGAGCGGATCCAGAGAAAAGCAATGAAGCTGGTGAGGGATCTGGAGAGTCTTATGAGGAAAGGCTGAGGGAGCTGGGGTTATCCAGCCTGGAGAAAAGCAGCCTGCGGGGAGAAATTATCATTCTCTACAGATACCTGAAAGGCGGTTGTAGGGATTGGTCTCTTCTCCCAAGTTACAGGTGATAGGACAAGAGGAAATGGCCTCAAGTTGCACCAGGGGAAGTTCAGACTGGAGGTTAGGAAAAATTATTACAGTGAAAGGGTTATTCAGCCTTGGAACGGGCTGTCCAGGGAGGTGGTTGAGGCACCATCCCTGGAGGTATTTAACAGACAAGTTGATATAGTGCTTAGAGATGTGATTTAGTAATATGGGGGTTTTTTTTTGTTTTGTTTTTGTTTGTTTTTTTTAATCAGGGTTAGGTGGATGGTTGGACTACAAGATCTTAAAGGTCCATTCCAACCTAAATAATTCTATGATTCTATGAGTTGATATAGTGCTTAGAGATGTGATTTAGTAATATGGGGGTTTTTTTTTGTTTTGTTTTTGTTTGTTTTTTTTAATCAGGGTTAGGTGGATGGTTGGACTACAAGATCTTAAAGGTCCATTCCAACCTAAATAATTCTATGATTCTATGATTTCCATACGGATGGGGACAATGTGATGGTATCCTCCAGGACCCATGTCCTCTAATGCAAAGCTATTTGGAAACCTACTGACTGTAGACTGTAGTGGTGAAGGAGGCTCTTCTTCTCAATTGCGGGACTTTGCATAAGGGGGTTAAACACTCCTGGCCCCAGCCTGGACCCCTATAAAGCACCATGAGTCAGTGGCCACCAGCTGGAATTCATGCCACTACCCCTGGAGACCAGCAGCCATGACAGTTTTCCATCCCCTGCTCTGCCCTCTTCCCTCGTCTGTATTCTATCAGTTGGTCATAATGATTGTCACAGCAGACAGCACCAAAAGAATTGTTTAGATGAGATTAACAACATTCTCTGCACTACGCTCACCCACCGAAGGCAAGCACAACATCAGCCTGTCCTTCCTGGGTTCCTCCTTCATGCCCTTCCTGAAGACAGTTCCTCCTTCATGCCCTTGCTTTCTTCCAGTCCTCAGGTACATTCCTTGATTGCTGGGACTTTCAAAAGGAATGTCAGGAGCCTGATCTCTCGACAGCAAATCCTGCCAGTGAAGACCAAGCCCAACAACCCCTGGACACCTCTGCATTTCCTGTAACACTGGTCCCCAGTGAATCTTCCCACTGCATGCTAGGGCTTCCTTTGAACAAGCCTTCTTTTTGCTTCTGACCAACTTGGAAGAAGATCTTCTCATTTCCATCCACTTGATTCCTCTGATTCAATCTCTGGTGAGCTTTGGCTTTCCAAACCCCAGCCCTGCATACTCGGTCTGCCTGGGGAACCTTTGCCCTGGAGAAAAGGGTATCAAGAGAAAGAAAGTGAAACCATTAGTACAGTTGTTAATGTGAACAGAGATACAGGGAGGAGAGAGAAGCACATTACACATCCTTAAGGAAGAAGAGTCGTTGGGTGCCCTGATGACATGTGCAGTGCAGGCCTTAGCTGGGCTTCCTCCTGCAAAGGGAGTTGCAAACAATTCCACTTCACTGACACAAGCCAATATCCCCTGCCTGTACGGGACCCCAATAGCACTTAGGAGGAATCATCTGCCTGCAATGACACCAGCCTGTCCGTGATGTCTTAGGACCTCTCATCTCAGTACATGAAAGGTAATTGCATGACAAAACAAACATGAAAGAAATGAGGAAATGTAATGGCAGGGTTGACAGAAACCAAAACACAACCTATTAGGTAAGATATTGTGCTTTGGAGGTGAGTCTGTTGGAAAATTACTGCCTGCGTGCAGTGACTGTGGGCCTGGGGTGGTGAGGAGCAGTATAAAAGGGGGCTCTTCTCCACACACATTCACTCCTCTCCATTTCCATCTCCTTGAGAACACGGTGAGTCTGAACCTCTTTTTCATACTCTCCTCCGGGATTTCTCAGCACATGCTCTGTCCTATGCTGGGCTATGAGGCTTTTTAACATGGGAGAGGGAAGGGGACAGAATGTCGTTTATGGAGAGAGGCTGAATCTTGTCTGACTTGTGAGCCGTGGCCTCGTCACGGACCTGAAAAGGCTTAGTTGCTGTTAACCTTCTGGGCTCAGGAGAAGGAGAAACCCATGCCCCTCCCTACAATTCCTCCATTTCTTATGTCCATTTTGTGGCTTGTCTCCCTTGTGGTGGGGTGACAAGGTGCTCCTTGCCCACTCCTCAGGATCTCCGTCCCTCTGCCCTCTCTCTCCCAGGTGCACTTCCTCATCCAAGACATGTCCTGCTACAGCCCCTGCTGGCCATGCCAGCCCTGCGGCCCGACCCCGCTGGCCAACAGCTGCAATGAGCCCTGTGTCAGGCAGTGCCAGGACTCCACCGTCGTCATCCAGCCCTCCCCCGTGGTGGTGACCCTGCCCGGACCCATCCTCAGCTCCTTCCCACAGAACACCGCCGTGGGATCCTCCACCTCCGCTGCCGTTGGCAGCATCCTCAGCTCTGAGGGAGTGCCCATCAGCTCCGGGGGCTTTGGCCTCTCTGGCTTGGGCAGCCGCTTCTGCGGCACCAGGTGCCCACCCTGCTAAAGCTGCTGGAGATGGTCCTGGGGAAGGTGCCCAGGCACTCATAAGATGGTACTGAACTGAGGACAGAGCATTGTGTTGTTGCTTTCTGGGGGTCTGAGCAACCCCAACACCCCTTGCAGAAGGACGGGTCCAGCCTGGGCTCTCAGAAAGCACGGCCCATGCCTGCCTTTCCCCTCTTCCACTCTCTCCTTTCCCTCCCATGTCCTTGCTCTCTTGTGCTGCCCTGGGCTGTGAGCCCCACAAAGCCAGCCTGGGGAGGACCTGCTGGGCTTTCTCCCTTTCTGGGCAGGCAGACGGACACCCTGTGGGATCTCTGCCACAGTCTCTGGTGCTCCCTTCACAGGGGCCTCCACTCAGATCAAACACATACCCATTTTTTGACTCAATAAATTTCTGATGCATCCCAGTCCATGTCTCTGTCTCATCCTTTCCCCTGCAGACTGTGTGCTAAGCTGCTCAGGAAGAGTGATATTGCTCAAGGATGGTTCTGAGAGTGGATTGTCAGAGATGGTTGTGCTATGACTGTTAAAACAGGCTTGTCTTTAACATGCTTAATCAAAGCAGGGTACCCTCTGCTTTGTAAACTTCCTTGTCTCCCTTTGGCTGGGTAGAATTACCTGATATAGTTCAAGGATCATAGCTACCCCAGAAATTATTTTAGGTCTCCCACCAAGCATACCCTTCTCCATGTTCAGCAAGTCCTGTGCCCTCACCCTCTCTTCCCCAAGTAAGGGCTCCAAACCTCTCACCATCCTACCTACCCTCTGCTGAACTTGTTCCACTGGGTGAAGGTCTTTCTTGCATTACAGCCCACAACTGGACACAGTGTTCCAGACGTCGTCACGGGCATGCCATGCACAGTGGGATAATCGCTACCCTCGATGTCCTGGCTATGGTCCTGTTCATATGGCCCTAGATGCTGGTGACATTCCATGTGTTCAGGAGCAGTGCTGGGACTCGCAGCTTGTCAGAGGCTTGTCAAAGGCTTAAGGATTTGTGGGGAGATAGGGCTGGTGCTACCAAGACAGCTGCCATTCAGAACTTTGTGTGTGCAAGTGTTACCTTGCCCACCTCTGTGTTGCAGTAGTTCAGCAGCCTTTGCTGCTGGTCACCACGTTGCTTTGGAGCTCTCCTGGACAGCCCTTTGAGACACTCAGCATACAGTTGCTGCCTCTCTTCCTGACCCAAGTCTCTCCCTGCTTCCCTCTCCCCAGAAACATTCCCAGGAAGCCCTGGGTACAGACAAGGAAGGGGCAGGGCAAGAACAGCATGTGGGTCTGTGTGGTATGGTCACCCTGGCAAACACAATGTACCCACCAGCTGTTCTCTCGATCTGCTGACCCAGTGGGATGGAGAAAAATTAAAAGAGCAAGAAACTTAAATATCCTTGGGTTAAGATCAGGATAGTTGAAAAAGGGAAAGGAAAAAAAAAAGAAAAAAGAAAAAAGTGATGCAAAGGCCCACTACCTAGCACCAGCAGACCAACACCCAGCAATTCACCAAAGAACGGATACTTCGGAAAGAGCAGCCACAGCTTTATTCCTGAACATGGTGTTACATGACATGGAATAGGCCTTTGGTGAATTCAGGGCCCCTCCCTCCTCCAGCCTCCACTGCAGCTGGGGGAAGAGTGAGAAAGAGAGATAGCCTTGATGGTGTGCAAGCGCTGTGCAGCAACAGCTAAAGCTTTACTGTGTTATCTGCACTGTTTTAGCTAAACAATTAAAGCACAGCCCCATATGGGCTGCTATGAGGAAAATCACCTTCGTCCCAGACAGAGACAGCTCAGCCTGGTTCCCCCATTGCATCTCCTGTTGTCCTGTGAGACCATTTTCTGCTCGAGCCTCCTCCCCAGTGCAGTGGCAGCCAGGGCAAGAGGAATTGCTGCCTCCCCTCCCCTCCCCTCCTCCTCTCCCCTCCCCTCCTC
>NW_015090947.1:19876-42439 GCF_001431845.1 Calidris pugnax
TGGTTTGGGACAATCCTCAATATCAATACAGTCTGGAGGGTGAATGGTTGAAAGCAACCCTGTGGAGAAGGACATGGATATGTTTGTGGTAAAAAAGACCTGAACACGAGCCAGAAATGTGTGGCTGCAGCCCACAAAGGCAATTGTACCATGGGATGCATCAAAAGAAGTGTGGCCAGCAGATGAAGGGAGGTGATTCTCCGCTTCTAGTCCACTCTCATTAGACCTGAGCAGGACCACTGCACCCAGTCTTGGGTCCCCAGTAAAAAAAGTCATGGAGCTGTTAGAGCAGGTCCAGAGAGGTGCTAAAGAAAGGATCAGAGGAATGTATCACACCTCCTTTGAAGAAAGGTTGAGGGAGTTGGGGTTTTTCAGTCTGCAGAAGAGAAGGCTCTGGGGAGACCTTGACGACGGCTTTCAATATATAAAGGAGACTTATAAGGAAGTCAGTAAGAGAGAGCATTTATCAAGGCTTGTAATGACAGGACAAGGAGTAACAGTTTTAAACTGATATAGTGTAGATATAGATTGGACATAAAGAAGAAACTTCTTACAGTGTGGGTGGTGACACACTGGAAACGCCACAATGACTGCTGTGGCTACTCCAACCCCACAATGAGAGCTGTGGCTACTGGATCAGAGAACCCACCCATGCTGGTAGCAATTGCACCTATACAGAAGAAGAAATACACAAAACATCACTTCACTTAGCAAAGGATGAAGATGAACCAGGGTCATCACGAGAACAGAAGGAAGAACCAGAGATAATCCCGATCCTTATCACTGGGTGAGCTGTGACATATATGAAAAGATTTCAGTTGTTATCCAGGCAAGCAAGTCATCACCTTGTTGCTCTGCTGCTGGAATAATGGGGCTAGTAGCTTGGCATTAGAAGGTAGGGAAGCCAAGCAGTTGGCATCTTTGCCTAGGAAAGGGGATGTTCACAGGGTGATTGGAAGAAGGATACAAATCCTCAACCTCTGGAGGTGACTTCTGTTAGCTGTGAGTGGAAGATATCCCTTCAAGGAAGATATTATACGCCACTCAGGCAAGCAGACCATGATGGAGAGAAATATCTGGTACCTGAGGGATTTATCCAGTATCCGGTACTTGGAGCTGATTTATCATTACCTGGATGGCCCACAGTCAACCACAGATGCAGATGAAGTCTGATGTATCTGACCCATGTAGCGGAAGTTTCTAAAGAGCACGCCATCATCATGTGCCAGCTCATTGGCAACAAGGAGCTGTGGAGATGAAGAGGCACCAATGGTGGATTCAGTGACTGGCCAATTCCAACAATATGAAGAAAGTCTTTCTACTTCCCTATGAGCCTGCACCTCAGCTGTGGAAAGACTGGTCTGGGAGGTCCAGGAACTCTCTACCTATATGTACCAGTATCTCAGCTATTAGGAATAAGTGTTTTTCTGCTCGAGGGAGAGGATATAAAGGGTACACACCATCAGGCACCCTGTGGTTTTACCTGTGTGACCATGGGAAGGATATGAGGAAAACCTTCCTCGATCTTAAAGGCATGGTACATGAGTTGCATGAAAAACCAACCACAAATGGGAGCTCTTCTGAGAAAGCTGCTGCTCCAGTTTCCAGCAGACGGCCCCACACGCAAACCAGAAAACTTTCTGGTCTTCTTGGAGGTGTTCCATATTTGTATTTCCAAGTGAATAAGAAGGATGGGATTCAAACAAGGCGAGCCACTCAAACCCATTCATTGATGCTGAATACTGCAATCAGAACTAGAGGGGCCCTGCCTACAGCCAGGTGGAGGAAAGGGACAACCAAGTTTGCTGGACTGTGTGTATTTGATTGTCTGGCACATCAGACACCCAGGAGTATAAGGCTCTGGTAGACACTGGTGTACAGTGTACCTTGATGCCATCGAACTATAAAGGGGCATAACGCACATGTATTTCTGGAATAATGGGTGGACCCCAACAGTTGATGTTATAGGAAGTTGAAGTGAGCCGAACTGGGAATGAGTGGCAAAAGTATCCCATTGTGACTGGCCCAAAGGCTCCGTGCATCCTTGGCATAAGCTACCTCAGGAGAGGATAAGGACCTAAAAGGCACTGGTGGGCTTTTGGGATAGCTGCCTTGGAGGCGGAGGAAGTTAAACAGCTGTCTACTTTGCCTTGTCTCTCATAGGACTCTTCTGTTGTGGGGCTGCTGAGGGTTGAAGAACAGGTACAGATCGCTACCACAACAGTGCATCAGCAGCAATATCGCGCCAACCAAGACTCCCTGATTCCCATCCATAACCGAATTCATTGTCTGGAGAACCAAGGAGTGATCAGAAAGACTCATTCACCTTTTAACAGTCCCATATGGCCCATGTGAAAGTCTAAAGGAGAGTAGAGGCTAACTGTAGACTATTGTGGCCTGAATGAAGTCACGTCGCTGTTGAGTGCTACCTTGCCAGACACGTTAGAACTTCAGTATGAACTAGAGTCCAGGGCAAGGTGTGCCACAACTGATGTCTCTAATGCATTTTTCTCTATTCCTTTAGCAGCAGAGTGCAGGCCCCAATTTGCTTTCACTTGGAAGGGTGTCCAGTGCACCTGGAATCACCTACCCTGGAAACACAATCCCACCATTCGCCATGGACTGATCCAGACTACACTGGAACAGGTTGAAGCTCCAGAACACCTGCAATTTATTGATGACATCATCGCATGGGGAAATACAACAGAAGAAGGTTTTGGGAAAGGCAATATAGTTCAAATCCTTCTGGAAGCTGGTTTTGCCATAAAATGAAGTAAGGTGAAGGGACCTGTGCAGGAGATCCGGTTTTTAGGAATAAAGTGTATGTAATCAACAAAATAGCAACTATGTCTCCACCAATTAGTTGAAATAACCCACAAGCTTTCTTAGGCATTGTGGGTTTTTGGAGAATGCATATTTGCATATTCCAAATTACAGTCTAATTGTAAGACCCCTCTATCAGGTGATATAGAAAAGAATCCCCAGTTCAGGCAGGGCAAGGTGTTAAAAATGTGCTCCATACTACAGCTGTGGAGAACAGACCTACCTAGAACCTCTGGCAGAAAGCACCAGGGGAGCCTCCAGAAAGAGCAAACAATACTATGGACTGTTAAAGACTACATTGAGAGCAACAGGTGGTGGGACCTTCAAACATTGGGATACACATTTAGCCAAGGCCACCTGGTTAGTGACTGTCATGTTTTAACCCCAGCTGGCAAATAGGACCACACAGCTGCTAGCGCAGATCTCCCCCTTCTCCAGAAGGGCAGGGAGAATGGAGAGGAAAGGAGGGGAAAGGGAAAGGAAAAAAAAAGAACTCCTGGGTGGAGATAAACACTGTTTAATAGAAACAATAACAGAAAAGGAAAAACACAATAGTAATAACAACAAAAGTAACTCTCACTGTCCGGTGAATTGGTACTTTCCAAGCAGTCATCATGGATTCCTACCCCCTTGTCAATCCCACTTTATTTACTAAGCATGATGTCTATGGTACAGAATATTCCATTGGCCATTCCTTCTGTCTGGGCTCCTTCTCAGCTTCTATGGAAAGCTGAAAAGGGTCCTTGAAATGTATAAACATCACTTAAAAACAACTAAAGCAATGTTCATTGTTGACAGTCCTTTAATGGCAATTACTAGAAAGAAAATTAACATTTTTCAGCTGAAACGAGGAAGCCCTTCATGGGAAGTGTTCAAAGTCAGATTTGATAGACCTTTCAGTAACATGATCTTTTGACACGTATCTGTGGCAGGGGGCTTGAACTGGATGATTTTTAAAGGTCTCTTCCAATCCAAACCATTTTATGATTCTATACTATGGTTCCATGCAAAGGCAGCCCTTTGCACTGTGTCCCTCCCTTTGGGAGTGCCATGGTTAGGCTGGGTTCTCCTGGCCTCTCCTGGGAATTTAGTGCCTGTGTCTTCTCAGTAACACATTCCCTCCTGCCAACTTGCATCACAGTGTTAAGCTTTCTGAGGAAAAAGGTCTGCACAACAAAGTGGAGGTTAGTCACTGATCTAGCTCGGACAACAATATTCAATCCAAAAAAGACACATAAACTTAGAAACTGGAGGATCACACTGATCAGCACACTCAATGAAAGCCTGTGTTGACAATCACTGCAAAATCACCCCCAACAAACCCCTCCCAAAATCCACCTGTGAATAACTGCTGTCTCCCTGGGCATCTTGGGAGAGCATCTGCAGGGGAAAGAATGACACAGAGGCATGAGATGTGATGCAGCAAAACTTTATTGGGTCAAAAGAAGGAAACAATGTCCATTGAGTGGAGACCCTATTGCATAGAGCACCGGTGAAATAAAAGAGTATATGCCCAAAGACCAAAGCAGAGATCCAGAGAGCTGTCCATCCGCCTGCCCAAGGAGGGAGCTGGGACATAAAGTCCTCCCTAGGGTGGCCTTGTGGGGATCACAGGCCAGGGGAGTACAAGAGAACAAGGAAACAAGAGGGAAAGGTCCAGGTTGGCTCCATCCTTTTCAAGAGGTGCTGGGATTGCTCAGACCCTCTGAAAGCAAACACCTGATAATCTGTACACAGACTGCTACAATCTTCTGGGTCCCTGGGGACCTTCCCCAGGACCATCTCCAGCAGCTTTAGCAGGGGAGGCACCTGGTGCCGCAGAAGCGGCTGCCCAAGCCAGAGAGGCCAAAGCCCCGGGAGCTGATGGGCACTCCCTCAGAGCTGAGGATGCTGCCAACGGCAGCGGAGGTGGAGGATCCCACGGCGGTGTTCTGTGGGAAGGAGCTGAGGATGGGTCCGGGCAGGGTCACCACCACGGGGGAGGGCTGGATGACGACGGTGGAGTCCTGGCACTGCCTGACACAGGGCTCATTGCAGCTGTTGGCCAGCGGGGTCGGGCCGCAGGGCTGGCAGGGCCGGCAGGGGCTGTAGCAGGACATGCCTAAACAGCAGAGATGAGCCTGGGAGAGAGGGCAGGGGAAAACAAAATATGAGAGTGATTGAAGAAGACTATCACTCCAGAATGAGGGAGATACTTTTCCTCAGCCCAAAAGAGCCCGGCAAAGTGCAGCCAAACCAAGAGAAGTCCCCATTAAGCCCATAGCTCAGGAGATATCTCAACAAAGCCCTGGATTCTCTCCATGCTCCCTTCCCTCTACCATGGAGAGCAGCTGCAAGACTGCATAGGAAAAAGAGGTATGAATGGACTGAGAAATCCCAAAATAAGAGGATAAAAAGAGAGGAAGAGGCGGCTGCTTAGGAAGACAAGAAAGAGCTTCAGACTCACCTTGTTCCCAAGGTAGATAGAGGCGTTAATGAGAGAGTGAGGAGAAGGGCCCGCTTTTATACTGCTCCTGCACCGCCCCAGGCCCACAGTCACTGCACGCAAGCAGTAATTTTCCAACAGACTCACCTCCAAAGAAAAATATCCTCCCTAATAGCACAGGTTGTGCTTTGGTTTCTGTCAATATTGTCGTTTCAGTTCCTCATTTCTGACATGACCATCAGCCCTCGGAAGCTTTTTTGAAGTGTCAGGATTTGAGGCCCAAGGATTTCCTGAGCAGGATCATGTCAGCATTGGCAGAAGATGTGCCCCTGAGTGATAGAGATGTCTGCGCAGATGGAGAGATGGTTCTGGGGAAATATAGTGAGGATCTTTATAACCTCTTGTGAAGGGAGGCGCACATATCTTCCCATCAATGCAGTCCTCTCCTGGGTGCCCAAGGACTCCTGTGACCAAGGATATGCTAGATGACCCTTGGAGGTCCCTTCCGGCCTGGGAAATTCTATGATTCTATGATTCTATGCTGTATCCTTCTCCCTCCCTGCCTGCCTCCCTGCTCACTCCAGCAGTTACTGGTCATTGGCTCTGTAGGCAGGTGGGCTGCAATGCCTTTGCCCAAGAAAAGCTTCTCCTTCCTGGAGACATTGGCTGGTTTCTTTGCCAAATCCATTTCCTGTTGTAGCAATCTCTGCAGATTCCCAACCAATGCCCTCAGCAGGCTTGAGGAAGGAGAATGTCGCTCTCCTGAACCCTGTGATTCCTCAACAAGTCCAGTGGAGTCAGGTCCCTTCTCACTACCAGAGGGGTGTGTTGGGGCTCCAGACAGTGCCTTGTTCATCCTAATGTCCTTACACCACCATGGTCTTCGTCTCCATGCTTTGGACCTTGACCTGCATGACACACAATGGCCTGTCCTGCAGCTTTGTACTCAAGTACAACACAGTGCTGAGTTCATTTTCCCTCAGAATGGATGGAGCTGCCCTGGCCACAAGGGAATCCAACCCTGCATGGGACACGGGCCTGTAGACAGCACACACTCCTGTCTTGGTCTCACACCAAAAGGCTGACACTCAGCCAATCCACAATTGGAGTGTGACTCGCCGTGGGTAGGGAGAGTCTGGCCCAGGAAGCTTGCCTACTGAAGGCATTCCCTTGCCCTCCTGGGACGCGTCCCAGCTGCCTCCATGCCTGCAGGGCAGGGAAGTGCATCACATTTTGATGTAATCTGAGACCTGGTTTTTATACCCAGAGCCCTTCTGGGCATGCCCCTTCCCTGAGCTTCCTCAAGTATATGATACTGTAGGGTCTTGCCAGGTCTCACTGACTGGGGAGTGAGGGGAAGTTTCCTTGCCTCCCCAGTGGTGCTGGGTTGTGCTCAAAGCAGAGAAGGCTGTTGGGGCGTGGGAAAGAAGGCTGTTGGGGCGTGGGAAAGGAGGTATACAGAAGCCCTAATGCCAGGATAAGACATATTGTCTGGGACACAGGGACAAGTCCCGGCTGGTGGCGAGAGGTTTTCTGCAACCCTTTCTTTCCCCCCACAGAGCACTCAAGAGAGGTCCTCACTAGAGCCCGGTCTCTTTGACCAGGAAGATGAGGCTTGGCTCTTCATTCCCTTGAACCACCTGTGTATCTCTCCAAGGCTAACTCTGTACCTGGGAGCAGATCTACAGAAGATGTTTTTCCTCTCTGGGTGCAGGACTAGCCTTTTGTCCTTCTTAATGCCATGAGGCCCCTGTGGCTCAGTCCTGCAGCAGGTCTAGGCCTCTAGGTACAGCATTCCTACTCTGGAGTGCATAAACTGTCTTACATGGGTTGACTTTTCTCAGGTAGTCCTTGATTTGATGCCCACCCACTGCTGGGAGGGCTCCCCCTCCTTCCTTCAACTCTCAGAGGGCACAGAGGCCTGGGGGACCTTCTAGGTGTAGACTGAAAGAGAGAGAAGGCGCTGACTCCCTCTGCCTGTTCTCTGTCAGCTTTCAGGAAATCAGCTGCCCCAGACAGCACAGCTTCCACATTTTCCTCCATCAGTCTTTGGCTACTCTTGTAGAGGTCGATGTTCCTCCTGGTATTAGTTGCCTGTTTCTCTGGATGCCTCTTGCAAGACTCAAGGCAGACTGAGCTTTGGATTTCCTATCAGCATCCCAACATGCCTAGGAAATATTTCCAAATTCCTCCTTTGCAGCTCATTGCTTCTTCCACCCCCAGGATGCTGCCTTGAGTGCTCTGCCTTGAGTTCCCCACCTAGCCAAAGTCAGTCTGCTGAGACATCGGCTTGTTGTCCTGAGTATTGGCACTGGACCTGTCTTGCTCTTGGACCATGAGGTGTCTAAGGCCCTGCCACCTTCTCTGGTTCACAGCTGCCTCCATGACATCTTGCCCACCAGCTGCCTGCCAAGGCTGAAGTCAGCATGTCCAAAGTCCAGGGACTGTACTCTGCTACTTGCTTTCCTCCCTGCCATCAAGTCTCAAACTCCACTGTTTCTCAGGTGCGACCACCAAGATTGTCTTGGTTCCAAAGTTCCCAACCAGCTCTTCCTTCTTAGGCGCAGCTGTGCAACTCCCATCTTTTCCCGTGGCTGAATCGCAGGATCCTTGAGGTTGGAAGTGGACTTTAGTCCAAATGTCCCTGCTCAAAGCATAGACTCATAGAATCATAGAATGGTTAGGCTTAAAAGGGACCTTAAAGCCCATCCAGTGCCACCCCCTGCCATGGACAGGGACACTTCCCATTAGACATGGTTGCTCAAAGCCCCATCCAACCTGGCCTTGAATCCCTCGAAGGATGAAGCAGCCACAGCTTCTCTGTGTAACCTGGGCCAGTGTCTCACCATCCTCACAATAAAGAATTTCTTCCTTGTATCTTACCTGAATCTCCCCTCTTTCAGTTTAAAACTATTACCTTGTCCAATCACTACATTTCCTGATAAAGAGTCTCTCCCCGATAAACAGTCCCTCCCCATCTCTCCTGTAGGCCCCCTTCAGGTACTGGAATACCGCTATAATGTCGCCTTTGGAGGAGGCTCAAGGCTAAATCCTGTCAAGCTCCGAAAACCAACAAGGATGGGGAAGCCATAACCCATCCAGGAAACCCCAGCTGGTTCTTCAAGACTGAGAGAGAGAAGGCATTGACCTCCTTGTCAGGGATGGAAATATTTAACACAGTTATGTTTTAGCAGCGATTGAAAATTTATTAATGATGCAAGGTAGATTGAAACGTTGAATTTTAGCAGCACTTAATCATTAACCATTTTAGAGGTTTACAAAGTGAGTGACCAAAGTAATTGAACAGCAACTTAATTACAGATTTGAAGATGACAAGATTCACACTAACTTACTATGAAGTATCCCAAATCAATATGTATATGTATGAGTAAAAACAGAAATCACAGGCTGATACATATATAAATAATGCTAAGCAAGATATATAAGCACGCGCACATGCACACACACATGTCTCCGATTACGTAGGATTGGGAATTACTTCATATCGGGCAACTCT
Source organism: Calidris pugnax (assembly GCF_001431845.1). Lineage (NCBI taxonomy): Eukaryota > Metazoa > Chordata > Aves > Charadriiformes > Scolopacidae > Calidris > Calidris pugnax. Next base: position 28,642 of record NW_015090947.1, read on the forward strand.
ACAGAGATTAAAGGTATGGGTTTTAGGTACTACATGTGTACGGATGAACAGAAGGTCATCCATATCCTTAAAGCTAATGTGTATCTCACAATATGTAGGTTGAGAGGTGGATGGGAGAGAGCGAGAGAAAGGCTAGCCTATAGTTAAAATTTCCCTTTCTCAGATTTAGGGTAAATACGGTGCATTGGCGATCCTCAACATGTGATAGTGGAGGCTTGAAATGGACCTTCTCGCACCCTGACCTCGAAGCGTCAGCCTGAGAGGTATCTCATCTCAGGGAAGTTACTGGCCACAGCCCACTGACATCCAGAAGAGCTCAAAGAGTCTTTACTAGATTTGCTACTTATAGGATCCAAGACTTCCATCAGGTACTCATCTGCTCCGACCCAGCTTGGACAACAGAATATTTCGGTACTTTCTATCAGTTATGTAAGCCCAGGGCTTGTTAGAACCTGGGGCCCTGGTATCCCCACACGTTTTGGCTACAATCCTTATGTTGTCAGAATTGGTTGACTATATTTATTATTTTCAATCAGTCAAAGCCATGGGAACCAGAGATTCTGAGGAGTTGCCATAGTGTTCTAGTCCATTGCTCTCCAGCCTTTCTTTCATGTTAGACCACTATGTATCTGTCCTGGGTTGAGAGACACAGGACTAACTTTTCTTCTACTTCTGGGGAAAAATGCCCTTCTAGAAGATTCTAGTGTCTGAATTTGTGAAAATATTTACTTTATAGCCAGCCAGGCTCCGTGGGATTCAAGGTCGTAGTGTTTTCAAGCCATGCCAGGTGCAGGGACAAGGAGGAACAAGGCCTGGGCATTTAACCCGGGCTGGCCAACAGGATTATTTCATATCATGAACATCACATTCAATATAAATTAGAAAAGTTTGCTGCGTAGCTCTTTCTCCCTTGATGGCAGCGATCCAGAAAATTCCTTGCCTTGGTGCTGGAACCCTGAGGCCTTCCCTTCCTCCTGAAGCCATTGTGCTCACAGTGTCCAACATTTGCTGTCCGCTCCTGGGAGTGCACAGGTTCCTGCTGATATAATTGGCTGAGTATAATTCTTGTATATCTTATATCAATATCAGGATTAATACTGGTTCTTTAGTATTATTTAGTATTATTGTTAATTATTTAGTCTTAGTCTATTAAATCTATTTATATTTCAACCTTTGTGTTTCTTTGTGTTCCCCGATTCCCCTTTCCGGGTGGGGAGGGGTCACCGGGTGATAGAATAATTGTCTAAATGACAATAGATTGTTATGGGTTTTCTCAAAGCATAACAGTATCATTCTGATCCATTTTGTTATTATGTGGCCCAGGTGGAGAGACAAGTCACATCACGTATCAAAAGGCCTAAAGAGGGGGGGGGCAGTGGTTGTACCACCACACCCCCACAAGCTGGTCTCTCTCCACTCTTCAGGAAATCAACTTCCTCATTGAGCAGTGGGCCCACATTGTCCTCTGTCAGAAGGCCCAATGCACCTAGGAATTATTTCCAAATTCTTCCTTTACAACTCATAGTTTCCTCCACCTCCAGGAAGGTGGAAGCTGCCTTTTGATGTTAGTGCTCCGCCTTGAGTACACCACTTAGTCAAAGACATTTTGCTGAGACATCTGCTTGTTGCCCTGAGTATTGGCCTGGACCCAAGACCAAGAACTTAAGATGCATAAGGCACTCGCTGGTTTTTTGAGCTCTACTGCGCTTCACAGCTGCCTTCATGACATCGTACATACCAGCTGCCTGAATAGCCTGAAGTCAGTATGCATGAAGTCCATGGGCTGTAGTCTGCTTCTTGCTTTCTTTCCTGTCTTCATGTCGTGAACTCTCTGTTTCTCAACTGTGACAGCCAAGGATGTCCTTGATTCTAACATTCCAAACCAGTTCTTCCTTCTTCGTGGCAACTGTGCAGCACCTGTCTTTTGCCTATGACAGAATAAAAGGGTTCTTGAGGTTGGAAGGGACCTCTGGATGTTGTCCAGTCCAGCTGTCCCTGCTCAAAGCACCATTAGCCTTTGGAGGAGGCTCAAGGCTAAGTGCTGCCAAGCTCCAAATACCTACAAGTATGGAGAAGACACAGCCTGTCCAAGTCACCCCAGACGATGCTTGAGCACCCTCACACTAACAAAGTCTTTTTTCATGTTTTCATTTTTTCCATATTCCATATTTATTCTGTATTTATTTCCATATTCCATATTTCTATATGTGCATGTTACTTCTTGTCCCTTCACTGGATTGGACTCAGGACAGTCTGGCTCTCTGCTCTTGACTCCCTCCTCATTAGCTCTTTTTGCCATTGCTGTGAGGTGTGCACTGGTGTCTTTTGTCCTACTGGGTGAACAGCCCCACTTGTCACAGCCCCTCCTGCCTCAGGTGCTCCAGTTGTTACTTCATGGGCTTTCATATGCCAGTATGACCACGCCTTTCTTGGCCTATGGGGGAGCCACAAACTGGACAGCAATTGTGGTCTCAGCAGTGCTGAGCAGAGAAGAGGGATCACCTTCCATGATCTGATAAAAAAAACCACCTCCTAATAAACCCAGGATGCTGGCAGACACCATTTCTGCATGGGTGGGGGCTGCCTCGTGTTGTCCACCAGGACCTACATGCAAAGCTGTTTGGAAGCCCACTAGCTCCAGCCTGTGGTGGTGAATGAGGTTCTCCCTCCCCCACTGCAGGACTTTGAATAAAGGAGTTAACCACCCTTCGCCTCAGTCTGGACCCCTAAAAGGCACCAGGAGAGGTTGGCAGCCAGCTCCATTTCATGCCAGGCACACCAGCCTGTCATACACTGTCACCTCCCTTGTGCCCTTCCTGAAGACAGGAGGCCCATTGCCTTTCTTCCAGTCCTCAAATACATTCTCTGACTGCCCCAACATTCAAAGGGAGTTGAGAGCCACCTTGTAGTGACACCAACCAATTCTCCAGGTGCATGGTAGCAGGTTGTTTGCATTCATGTCAGTCTAATCTGTCTAAATGTTCCTACACTTGGTCACCCTCTACTGTGGGGAAAGCTTTCCTGCTCCAGACTTTGCAAGGAATATCAGAAGCCTGATTTTTTGACAGTAAATCACAAAATGACAGAATGGTAGGGGTTAGAAGGGACCTCTGGAGATCTAGTTCAACCACCCTACTAAAGTAAGTTCACTTAGAGGATTTTGCACAAGATTGCATCCAGGCAGGTTTTGAATATCTCCAGAGAAGGATACTCCACAACATCTCTGACAGCCTGTTCCAGTTGTCTGGGACACCCAAAATAAAGAAGTTTTTCCTGATGTTGAGATGGAATTTTCCACATTCCAATTTGTGCCCATTGCCCCTTGTCCTGCCACCAGGCAACATTGAAAAGAGTCTGGCCCCATCCTTTTAATATCTGCCCTCTAGATATTGCTCAGCATTGCTGAGATCCCCTCTCAGACTGCTCTTCTACAGACTGAACAGCCCCGGGTGTCTCAGCCTTTCCTCAGCAGAGAGTCGCTCCATCCCCTCGTCATCTTCATAGCCTCCACTGGACTCTCTCCAGTAGTTCCTTGTTTTTCTTGAACTGGGGAGCCCAGAACTGGACCCAGTGCTCCAGATGTGGCCTTCCGAGAGCAGAGCAGAGAAGATGACTTCCATTGACCTGCTGGCCACGTTCTTTTAATGCACCCCAGGATGCCATTGGCCTTCTTGGTCACAAGGGCACATTGCTGGCTCATGGTCAACTTGGTGTCCACCAGGACTCCCAGTTCCTTCTCTGCAGAGCTCCCCTTCAGCAGGTCAACCCCTAACCTGCACTGGTGCATGGGGTTATTCCTCCCCAGGTGCAGGATCCTACACTTGCCCTTGCTTAATTTCATTAGATTCCTCTCCACCCAAATTTGTAGCCTGTCCAAGACACGCTGAATGGCAGCACAGCCTTCTGATGTGTCAGCCACTCCATCCAGTTTTTTGTCATCAGCAAAATTTCTGAGGATATACTCTGTCGCCTCATCCAGGTGATTGATGAATACGCTGAACAAGATTGGAGCCAGTACTGACCCATGGGGAACATCGCTAGTTATAGGCCTCCAACTTGACTCTGTGCCACTGATTACAACCCTCTGAGGTCTGCCGTCTAGCCAATTCTCAATCCACCTCACTATCCACTCATCAAACTCCCACTTCCTAAGCTTACCTATGAGGATGTTTGTGGAGGAATGGCTGTGTGAAAAAGGTCACAATTTAATTGTGATGAGCAACCCAGCCTTTGATGTAGATAAAGGCCTGGAGATGACCATGAACTCTCCTGGGAAAAGCAGAAGTAAGAAGAAGTAGCTACTTGGTAGATAAGATAAACGGGACATCATCCAGAAGATGAGAGAACGTTGCTGCGCGTGGACAAGGGGTCTACACCAATTGTGTGAGCGCTCTAGTCGCGTGAACAGAGATTGTCAGCCAATCGTATAGCTACCACTAGCGTGTGCTCTGCTTGCCTGTCTATATATACTTTGTAAAAACATGAATAAAGCGAGAACGATCATACTCATATTGAGGTTACATCGTTACTCCGGGTCCGTCTCCCACTCCCGACATGTTCTGGGAGACAGTATCAGAAGTCTTGCTAAAGTTGAAATAGACGACATCCACTGCTTTCCCTTCATCTACCAAGCCAGTCATGCCATCACAGATGGCTATCAGATTGGTCAAGCATGATTTCCCCTTGGTGAATTCATGCTGACCACTCCCAATAACTTTCTTTTCCTCCACATGATTAGAGATGACATCCATAATGAGCTCTCTATCACCTTTCCATGATTGGACGTGAGGTTGACCGGCCTGTAGTTTCCTAGGTCCTCCTTCTTGCCCTTTTTGAAGACTGGAGTGACATTGGCTTGCCTAGCAGTGAAGACCAAGGCCAAGAACTCTTGGAGTACCTCCACCTTTCCTGTAACTCCTGTGCCCAGTGAAGATACCCCATTCAGCCTTTGCCCTAGCCTCCCTTTTGCTGCTATACCAGGAAGAAGTCTTTCTTGTTGCTCTCCACATGCTTTGCGTGGTTCAATGTTAGCTTTGACTTTCCTAACCCAAACATTTCATAGTAAGACAGCCTGGAAAATGTTCTCCCCAGGGCAAAGGGCATCAGGCGGGGAACAGCTGAGACCATTGACACAGCCTTGCCACCAGGAGATGCAATGGCCAGTGACTATTGGAGCGAGCTGAGACACATGCAGGATAAAGAAGTATGTGCCATGTCCTTAAGGACAAGGAGCTTTCTGGTGCTCTGCTGCCATGTCCAGAACAGGGAAGAGCTGGGCCTCTTCCTGCAAAGACACTTGCTAACAATGACACTTCACTGCCCTGAGCCAACATCCCCTGCCTGCACGTGACCATTCCTACAGTTGGGAGACACCTTCTGCCTGCCTGATCCTGCCCGGGAAATCCTTGGGCCTCTCATCCTGGCACATGAAAGAAACCTGGATGGCAGAACAAGCATGAGAGAAATGAGGAAATGGAATGGCAAATGTTGACGGAAACCAAAATGAGGTAGGATATTTTGCTTTGGAGGTGAGTCTGTTGGAAAATTGCTACACATGTGCAGTGACTATAGGCCTGGGGCGGTGCAGGAGAAATATAAAAGCAGGCCCTTCTCCTCACGCTCTCATCCACTCCACTCCACTTCCATCTCCTGCAGAACAAGGTGAGTCTGAAAACTTCTCCATTCCTCCTTCTCTGGAATTTCTCAGACCTTGCCTGCCCTTTTGCCTGTCCTGCCCTTGCTGTGTGGTGGGGCTTTTTGTTGTGTCCCATGGAGCGTGGCTCAAGCTTGCTGAGGGGTCTCCTGAGTTTTGGGTAGGTGGGAAACTCCCTGGGGCTGTTCGCTTTTGGAGGTGAAGTCTTGCGCTGAAGGGAAGAAGAAGCCTGTAGCTCTCTCTACAAAGCTTCCAGCTCTCATCTCCAGCTTGGCTTGTCTTGGCTCCCTTCTGAGGGAGTGAAAAGCTGTTCCTCACCCACCCCTGAGTCTCTGCTTCGCTCTGCCCTCTCTCTCCCAGGTGCACCTCCAGCCACAAGACATGTCCTGCTACAGCCCCTGCCGGCCCTGCCAGCCCTGCGGCCCGACCCCGCTGGCCAACAGCTGCAATGAGCCCTGTGTCAGGCAGTGCCAGGACTCCACCGTCGTCATCCAGCCCTCCCCCGTGGTGGTGACCCTGCCCGGACCCATCCTCAGCTCCTTCCCACAGAACACCGCCGTGGGATCCTCCACCTCCGCTGCCGTTGGCAGCATCCTCAGCTCTGAGGGAGTGCCCATCAGCTCCGGGGGCTTTGGCCTCTCTGGCTTGGGCAGCCGCTTCTGCGGCACCAGGTGCCTCCCCTGCTAAAGCTGATGGAGATGGTCCTGGGGAAGGTCCCCAGGGACCCAGAGGATGATACCGGACTGGGGACAGAGCATTGTGTTGTTGCTTTCTGGGGGTCTGAGGAACCCCAGCACCCCTTGCAGAAGGACGGGTCCAGCCTGGGCTCTCAGAAAGCACGGCCCATGCCTGCCTTTCCCCTCTTCCACTGTCTCTTTTCCTCCCGTGTCCATGCTCTCTTGTGCTGCCCTGGGCTGTGAGCCCCACAAAGCCAGCCTGGGGAGGACCTGCTGGGCCCTGCTCACTCTCAGGCGCAGGCCAATGGACACCCTGTGGGATCTCTGCCACAGCCTTGGGACACAGATTTCTTTCTGCCCCTCCTGCTCTCAACATGGGGGCTTCAAGCTGCATTGACCTCGTATTCCTCTTTTGACTCAATAAAGTTCTGCTGCATCCCAGTCCATGCCTCTGTGTCATCCTTTCCCCTGCTGAAGTTCTCACAAGATGCTCAGGAAGAGCAATGTGTCTCAGTCGTGGTTCTGGGAAAGGCTTCTTCAGGATGGTTGTGCAGTGACACCGTCTTGGGTTGAGTAAGTGTAGTCATGCATCGCTGCAACCTCCCATTCGTTCAGGAATGGTGAAGGCTCCTCGTGTGCCCCACAGATCAGTAACTTCCTCAGGACAACCCTCTCCTTACCAGCACTGCTGCAGCGTCCACAGAGGGAATACCTTTGTTGTGGTGGGTTATACTGCCTTGCTGACACATTTTGGAGGATACCGATGTTTTCTTCCTGATCACACCCATATGGAGGTGACAATGTCCACCCTGCCATTTTACTCCCAGGAGCCACAACTCCTGTGCAGCTCCCCGGATCTTGATTCTTTTAGTGGCCAAGCCACTTGTCAGAAGAGTCAGAATTATTCCTTTGCCCTTCTGTAACCCTTCTTTTACTCTCTTGCCACATACGATGGAGCAACTCAACTTCAACTAAAGCAACAGCCTTTTTACACAGCCCCATTCCTAGCAGCTGTCTTCAACCTCAGTTCACGTACACAGGCTTCTGCCATAAAAGTGTTCTCACCATCCCACTTCCCCTGGTCAAGCAGGAGGAACCAGAGAGGCAGCACGGTCCTGGGTCTTCCTTTCCTGCTGACCCCAGTGGGAGGGACTGCCTCCGGGGGTTGCCCCTCACAGCTGAGTTCTGGGCTGTGGGAAAGGGAGGGAGAGCAATTTTCTTCAAAATTGCAGGGGCAAGATGATGCTGTCTCCACAGCTGACTTATACCAACCTGGGCAATACATTCTTTTCAAACTGATCGAATATGACACTGATGCGTTTTGGACCACATTGATCATGTGACCTGTATACAAAGGGAATTCTTCAGACCTTTAGAGACCTCATCGTCAATGAAGTCATCATAGATGATTTCCAGCACTGCTAATTCTTTCGGGTCCCAGATGCCTTCCTAAGCAGTAGTCCATTTTCCTTGCTAAATCACAAGATCATTCTTCAATGGGTATCTTGCCCTCACACTTGACAGGAGATGCCTCCCAAGGCTGCAATTCACCCCCTCTTTTCCAGCTCCTCTGTCAACTCCCCGGTCCCTAACAAGGGATCCCAGCTCTTGGGCTTCCTTACCTTCCATTTCCTGACTCTCAGCCCCACACTCCCAACATCAGAGTAGCCAGGCAGTAATCCATTTTCCTGGGTGGTGCCTGTAATCTTTTCATGTCTCAAGTTGTCTTGAAACCGGGGAACAAGTAGTTTCTGTCTCTTGAGTGATTTCTCTCAATTCTTCCGCTCATTTCTTTGCTGAAGGACCATCTTCTCCAACAGACTCTTCCTCCTCCTCACTCCTGTACAAACCAATTATATACACCCGTTCACCTCCTGCTCCACTATTTCTTTTTGACTGTTGGGGTGATCACTACAGGTGGAGGTTGGGTCTGTACCTCAACTTAGGAGACCTCACATCAGGTTTGGGTCTCTGCCTCGGCTACCGTGTTCTTAGATGTACTCTGGATCCCCAGGTCAATCACAGCATTTTCAGAGGTGGTTTGGGTCCATGTCTTAACCACAGTTACCTCATAGTACTGAATCGTGGCTCGATAGGCACAGGTCAAGCCCCAGTACTGTGCTAAAAGCAGCTGGCTTTCAAGAAGCTGCCGAACAGGGTCTGGCCACCTCAGGGCATGTTTCACTGTCACCCAAAAGTTGTCTCCTCTTACTCCAGCATGACATCAGATTCCACAACCCCCACAATAGGCCAACGGTGTTAATTTGTAGTATGAAACAGCTCACTGAACGGTAAACAAGAGCCTCAGGAGCTCCTTCTGTGAAGGAGTTGCAGCATTGGTGAATAAGGGGAGAGCAACAGACATCATCTACCTGGACTTGTGCAAAGTGTTTGACACTGTCCCACATGACATCCTGATCTCTACATTGGAGACACATGGATTTGACGGATGGACCACTCAATGGATAAGGAACTGGCTGGATGGCCACATTCCAAGGGTTCTGGTCAATGGCTTGATGTCCAAGTGGTGACCAGTGATGAGTGGCGTTCCTTAGAGGTCAGTACTGGAACTGTACTTTGTGGCAACATGGACCGGGGGATAGAGTGCACCCTAAGGAATTTTGCCAATAAGACCAAGCTGTGTGGCATGGTCAACATGCTGGAGGGAAGGGATGCCATCCAGAGGGATCTGGACATGCTTGAGAGGTGGGCCTATGTCAACCTCATGAAGTTTAACAGCCAAGTGCAAGGTCCTCCACCTGGGTTGCACCAATCCCAAGCACTAATACAGATGGGAAAATGGATAGAGAGCAGCCCTGAGGAGAAGGACTTGGGGGTGTTGGTTGAGGAGAAGCTCAACATGAGCCAGCAATATGTGCTGGCAGCCCAGAAAGCAAACTGCACCCTGGGCTGCACCAAGAGAAGCATGGCCAACAGGTCCAGGAAGGTGATTCTACCCCTCTGCTCCACTCTCATGAGACCCCATCCGGAGTATGCATCCGTCTCTGAGGCCTTCAACATCTGAAGCACATGGACCTGTTGGAGCAGGTCTTGAGGAGGCCACAAAAATCATCAGAGGGCTGGAGCACCTCTCCTATGAAGACAGACTGGGAGACTTAGGGTTGTTCAACCTGGAGAAGAGAAGGCTCCAGGGAGACCTTAGAGCCCCTTTCAGTCCCTAAAGGTGGCCTACAAGAAATTTGGAGAGGGAATTTTTAGAAGGTCATGTAGTAATAGGATGACAGGTAATGGTTTCAAACTGGAAAGGGGTAGATTTAGGTTAGATAATAGGAAGAAATTGTTCACTATGAGGGTGGTGAGACCCTGCTCCTGGTTGCCCAGAGAAGCTGTAGCTGACCCATCCCTGGAGGAGTTCAAGGCCAGGTTGGATGGAGCTTTGAGCAACCTGATCTAGTGGCAAGTGTCCCTGCCAATAGCAGGGGTTTGGAACAAGAAATCTTTAAGGTCCCTTCCAACCAAAACCATTCTATGATTCTATGGTTCTCTGAAGAAAACTCTGTGACCCACACAGAAACTTGCCTATTCACAACTGCTACTGCTAAACCATGTCCAATTCAAAACTGCCATAGTCTCGAGTTCACATTAAGCGTCAAAAAGACTAGGTGAGTTGATCTTGTCTGGCTACCAGGTCTCCACCCACATGTTCTGTCACTTCCCCTCCTCAGCGAGAATCATAGAATCATAGAATGGTTTGGGTTGGAAGGGACTTCAAAGATCATCTAGTTCCAACCCCCCTGCCCTGGGCAGGGACACCTCCCACTAGAGCAGGTTGCTCAAGGCCACATCCAGCCTGGCCTTGAACCCCTCCAGGGATGGAGCATCCACAACTTCCCTGGGCAACCTGTTCCAGTGTCTCACCACCCTCATAGTAAAAAATTTCTTCCTGAGACCTAATCTGAATCTTTTTTCTTCCAATTTGAAACCGTTTCCCCTTGTCCTATCATTACACCTCCTGGCAAAGAGTCCCTCCCCAGCTCTTCTATAGGCACCCTTCAGGTCTTGAAAGGCCACTATAAGGTCTCCCCGGAGCCTTCTCTTCTCCAGGCTGAACAATCCCAGCTCCCTCAGCCTGTCTTCATAGCAGAGGTGCTCCATCCCTCTGATCATCTTCGTGGCCCTCCGCTGCACCTGTTCCAGCCGGTCCATGTCCTTTCTGTGTTGAGGACTCCAAAGCTGGACACAGAGCTCCAGGTGGGGTCTCACGAGTGCAGAGTAGAGGGGCAGAATTACCTCCCGAGACCTGCTGGCCACACTTCTCCTGATGCAGCCCAGGACACGGTGGGCTCTCTGGGCTGCCAGCGCACACTGCCGGCTCATGTTGGGCTTCTCGTCCATAAGCACTCCCAAGTCCTTCTCCTCAGGGCTGCTCTCCAGCCATTCTCCACCCAACCTGGATTTGTGCCTGGGGTTGCCACGTCCCAGATGCAGGACCCTGCGCTTGGCTTGGTTGAACCTCATGCAATTTGCACGAGCCCACCTCTCCAGCCTGTGAGAAAGAGGTGAGAAGATAAGATTAAAAACTTGTGGGTCAAGATAAAGGCAGTTTAATTAAGAAAAGCAAGGAAAATGTGCAGAAGAAAAGAAAACCAAAATTATTTATTCTCTACTTGGCCATCAGTGGGTGATGTCCAGCCACTCCTGGGAAGCAGGGTCACCATGCACTTAGGAGGTGCTTTGGAAGATAAGCATTAATAATGAATACGCCATGCCCTTTCTCTCCCCCCTCTTTCTTTCTCTTAACATTTATTGATGACCATGATGTCATATGGAATGGAATAGCCCATTTGTCAGTCTGGGTCTGCTGTTGTGCCTGTGTTCCCTCCCAGCCTCGTGCCCATCACTAGCTTACTGGCCTTTTGGGGAGGGCAATGGAACAACAGGGAGAAATGTAGCTCAATTCCAGAAAGACCCTGTACACTACTGTTACCAATCACGGCACAAGCATCCCCAACAATTCCACCCCAGAACACCAGTAAGCAACTTCTCTCTCCTGGGTATGTTGAGACAGTGTCTGCAGGGAAAAGGATGACACAGAGGCATGAGCTGGGATGCAGCAGAACTTTATTGAGTCAAAAGAGGCAAATAGAATTGCTCTGGGTGGAAGTCCCAGTACAGGGAGCACCAGGGGCAGAAAGGAGTCTGTGTCCCATGGCTGTGGCAGAGATCCCACCAGGTGTCCATCGGCCTGCCCCAGAGAGGGAGCAGGGCCAGCAGGTCCTCCCCAGGCTGGCTTTGTGGGGCTCACAGCCCAGGGCAGCACAAGAGAGCAAGGACACGGGAGGGAAAGGAGAGAGTGGAAGAGGGGAAAGGCAGGCATGGGCCGTGCTTTCTGAGAGCCCAGGCTGGACCCGTCCTTCTGCAAGGGGTGCTGGGGTTGCTCAGACCCCCAGAAAGCAACAACACAATGCTCTGTCCCCAGTCCAGTACCATCCTGTGGGTCCCTGGGGACCTTCCCCAGGACCATCTCCATCAGCTTTAGCAGGGGAGGCACCTGGTGCCGCAGAAGCGGCTGCCCAAGCCAGAGAGGCCAAAGCCCCCGGAGCTGATGGGCACTCCCTCAGAGCTGAGGATGCTGCCAACGGCAGCGGAGGTGGAGGATCCCACGGCGGTGTTCTGTGGGAAGGAGCTGAGGATGGGTCCGGGCAGGGTCACCACCACGGGGGAGGGCTGGATGACGACGGTGGAGTCCTGGCACTGCCTGACACAGGGCTCATTGCAGCTGTTGGCCAGCGGGGTCGGGCCGCAGGGCTGGCAGGGCCGGCAGGGGCTGTAGCAGGACATGTCTTGTGGCTGGAGGTGCACCTGGGAGAAAGAGCAGGGGGAAGCAGATCCTGAGGAGTGGGTGAGGAGCAGCCTTTCACTCCCACCATGAGGGAGTCAGGTCGTGAGTCGGAGATGAAAGCTGGAGGCATTGTGCACACAGGCGGCTTCTCCTCAGCCCAAAAGAGTCCTGCCAAGACTGACTAGGACCAGGGACACCACCACACACCTAGCTCATAGCTCAGGAGACACCAAGGCAAGCTCAGACTTGTTTCCATCCAAAATCTTCTGCCCCCTTCCCTCTAGCATGACAAACAGTAGCAAGACACAGTGTAGGCCAAAGGGGCAGGTATGTGCTGAGGAGGAGAAGGAGGAGGAAGAGGAGATAGGGATCCAGACTCACCTTGTTCCCAAGGAGATGGAGGCAAGAGGAGTGGATGAGGGAGTGAGGAGAAGTGCCTGCTTTTATACTGCTCCTGCACTGCCCCAGGCCCACAGTCACTGCACGCGGGCAGTAATTTTCCAACAGACTCACCTCCAAAGCACCTCCAAACCTCTAATGGCACAGGTTCACTTTTGGTTTCCATCAATGCTGTTGTTTCATGTCCTCATTTTTGACATGATCATCAGGCCTCAGAGGTTCCTTTTAAGTGTTGAGATTAAAGGCCCAAGAATATCCCAGGCTGGAACACATAATTGTGGGCAAAAGATGTGCTCTGGATGCTCTGGACAGGTCTGTTCAGGCAGGGGGCATAGGTTTGGGGAAATCTGGTGAGCCTTGTTTTCCACCCCATTTTCAGGAGGTTGCACATAGCCTCCCACCAGTGCCATCCTCTCCTGCCTGTGACAGTTTGTTTGGTAAAGTAGCCCCTTCTTGCGGTAGCATCTTGGGGTTCTCAACCAATGAATATTACCCTCCTGAACCCTGTGATTGCTCAACAAGCCCCAGGGAGTCGTGTCCCTCCGCACTACCAGAGGGGTGTGTTGGGGCTCAGGACAGTGCCACTCTCCTCACACCAACATGCACTTTGGCCACATGCTTTGAACCCTGACATGAAGGAGACGCTTTTCCAAAACACATTGACCATCCTGCAAGCCCCCTGAGCTGTGAGAGTTCTGGCAAGAAAGTCATTCTGAGGGCAATGGCCATTGGGGTTGCCTGGAGCCCCAGCTACTTGCTGTTTTCCCTGGGTATGGATGGAGCTACCCTGGCCACAGGGGAATTCAGCCCAGTGTGGGACACAAACCTACGGACAGCACACACTCCTGGTTTGGTCTTACATCAAAAGGCTGACACGCAGCCAATCCATGGGCAGGGAGAGTTTGTTCCAGGAAGCTTTCCTACCTAAGGCATTCGCTTGCCCTCCTGGGATGCGTCCCAGCTGCCTCCATGCCTGCAGGGGAGGCAAGTACATTTCCTCCTTGATGTAGTCTGAGATCTGGTTTTGGCCCTTCTGATCTCATTCCTTCTGTGAGCATGCTCTGGCACATGACACTGCAGTGTCCTGACAGCCCTCACGTACTGACAAAATGAAGGAATTTCCTTACTCTCCAAGGGTGCTTGGTTGTTCTCCAGGCTGAGGATATTTTGGTGTATATGAAAGGACGTGTGCTGAAGCCCTAATGCCCAAGAGAAGACATACTTGGTGGGAGCCAGGGATGAGTCCCAAGTGGTGGGGAGATCTTT
>NW_015090948.1:0-57727 GCF_001431845.1 Calidris pugnax
AGGCCATGCTTGGTAACCACGTCTGTGCCGTGCTCATGCTGCTCTGTTCAAGTAGGAGCGAAGTGCTTTCCTTCTGCTGCTCCATCTGCAGCCCCTCGGGGTGAAGGGGAGGAAAGGAAGGGGGGATGCAGCTTCTTTTCTCCAAGATGTCCTGGGCTCAGCCTTCCCAGGGGCTGGGGGACAGGCAGATGTTCCCCCTGGCCTCCCAGCATCTGCTGTGTCTCTGAAATCCTCGTGGCACAACGCCTTGGTGATGGGTTGAAAAATCCCCACTGCCTTTCAGCACGTGAAAACCCCTGAATCCCATGGTTTCCATCTTAATTCACATCCTGAATGGCTACATTGGGGGGGAAAATCCTTTAGATGAAGGTGTCACAACATGCCCCATGAGCAGGCGTGCAGCAGACAGGGGAGGCAGAGGCTGCCTGGTTTTGGGACCCAAGGATACTCCAAATGGGTCAGGGAGTGGGTTTGGGACAGAGCAGCTCTCTGAGTTAATACTGCCTGGGTGAGAAATGCCCTTCTCAACGAGATGGTGGGTGGCCAATGAGTCCCTTCCTTGTCCTGATGTCCCCAAGCCAGGCTCTTCTCATGGGGTCGCCTGCCAGCTGCCAGGGACTTGCATCCCTACACAAATTGGGAAGTAGAGGCATCTCTGCAAGGACTTCAACCACCTCCACACATTTTTTGAGGCCTCTAAGGTGGCTGTGGGGAGCCTGGTGCTTTGCTTTGAGGAGCAGCAGCTCCTCATCCAATCATGTATTAATAAACAAAGCTTTTGAGATGTTTGCAGGGCTACATATCACCTCTTTTCCTTGGCCAAATGTATTTGGTTGAAGGTGGTGGCAGGGTAGCTCTGGCAGCTGCAGGCCTAGTGGGTGGGTGGCCATGGGCTCCTTTTCTGCCTGTTAAATAACAATTATGGCTTTTCTGCACTTCAAGATGCTCTACAAAAGTGGCCAAGATGATGATCCTTACCTACAGTTGAGGAAAGGGAGGCGCCTTGAGTTAAAAGTTGGTACTTGGGGCAGGAGAGTGGGTTAAAAGCTGGTACTTGGGGCAGGAGAGTGCTATGGGCAGGGGGGCTGTGCCCGTGGAGGAGGTGGCAGCATGGAGAGCCTTGTGTTCTCCTCCCACCACACTACTGAGCTTGGGAGGAGAAGGTGTCCTGATGCTTGGAAATCACCATGAAGGTGATACTGAAAGCCTCCACAGATGTTCCCCTGCAGCAGGCTGGTGGCGAGAGGGAAAGATGCTGGAGATGCCAAGCTTGGAAGGGAGGAGAGGACCAGAGGAGCTGCCTGGGGAGAAGTTGGGCTCAGCCTTCACAGGAAGGGATGGCATGGGATGGATGGGATGATCCTGTGCTGGTGGTAGGCTCAGGCAGGCTGCTTAAGAAGGGGCTAGGTCTCTCTCTACCCTATGGTTGCCTGCAGTGTTTGGACATCTCCATGGATCTCGCCATTCCTTGCGCAGCCCCGACAGCCCCAGGAATCTCTGCTGGGTCCCAGCAGCTCAGGGCGGGTACCAGTGCCCCCAGCCTGACCCGGCCGGGCAGGGAGGAGAGGCTTTTAAAATACATTCCCTGTGCAAAACCGGGACAGAAATAGCCCTGGCAGGGCTGGGAGGTTTCGTTTGACTGCGGGGGCACATCCCCGGCTGTCGGCAAGCAGAGGTGTTGGCAGATGGCTCCCTCCTTACTGACAGAGGAGGGGGGTTGAGCCACCCACCCTGTCCTTCCCCAGCACCAACATCTGCATTTCTCTGTCCCCCAGCTCCAGCTGAAGGGTGGGGGGGTCACGCGTTTGCTGAGTGCCAGCTTCAGTTTTTTTCTTGGTGAGCCAAGGGAGCTTTTCCAAGCTCTGAAGCCCTCACTGAGCTGGCAGCTGCCCAAAACAGCCCCCATGGAAGGTAACACTCCCAGAATCACATGGGGTTGGAAGTGACCTCCGCAGATCATCTAGTCCAACCCCCTGCCAGAGCAGGGCCACCCAGAGGAGGTTGCACAGGAATGTGCCCAGGCAGGTTTGGAATGTCTCCAGAGAAGGAGACTCCACCACCTCCCTGGGCAGCCTCTGCCAGGGCTCTGCCACCCTCTAAGGAAAGAGGTTCCTCCTCATGTTGAGGTGGAACTTCTCATATTCAAGTTTGTGCCCATTTCCTCTTGTCCTATCCCTGGGCACCATTGAAAAAGACCAGCCCCATCCTCTTGACACCCTCCCTTGAAGTATTTATCAGCATTAATCACATCCCCCCTCAGCCTTCTCTTCTCCAGACTGAAAAGACCCAAGTCCCTCAGCCTCTCCTCATAAGAGAGATACTCCAGGCCCCCCATCATCTTTGTAGCCTCTGCTGTCCCCTCTCCAGCAGTTCCCTGTCCTTCTGGAACTGGGGAGCCCAGAACTGGACCCAGTGCTCCAGATGGGGCCTCCCCAGGGCAGAGCAGAGGGGCAGGATGACCTCCCTCCACCTGCTACATTTTTAAGCAGAGGGTGCTGGACCCTTCCTGGGGGTTAACAGACCTGCAGATGCTGGAAGGGGCAATTGTGCCTTTCTTCCTGCTTCTCCCCAGCTGGCATGGGTTGACTTCCCCCTTTCACTCATGTTTCTTGGCATAAGGTTTCTTGTGCAAGACCTGAGCTTCCTACTAGGTTATGCAGTATGGTGGTCTAACAGACCTGCAGATGCTGGAAGGGGCAGTTGTGTCTTTCTTCCTGCTTCTCCCCAGCTGGCGTGGGTTGACTTCCCCCTTTCACTCATGTTTCTTGGCATAAGGTTTCTTGTGCAAGACCTGAGCTTCCTACTAGGTTATGCAGTATGGTGGTTTTTAAGCCCTGTCTGGAGCTGTACTCCATGGGGTGGGGGGGTGGCCTTCAGAGCCTGGTGTGGAAGGTGCTCCTTGGATGGGCAAGCTGCAGAGGAGGTCATTACCCAGTGCTGTGCCACCATCGGGGCTTGCATCTCTGTTGGGGCTCAACCTGCTTTTTGCAGAAAACTTCTGACTTTCTAACACCACCATGGGGGGGTGGTGGTGCAGAGGCTACATACATACCTCCGTTGGAGAGAGGTGGAGGTTGGCCTCTTCTCCCAAGGGAATAATGACAGGAGCAGAGGAAATGGTCTGAAGTTGGGGCAGGGAAGGTTTAGGTGAGATATCAGGAAGAATGACTTTCCTGAGAGGGTGGTCAGGCCCTGGAAGAGCCTGCCCAGGGAGGTGGTGGAGTCACCATCCCTGGAAGGATTTAAGAAACGTGTAGACGTGGTGCTTCAGGGCGTGCTCTAGTGCCCGAGATTGTTGGGTTGTGTCTGTTTGTGGTGGGGTTTTTTGTTTGTTTTTTGTTTATTTATTTATTCATTGTTGATTTTGTGGTTGGACTCGATGATCTCAAAGGTCCCTTCCAACCGTGGAGATTCTGTGAAGCAGCAGCTTGGAGGTGCACCCACCCCCAACCCTGTGCCCAATCTTTAGGGCAAAATGATGCTGAGGAGGTGTGGGTAGGTACGGGTGGGTGGTCAGGGAGGTCCCTGGGGGGAAGGTTGGCAGCGATGCCACCGGTTCCCCACATCAAGAGTTGGTGGGCACCAGCCAGAGCCCAGCCCAGCCCTTTACGTGCGAGCGCTGCTGGAAGCCGGGGGGGTTATTTTTAGTCCTGCGAGCGCTCGCTCCGTCCCCCACAAAACCATCTGCTGCCGCCAGCAGGGTTGGGTTTGTTGGCTTTGAGTCAACAAATCAAACACACACCCCCACCCCCACCCAAATTTGCCATTTTTTTGGCCGCAAACGGGGATGTTTTTCACGCTCATCTTCTTCCTCCTGCCCCCGTATCCTCTCCCCACCCTCCCACCAGTGTTTTGGATGAGAAGTTTTGGGTCGGATCTGATCCTCCCCGTGGCTTTGTGCTTCAACCTGGGCAGCCTCACTGAGGGTGCCAGGAGGGGGACTTGCTCTGATAGGACCTGGGGATGCTCCCAAGGGTGCCCCAGCCCCTTTGTGGGGGTGGGTGCTAGATGCTCACCAGGCTTAAGGTGAAAACTGGCTTAATTATGTTGAGTTACTAATTAGCAGCGAACGTGGTGGCTCTGCTGAGTGAAAGTGAAGGTGCTGAGAAATGCTAAGAGAGCTGGGGTTGTTCAGCCTGGAGAAGAGAAGGCTCCGGGGAGACCTCAGAGCAGCCTTCCAATATCTGAAGGGAGCTCCAGGAGAGCTGGGGAGGGACTCTTTGTCAGGGAGTGCAGTGACAGGACAAGGGGGAACGGTTTTAAATTGGAAGAGGGGAGATTGAGATGAGATACCAGAAAGAAATTCTTTGCTGTGAGGGTGGTGAGACACTGGAACAGGTTGCCCAGAGAAGCTGTGGCTGCCCCATCCCTGGAGGGGTTCAAGGCCAGGCTGGATGGGGCTTGGAGCAACCTGGTCTGGTGGGAGGTGTCCCTGCCCAGGGCAGGGGGTTTGGAACTCCATGATCTTTAAGGTCCCTTCCAACTCTAACCATTCTGTGATCTGTGATTCTATGAAATGCACTTGGTGAGGACCAGCTCAGCTGATCTGTTTGTAAGTGTGCGTCCCAACACAAAGGGAAGGGTTGAAAAGCAAAATGAGGCCACGTGAGGCTAGTGAAAGTGTGTTCCCCACCTACAGAGCAGCTTTCAAGGCTTCCCAGGGCTGTGTCTGCAAAATTTCCCCCCCCCAAAAGCCTGCTCTCACACAGCCAGGGGGGACACAGGTCCCCACTGGAGGTTTTTGTCACCAGGGTGAATGGCCCAACAGGGACGGCTGTAAGTCCAAGGTGGCCAGGGGATGTTGGCCACAGAGAGTGGGACAAAATTGGGTTTGGAGATGGCAACAACCTGGTCTGGTGGGAGGTGTCCCTGCCCAGGGCAGGGGGTTTGGAACTCCATGATCTTTAAGGTCCCTTCCAACTCTAACCATTCTATGATTCTATGATTCTACTCCTTCCCAGCATCGTTCCCAGCTGGTGAGTGCCTGGTTTGGCAGTGTGTAGCACATCTGTCCAGCTGGGCTTTCCCTTGTTTCATCTCATGGGTTGATACCTACCAGGGCAGGGTTTATCCCGCCGGATGGGGACATGGCAGAGGCAGGGCTTGGAGTACACTTGGCAAGATGAGCTCCAGATTTCCAGCTCTTGTTATTCCACAGCCGGGTCCAAACCTCGAGGTTTGTTCTCAGTAACTAACAGAGCAAAACAACCACACCAAAAAGGAAGGGGAAACAGACTGTTTTCATCCTGGGCTTGTTGAGTGGGCTGATTGTTTCACAGGGAGGGTCATAGCATTTGGGAGAAGCCCAGGAGAAGATATTGGAATGCCTGTTCCTTGGGGGAAACAGACTGTTTTCATCTTGGGCTTGTTGAGTGGGCTGATTGTTTCACAGGGAGGGTCATAGCATTTGGGAGAAGCCCAGGAGAAGATATTGGAATGCCTGTTCCTTGAGCCCAGAGCTTTGCTGGTGCTCGTGTTTAGCTGTGCGTGGCTTGTTCATCGCCAGCCCTGCTGAGGGTCACTTTGCAATTATCTGTGCTCTTTTGGGGTTTAGTGGAACCCCTAAGCTTTTAGATGAGTAACCAGCAAGTTTCTGCTCTTTGTTAGGAAGCCCTGAATGATTTCCACCAAAAAAAAGCCACCTGTCGGGCCAGTCATATCCAGGATGGTCTGGTGACTTCTCTGCACGTGTAGTCAAATGGTTTCGTCCTCCACCCAGCATCATCAAGGGGTGTCATGGGCTACCCCTTTGCTGGGGTAGCAGTGAGCTACAGCCGTGCTGGGTGGGTCTGGCAGCCCCTCCAACAGCACCCAGCAGGTGCCACTGAAAGGGATCACAAATTAAGGGTGTCTCCAGGTCCCCATAAGAGCCTCCATCAAGGGCTTCCTTCTCAGATGACCCAACCCGTCAGGCCAGTCGTATCCAGGATGGTCTGGTGACTTCTCTGCACATGTAGTCAAAGCCACCTGTCGGGCCAGTCATATCCAGGATGGTCTGGTGACTTCTCTGCACGTGTAGTCAAATGGTTTCGTCCTCCACCCAGCATCATCAAGGGGTGTCATGGGCTACCCCTTTGCTGGGGTAGCAGTGAGCTACAGCCGTGCTGGGTGGGTCTGGCAGCCCCTCCAACAGCACCCAGCAGGTGCCACTGAAAGGGATCACAAATTAAGGGTGTCTCCAGGTCCCCATAAGAGCCTCCATCAAGGGCTTCCTTCTCAGATGAGGCTGCAAGCCAGGGGTACAGTCCAGACGCTGAGGGAGGAGCCTTCATCTGCAGGAGCAACGTTGGCTGATGGCTTGGGGCTGCCCTAGCCGTATCTGGAGAAATCCAGCAAGCCCAGAAGGACCACAGCATGTGAGACCACCTTCGTGGGACCTCCCCAAAAATGAGACTACCTTACTTGGGACTCGCTGTCCCCAAACTCTCCATATCTTCCCAGCGTGCACGTGTCATGGGCAGCATCCAGAGGTCGAATGGCAGAGGGCTGGGATGGTGAGGCTTGCAAAACATGCAGGCAAGCTCCCTCACGATGCCTGGGAACTGGGTCTGTTAGTGTTGGCATCGCTTGGACCTCCTGTGCCATGCCAGCCTGAAATGCTCATCTGTTCTCAGGCTCCACGGTCCTCCCTGCCTCCGCCTCCCCTGGGGTTGGCTGCACGTCCCAGCAAGATAAGCCCCCAAAATTCCAGGAAACCAAGGAGAAAATGGCCAGAGACTGAAAAATTCTGCAGGGAGGGGGGTCGGTGATGTGAAATGCAACACTTTTCTGACAGTGAAAGCTCATGAACTGTCACCATAGCGAGTGTGCAGGCTCTGCAACAGTGGCAGAAGGAGGAGGTGGTGTCCACCAAGTTGTTTTCTCCAGCTGTGAGCCCACAGCTTTGGCCCAAACCCCAGCTACAAAAATGCAATGGGATAAAGCCCGGTTATTTTCCCCCAATTTTTGTAACAATTCAGGGCCAACACTGTTCTGCTGAAATACGTGAGCGACGGGGTTTTTGCAGCCAACCCTCAGGAAGCTGAGCTCTGGTAGACATTTGCTGGAACTCTCTGGGACATCAATCCCAGGGCAATCAAGAGGATCTGGGGTGCCTGAAAAAGTCTTCCCTCCAATCACTTCCTCCCCACCGTTCTCTTCTGATGTTCCCTGTGAGGAGCCAAATGAAGGATCCTTCAAGTTGCCTTTTCTCAGGCAATCAGTGCTTCTCTTGGCAGGGAGCGGCGTTCATCAACAGTTGCTCTGAGATAAACAGCACGTTGGATGGAGCCTCCTTCCAGCAGAAGACATCTTTGCATGCAGAAGGCAGCAAGGATGAATTTTTGACGACTTGCAGTGGTATCACCTGTATGGATGGATGGGCTGGGGCGATGCAGCAAGACAGGGATAACCCCCTGCTCTGTCTCTAGGTGGCACCTGAAGACCAAGAGGGGCTTTGGAGGTACCACATGGCTCTGGTGGGATGTTCTCAGGGGACCACTGTGGCTCCCGATGCTGTTTTTCCTAAGGGAAGGGGAGTGCTGGGAGAGTGTGAGAGGATTGCTCCTGGAGGCAGCTCAGCCTTGATAGAGTTGGGTTTTGGAGCTCATTTAAGCAGCTCCTTAGAGCCTTCACAAATGAATGCTGTTAAGTACTGAGATGTGACCGTGACGGAGCTCAGTTATTTACGGCTCCCTGCAGCTGACTTATGCCTCCCCTGTCAGCAGGGCTGAGAGGGGAAGGAAAACCTTCTGGAATGAGAGCCAGAAGGAAAAAAAAAAAGGAAAAAAAATCCCTCCCAGTTTTTTTCCTTCTGTTGTTACAAATCTGGATCCTGCCCCAGCCTGATGTGGATAACCATGGGTTTGGGGGGAAATCTGGTCAGCAGCAGGGTTTAGGTGGGGACTGTGTAGGAACATGGCAGGAGCTTCTCCTCACTTTGACCTTAAAGTCCTTAAAGTCTCCTGCCTTGTCCTTGTAGCAATTACACGGTGGGCTGTGTTGAGCCTTGCTCCTCTTGGATTCTCTTTGCCTCTGATGTGTAAAATGGAAGAGTCTTTTGTGATGATGGTGAAAATCTAATGTCCTTGTGAGATGTCTCAGTCACTGGCAGACGGGTCTGGTTTCCCCAGTCCCCCAGGGAAGAGGGTTTGTAGACAGAACCTGCGTGTAGCTGTGGGAGATGTGGTGGGGAGATGTCTTCTACGAGCACGGGTCTCTGCACCCACTCCTTGGGGTTAAGCCAAGCCTTGGCTGTCGGCACCTGCAGCGTTCACTGCTGCAGAAGACAAAGTCCTCATGGGTTTAGACAGAGCTCCTGGAGAACGTTGCAAAGAGCTGCCGGGGGTGGGAGGAAGAAAAGTGGTGATGTACCTGTGAAGGACTTCAGACACTCTATAACTACCTGAAGGGGGGGTGTAGAGAAGTGGGGGTCAGTCTCGTCTCCCAGGTCACAGGAGATAGGACAAGGGGAAATGGCCTCAAGTTGCACCAGGGGAGGTTTTGACTGGATATTAGGAACAATTTCTTCACGGAAAGGGTTATCCAGCATTGGAATGGGCTGCCCAGGGAAGTGGTTGAGGCACCATCCCTGGAGGTGTTCAAAAGATGGGTTGACATGGTCCTCAGGAATATGGTTTAGTGATTTTTTTATTGCTTATTTCTTATTTATTTTTTTATCAGAGTTAGGTTGATGGTTGGACTAGATGATCTTTAAGGTCCCTTCCAACCTGGACGATTCTATGATTCTATGACAAGAGGCAAGAACAAAGAGCAAGGATACGAGTCAGATGCTCAGGGATGGAAGCAAGGATACGAGTCAGATGCTCAGGGATGAGGAAGCCCCTGCTCTGGCTCTCTCCTGGTCGCTCACACCCATCTAACCCTGAGAAGGCTCCAGGGAGACCTCAGAGCAGCCTTCCAAGATCTGAAGGGAGCTCCAGGAGAGCTGGGGAGGGACTCTTTGTCAGGGAGTGCAGTGACAGGACAAGGGGGGATGGGCTTAAATTGGAAGAGGGGAGATTGAGATGAGATACCAGAAAGAAATTCTTTGCTGTGAGGGTGGTGAGGCACTGGAACAGGTTGCCCAGAGAAGCTGTGGCTGCCCCATCCCTGGAGGGGTTCAAGGCCAGGCTGGATGGGGCTTGGAGCAACCTGGTCTGGTGGGAGGTGTCCCTGCCCAGGGCAGGGGGTTGGAACTCAATGATCTTAAAGGTCCCTTCCAACTCTAACCATCCTATGAACCCAGCAGTGGCTTTTGAGCAGCTTTGGTTGCAACGTGCTTAGAGCTCCCTGGGTTTTCATTTTCACTTGTTTTGGGTTTTTTTTTTCTTTTTTTGTTTTAATTTTAATACCAGGGCTCGTTTCCATGCTGACTCCCAGCTATACATGGCTTGCAGCTACTCAAGCAGGCATCACAGACCCAGTTTGCAGTTCTCAGCTGCTTCGTCCCCGGGGTTTATTGAGTGTTTCTCCTCTCCCCACCCAAGGTGGAGCTGCCTGTTAAGGTGTTTTCCCCAAGGTCTGCTCTGCAGGAGCAGATGCGTGGTCATCAGAAAATCTTTGGGTATCTCTAAATAGAGATGGTTTCTGTGGTACAAGTGATGCCTTGTCATCTGTGCTAATTGGGAGCAGGGGGAAGCAAAGCCCGGGGAAGGGCAGCCTGGCCGTGCTCAGTTAACTTCTGCTTTTTCTTCTCCTGCTGTATTGCTCTTAAATTTCTTAAAGCGGCTTCGTCGTCCTCAATTTCTCCCCGTGCTTTGTGTGTCTCGCTCATTGCTGCCTGGCTCCGATTCCTCCTTTTTTTCCTCATTCCCCTTGGCTGCTCCTCCAGCTGCTTTTTAATCTGTCGGCCTCCCCTGCACTCCCTCTCTCCCCTTAGGCATCTCCCTCCTGCTCCGTGCTCCGTGCCTTCGCTGGTGGCTTCTCCTTTGCACGCTCTTTGTCCACCCATGTGGTGGGGAAATGTTTGCAGGGCACTTGTGTTTCACGGTCCGGTGCACGGTCTTCACTGAGGGGGTGACCCCTGGGGGTGGCACCTGAACCTCCCTCCTTGGGTGCTGGTGCTCAGACGTATCACTTGGTCACTCCATTCATCCAGGCTTGCAGGGATGGGAAGGGGAGAAAAGCCTCCCAGCCATCAATCATCCCTGAGACTGCCCGGACTGAAATTTTGCAGTCCAGCTCTCACATAAAATTATTGCATCTTCCCTCCTTCTCCTCCTCCTTGCTTGGCACTTTGCTTCAGCATTGGGCAGGGAAGAACCTCATGAGGTTCAACAAGGGCAAGTGTAAGGTCCTGCACCTGGGGAAGAAGAACGCCAGGCACCAGTATGGGTTAGGGGTGGGCCTGCTGGAAAGCACTTCTGAGGAGAAGGATCTGAGGGTCCTGGTGGGTAGTAAATCATGAGCCAGCAATGTGCCCATGTGGCCAAGAGGCCAATGGGATCCTGGGCTGCCTAGGGAAGAGTGTGGCCAGGAGGTGGAGAGAGGTCATTCTCCCCCTCTGCTCTGCACTGGGGAGGCCACAACTGGAATCCTGCCTCCAGTGCTGGGCTCCCCAGTTCAAGAGAGACAGGGAACTGCTGGAGAGAGTCCAGCGTAGGGCAACAGAGATGATGGAGGGATTGGAGCATCTCCCTGATGAGGAAAGGCTGGGAGAGCTGGGGCTCTTTAGCCTGGAGAAGAGAAGGCTGAGGGGAGACCTTCTCAATGCTTAGAAGTGTCTAAAGGGTGGGTTGAGGGAGGATGGAGCCAGACTCTTTCCAGTGGTTCCCAGTGACAGGACAAGGGGCAACGGGCACAAGGTGGACCATGGGAAGTTCCACTCCAATGTGAGGAAGAACTTCTTTGGGGTGAGGGTGGCAGAGCCCTGGCAGAGGCTGCCCAGGGAAGGTGTGGAGTCCCCTTCTCTGGAGATCTTCAAGCCCTGTCTGGATGCTCCTGAGTGATGTGCTCTGGGCAGCCCTGCTTTGGCAGGGGAGTTGGACTGGATGATCTCTAGAAGGTCCTTTCCAACTCTGACAATTCTGTGATTCCAAACCTTCCCATTTCAGAGCAGGGCTTGTCTCTGGCTGGGTTGTCCTGCACGGGTGCTGAGCCCCTGTGTGGTATTGGTTGGGGAGAGCTTGAGATGATGATGAACTCGGTTTTATTACTGCACCAGTGAGGGTTTAATGCTCCTTGACTCCCTTCCCTTGGCTTGCTAATTGATTTGGGGGCTGCAGAGGGACCTCTCAAGGAGGGCTGTGTCTGTCCACCCCCAGGCAGGAGCTGCTGGCGATGTCCCATGGCTTGCAACAACGCAGCCTGCTAAATAAATAGCTCATTTCTGTTTTGTTAAAAAAAAAAATAGTTAAAAATAAAAACAAAGCCCCGCTCTTTTGCTCAGAGTTATTCATGCAGAGCAAAAAATAGAGCCGGTACGGGGTGCCTGTCTGCAGTCTGCTCCAGGAGCTGCCGAGGCATAGCTGGCTCTTGGGGACTGAGGGAAAGGGATTATTTATAGCCAGGCTTAGTAAGTCATTCCTTCAAAGCTTTTTTTATTTCTGTCGTCTAGCCTGCTCCATCTCCCCCTTGTAGCACTGCTGGCCTTTTTCCTTTCCGTTCACTGCCAAAACTGGACTAATTGTGCACAAACTCATAGGGATGGAAGCAGCATCTCTTCCTGAAGGCACCTTGTAGAGGGGACGTGTGCCCAGGGATGAATTAAATCAGCACCGTGCAGGCAGAGATGAATTTCACCATGCTTGTCCCTTCTTGTTGGAAATGGACATTTGTTTCCAAGTGTGGCACCACGCAGATAATTTTTCACAGAATCCCATGGGGTTGGAAGAGACCTCTGGAGATCATCTAGTCCAACCCCCTGCCAAAGCAGGGCCACCCAGAGCAGGTCCCACAGGAATGTGTCCAGGTGGGTTTGAATGTCTCCAGAGAAGGAGACTCCACCACCTCCCTGGGCAGCCTCTTCCAGGGCTCTGCCACCCTCACAGGAAAGAAGTTCCTCCTCATGTTGAGGTGGAACTTCTTCTATTCAAATTTGTGCCCATTTCCTCTTGTCCTGTCCCTGGGCACCACTGAAAAAAGACCAGCCCCATCCTCTTGACACCCTCCCTTTAAGTATTTATAAGCATTGAAGTGTTGAGGTGTCCTTTGCTCACCAGCAGCAGGGATCCGTTTGGGAGCTGTGGAATTATTCCCTGCTTTCCTCCACACCCTTCCTCTCTTTATAAACCGAAAAAACAGGATTTTAAACTCCAAAGATGTGTGTCAAGTGATGAGCAGAGAGTAAATCCGCGTCCTTACTTATTTATGACTTACCTGGCATCTTTTGAATAATTGATTTCTCTAGTGTCAAGCACTTGGGAGGGTTAACGGGGGATGCTGCTGCATCGGAGGGTCAGAGGGAGGTGAAGAGGGAAATAAGACCCTGAGAAGGAGGTTTTGGAGAAGCTGGTTGAGAGTGGGGGGGTCAAGGGGCTGTCATTGACCCCAGGGGGGCAGAGCCTGACCCCGCTCCCCCCTCGCCTGTCTTGCAGCCCATCACTTCATCGCGGCGACGGCGTGCCAGGAGGCGGACTACGGCTGGATGATCCGGCACTACTGCCTGAAGCAGTTCCAGCTCAGCATGGAGGGCATCGGGCAGCGGCTCTGGTGTGACTGGGATGAGACCGTGGGGTAAGTGAGGGCCCTCTGCTTGCCCTTCCCTTCCTGGCATCCCGGGACTGCGCCCCTCTTCCATTTTGGAGTGTTAAGGAGGTCAGCAGTGGGTTTTAGTTCATGAGGGGGGAAAAAAATGTGCTGTTTCACTCTGCTCTGCTGCTGCCCTGGCTCATCCCTGCTGGGGCCACCTGAAGGAGCTTCCCCATCCTCATTCATGGATGAGAAGCTCAACATGAGCTGGCAGTGCACACTGGAAGCCCAGAAAGCCAACAGCATCCTGGGCTGCATCAAAAGAAGTGTGGCCAGCAGGTCGAGGAGGGTGATTCTACCCCTCTGCTCTGCTCTGGTGAGACCCAACCTGGAGCTCTGTGTCCAGCTCTGGGGTCCTCAACACAGGAAGGACATGGACCTGTTGGAACGGGTCCAGTGGAGGGCCACCAAGATGCTCAGAGGGATATAGCATCTCTGCTATGAAGACAGGCTGAGAGAGCTGGGGTTGTTCAGCCTGGAGAAGAGAAGGCTCCAGGGAGACGTCTGGGCATCCTTCCAAGATCTGAAGGGAGCTCCAGGAGAGCTGGGGAGGGACTCTTTGTCAGGGAGTGCAGTGACAGGACAAGGGGGAACGGTTTGGAATGGGAAGAGGGGAGATTTAGATGAGATACCAGAAAGAAAGTCTTTGCTTTGAGGTTGGTGAGACACTGGCCCAGGTTGCCCAGAGAAGCTGTGGCTGCCCCATCCCTGGAGGGGTTCAAGGCCAGGCTGGATGGGGCTTGGAGCAACCTGGTCTGGTGGGAGGTGTCCCTGCCCAGGGCAGGGGGGTGAAACTCAATGATTTTTAAGGTCCCTTCCAACTCTAACCATTCTATGATTCTGTGATTCTGGTCACTTGTGGAGGGACCATGAGGTAGACTTAGAGGGGAGAGCAGTGGATGTTATCTACTGGGACTTCAGTGAGGCTTTTGACACCTTCTCCCATAAGATCCTCATGGACAAGCTGATGAAGGGTGGGCTGGAGGAGCTCACAATGAGGTGGGTTGAAAACTGGCTGAACGGCCAGGCCCAGAGTGGTGGTCATTGGACAAAGCCTAGCTGGAGGCCAGCAGCTAGTACTGTACCCCAGGGGTCAATGCTGGGTCCAGTTCTGCTTAACCTCATCATTAATGGTCTGGGTGATGGGGCAGAGTGTACCCTCAGTAAGTTCACTGATGACCCCAAACTGGGAGGAGGGGTCGATGCACCAGAGGGTCGTGCTGCCATCCAGAGGGACCTCCATGAGCTGGAGAAATGTGCACGTGGGAACCTCATGAAGTTCAACAAGGGGAAGTGCAAAGTCCTGCACCTGGGGAGGAAGAACCCCAGGCACCAGGACATGCTGCAGGCCATCCAGCTACAAAGCAGCTCAGCAGAAAAGGCCCTGGAGGTCTTGTTGGGTACCAAGTTGAACGTGATCCAGAAACGTGCCCTTGTGCCAAAGAAGGTGAGTGGTATCTGGGTACCTGGGGCTGCATTAGAAGGATTGTTTCCAGCTGGCCAAGGGAGGTGGTCTTCCCCCTCTACTCAGCACTGGCCAGGCCACCCCTGGAGTGCTGGGTCCAGTTCTGGGCTCCTCAGTGTGAGAGAGACATGGCCAGGCTCAGGGGGATCTTACTAAGGTATATAAATACCTGAAGGAAGGGTGCAAAGAGGATGAAGCCAAGCTCTTGTCAGTGGGACCCAGTAACAGGACCAGAGGCAATGGGCACAAACAGAAGCATGGGGGGTTCCCTCTGAAACACTTTTTCACTGTGAAGGTGACCAAGCACTGGCATAGATCACCCAGGGAGGTTGTGGAGTCTCCATCCTTGGAGATACTCAAAAAACATCTGGTCGTGAGCAACCAGCTCTAGGTGGCCCTGCTCAAGCAAACATCTGGTCGTGAGCAACCAGCTCTAGGTGGCCCTGCCCAAGCAGGGGCGTTTGGACAAGGTAAGGTGACCTTCAGAGGTCCTCTCCAAACTCAGCTATTCTGTGATTAAATTTCAAGGAGCCCAACCTAAGCAGTGTTTGGAAATCGGGATGGCCATCTTGCTCAATACAGTTACGTATACATGACAAAACCACACATCCCAGTGGAGAAACTTGGACAGGAGAAGACCACGGCTGCCTGTTGCATGCTGGGTATCAATGTGTTAACTAGGCAGTAGATTGGGATCCCTATCACAGCTCCATTACCTCTTCTGGTGACTCACTGCTTGATGGACTTATTTTCCATGAGATGTTTCTTGTTTTCTTAGTGCTCACGTTCTCAGACAGTCCAAAATGTCTTAACTCAGCTTGAAAATCCCTTAACTCACTGAGATGCCTTCAGACCCTAATGAGATAATCCCAGGCCATCTCACTGGACTTGCTGGCTTGCCTGCTACTTCCCAAAATTGCACGTTGGTTTTTCTTAGCAGCCAGAGGGAGAGGCTGGCATGGTATGGCCTGGCACCCTTCTGCTGAACCTCCTGTTTGTAATCAGTGTCAGAGAATTAGCGGTGAGTTATGACTTAGGAGAAATGGAGATGTGGTCTGCTCTCCTGGTGGCATCCAGGAAATGCTTGGTGACCTCCTTGGGGGGATAATGAGGGTGGTAAGGGAACCCTACTTAATGAAGCAGCATTGAGGAGAGCAGGGATGTTGCATTTGGGGAACGTGCTGCTCCGTGGGTTTGGTTTTGGCTTTTTTGGGGCATTTCTTTTGGGTTCTTTTTATTGCAGAACCACCTGAAGGACACTTTCTTTGGATTAGCTCTTCTCTAATCAGCAGAGCTGAATTTTTCGGTGCCGTCGTGGCATGAATTATTCTCCTGGCGAGATGGTTTTGATTGAAGTTGCAACGACCACTCAGGGGTGTCAGTGTGTTGGCGTGAGGGCCTGAGAAGAGCAGATAAAAACCTGTTCTCCACTCTGTGTTGGCTTTCCATGTCATACAGTGGTGTTGTGCCATGGTCTTTCTCCAGGAAAACAAGGTGGGGGGACAAAAAATGAGCTCTTGTGACATAAGAGGTCAGCTGGAAATGGTGAGCAGGTGTTGCTGTATGCCAAGAGTGTTTTGCACAAAAATGAAGTGGTTTTGTAAGATCTTGGTTGATTTCCTGCTTCGTTCCCCCTTCTTCTGTGCCAGATTAAAAAATCTATATGCACTTGTGTGTGTAAACAGACATATGGATGCAGCTAGAGAGCTTGTGAAAAGGACAGCTTGGGGTTTCCTTCCCCTTTATCAGTGATAAAATGGAGGGGAAGAAAAGAGACTGTGGGAGGTTTTCTTCTTCTGAGAAACCTCATTTGGTCCTCAAAAATGTCCAGGGCTGCTGCCTCCTTGGGGATCTCTGCAGGACCTGTCCTCGGGGGTCTCCGCAGCATCCAGATGTGGTCCAGATGTGGTTTGGATGTGCTGAATGGCAGGAGAAGGGGATACCCACCTCTCTGGGTCTCCAGGCTGTGCTGGGGGTGAGCTCCCACCCCTGGGACCATCCCAGCAGAGCTGTCCCCAAACCAGGCTGTCCCCATGCAGGGGCTGAGTGTGTCCCACAGTAGGACTTTCCTTCTGGTCCTGGTGCAGTGCTATCTCCATCTCCTCCTCCAGCACAGGAAGCAGAGGTGTATTAAAGAGCTTGTCCTTTATCTCCGCTCTCCTGGGTTTGTTTTTTTTTTTTTCTAAATAGCTTCTACTAAACTTGTTATCCTTGAGGCACTTGGAGGAAATGTTGATAAACTTGCAGTGTTTAATTTGATTGTGCGAGTCCATTTGTTCCGTGCGAACACAAGGCTCGGGGTATTTAAGAGATGACATTCCTCTGATCCTCCTGTGCCCTCAGGACACCGGGAAAATCAAGTAGAAATAGCCCAGTAAATGGACTTGTTCTGCAAGGATACGGCTTTTGGGTGGCCACCTTGCTCGACATGGGTGTGCATGGGTCTCACCATCCCCTTCTAGGAGAAAAAATAGGAGAGAGTTAGGAGATCTCCCACCAGGAGTGGGCAGGGGGTGGTATAGCTGGCTCTTCACCCTTCTGGCTTCTTATTTTTTTGACTTCCACTGGGCATGAGATGAAGAAATAGAAATAAAAGACCTGCCTAGAGCCTTGTCTTAAAACTGAAGGAATTTTGATGCTTAAAACCTGTCTGAAACGAGAACAAGAAAGTTGCACCAGGGGAGGTTCAGGTTGGATATTAGGAACAATTTTTACAGGGAAAGGGTTATCAAGCCTTGGAATGGGCTGCCCAGGGAGGTGGTTGAGGCACCATCCCTGGAGGTGTTCAAAAGACGGGTTGACATGGTGCTGGGGGACATGGTTTAGTGGTGGTTTTTTTGTCAGAGTTAGGTTGATGGTTGGACTCGATGATCTTGAAGGTCCCTTCCAACCTAGGCCATCCTATGATTCTATTGCAGCTCTGGTACCATCAGCAGCATCGTTTGGAGC
The DNA here is from genome assembly GCF_001431845.1 of Calidris pugnax. Classification (NCBI taxonomy): domain Eukaryota; kingdom Metazoa; phylum Chordata; class Aves; order Charadriiformes; family Scolopacidae; genus Calidris; species Calidris pugnax. The sequence continues at coordinate 17,084 of NW_015090948.1, forward strand.
TGTGATTTCTCATGTGCAGCATTTAGCGGAGAAATGCCCACCAGGCCCATCACTTACTGCTCAATTGAGAATGACACGATGGGAACATCTGGATAAATGAATTGTCTCAGCAGAGCTTGTAATTGTGGTTTATTGGTCCTATTTATAGGCTGCAGATTATCCTCCTGTCAGTACTCACCGAGCTCTTGCGTGGCTGGTACCGCCGCGTTCAGATGTAACAGAGGGGTCTCTCTGGACCAGGAGTGTTTGCTGGGGTTGGGCTTGGACCACGTGAACAAGCACCAACTCTCTGAGAAGGTTTGTCCAACGCCGTAGACCTCTGCTGGCTTTCTCAGTCGTACTTATTTGGGGAAAGTTGATGCGAAATCATATACCAGTTGAACTTGGTGAGCCATGACATGCTTCAGGAATGGGATGCCAGGTGTTTTTTAATAATTAGTTCCAGAAATTGGGTGTGAACTCTGTCTCCTGGGAAGGGAGAAGGATTGCTCTGAGGAACAGGCAGCCCAGGGAGGATGTAGAGTCTGAAGCTGCGGCAGGGGAGATTCAGATTAGATATCGGGAAGAATTACTTTACTGAAAGAGTGGTCAGGCACTGGAAGGGCCTGCCCAGGGAGGTGGTGGAGTCACCATCCCTGGAGGGATTTAAGAAACGTGTAGACATGGCTCTTCAGGGCATGCTCTAGTGCCTGAGATTATTGGTTTGTGGTGGGGTGTTGTGTGTGGGGTGTTGTGTGTGGGGTTGTGGGTGTGGGGTTTAGTTGGTGGGTGGTGGTTTTGGGTTTGTTGGGGTTTTTTGTTTGTTTGTTTGGTTGGTTTTTTTTAACGTGGTTGGACTCGATGATCTCGGAGGTCCCTTCCAACCACTAAGATTCTGTGATTCTCTGGAGATCTTCAAACCCCTCCTGGATGCCATCCTGAGTGATGTGCTCTGCGCAGCCCTGCTTTGGCAGGGGAGTTGGACTGGATGGTCTCTAGAAGGTCCCTTCCAACTCCAACAATTCCGTGAGAGGTGTTCTCCATTGGGTCATCTGGTTTCTCTTCCTCCCCAAAGGGTGAGGGACCTGGTGTGACCTCAGATGCTCCTGCTGGAGCCGTGTGCTGAGCTGCCCACCTGCAAGCTGGTCCCTCCAGCCCCTCCGTGGGGCTGACTAAGAGCAATTTAGACCAAGCACCCTGGTGTTTAGTTTAGACTTGGATCTACCTCATTACTTTAAAGCTGGAGCTGCGTCATGGTCTCCTCTGCTTCGTGGTGGTGGCCGAGCTGCTTTGCCCAGAAGCTCAGCTCTGTGGGACTAATTAATTACCCCAAAAGATCAGCTTGGCTATTCTGATTCCAGGACCAGATTCATCGGCACAGCAGCTATTTTGGGGGGACGTGGAGCTGCTGGCAGAGCTGGGGGCAGCTGGGGGGGTTCTGGTGGCTCACCCATGAACGCGTCGGCAGGAGCTGATGACTTGCAGATATTTTTCATGCCAGGGCATGGCTTGGCACAGCGGGGTTGGCACACTGGGCAGCAGCAAGGAGGGCTGAGGTGGGGTGGACCAGAGGAAATGGTCTGAAGTTGGGGCAGGGGAGGTTTAGATGAGATATCAGGAAGAATGACTTTCCTGAGAGGGTGGTCAGGCACTGGAAGGGCCTGCCCAGGGAGGTGGTGGAGTCACCATCCCTGGAGGGATTTGAGAAGTGTGTAGAGGTGGCACTTCAGGGCATGCTCTAGTGCCTGGGATTGTTGGGTTGTGTCTGTTTGTGGGGTTTTTTTTGTTTGGTTGGTTTTTTTTGTTGTTGTTGGTTGGTTGGTTTGGTTTTTTTTTTGTATTTGGACTCGATGATCTCAAAGGTCCCTTCCAACCACGAAGATCCTGTGACACTGGCTGTGCCGGGCGATGCCGCAGCTGCGGGTGTCACTCCAGCTGAGCCAGGCGCCTTCATCCCAAATATATCCACCCCGTGGCACCCCCCCTTAAAAAATAAGTATCTCTGGGGAATGCTTCCCTGTGGCTGCGGGCATCCTGTGGGGAAGGACCTCGCCGGGGTGGGATTTCTCTGGCCGGGTCCAGAAATGTGTGGGTGCTGCCAGCTCCTGGTACCCTGCCCCACTGCCACCCCAACACACTCACGGCGTGTTTCAGGTTGTTTATCTATTACCTTATGAACAACAGGTTGATCGTTACCTTATCATCTCGTTATCTACTTTGTTACCTTCAGGTTGTCAGGTTACCACCATCTCCAGGCTCACCCTGCAGCCTTGCAGAGGAAGAAATCAGCTTTTTTCTTTTAATTTACAAATTTCCAGTCTCAGTTGCAGTGGTTAAAAAAAAAAACCAACCACAAACCAGAAGCCTTGCTTAGGATTTACAGCATTCAGGTCCCATCAAACCCTAAAACCAGACCTCCATGGCTTCCCACCAGCGGTCCAGCCCCGTCCTCATCCTGCCTGCAGCATCCCTGAAACCCACGCCGTTGCCATGGTAACGAGGAAAACAGTTTTAATTGCGGTTCTTAGTGGGGAGGGGAAAAAATATTTAGAACTGAGCAAAGCCCTGCTTTTCAGGGCAGGGATACTGGGCTCCTTGTCCACAGCCTCTGGTGGTGGGGTGGCTTGGGAGAGCTTGTCCTCATCCCAGTGCTATCCTACATCAGCTCAATTATCACAATTTGTTTTTTAGTAATTACAGCTAGTCTTTTAAGGCATTTTTAAGGATTTTAAATTAAGATGGTGGTATTTAAGGCAAAACCCGGGAGGGGGGGGGGGTTGCAGAAGAAGAGGGAGGTGGAGCGGGTGCAGGCTGCTTCTCCTTTCCCCACCCTCTCTGCTGGTCTCTGGGGACACACTGACCATCACGGGGACATAAGGACACCCTCCATGGTCAGGCACGTCTCCATCCCTCCAGCTCAAAGCAGAGAAGAGCCCCCAAGAGCTGCCATTCCCAGGGGAGCCCTTGCTGGTGATTTTTGGCACTGGGAAAGCTCCCAGAGAAGCCCCATCCCAGCTGGGAAGAGGGAGCATGATTTGGGAACACCGCTCCTTCAAAACTGGAGTCACCATCCCTGGAGGTATTTAAGAAACGCATAGACGTGGCTCTTCAGGTCAAGCTCTAGTGCCCAGGGTTATTGGTTTATGGCGAGGTGTTGAATGTGGGGTTTAGTTGGTGGGTGCGGTGTTTTTGGTGGGCGTTTGGTGTGGTGTGGTTTTTTGGTTTTTTTTTTGGTTTTTTCTTTTTTTTTTTTTTGTGGTTGGACTCAATGATCTCAGAGGTCCCTTCCAACCACTAAGATTCTGTGATTCTGTGAGATCTCCTCAGGGTTGGGGGAAGCAGGACCAGCCCAAGTGCTCCAAGCAGGGCTTTTTCTCCACGTACGACTGGATGGTCCTTGTGAGAAGCAAAGAGAGATTTCAGGTACCTTCCTGTGGGGGCAGAGGCACCCAATGGAAAGGCTTTGGTGGTGTCCTCTAACTCCAAATATCTTCACCAGGTTTCACAGCCTGGCTGTCAGCTGTAAGGAATAGAAGCTGGGGTGTAGCTTTGGGCTGTGGTGGCCATTCACAGCACCTGGCAAACATCGTTAAAAACAGCTGCTCCTTCAGTTTCCTCCTGCTCCCAGGCAGGTTGAGAAGTCAGGGACAACCACCCTTAGATGTCATATCCTTAGGTCCTCCGGCTGCTCTTCAAAGCCTCAAGGGTGTCCCACAGTGTGGGTTGGTGGCCCGAGGACTTCTCTGCTTCCTTCTTCACCATGACCGAACGGAGCCATCGCGGAGCTTCTTGGAAGCCTGGCCAGGTATCTGCCCTGGGGTTCACCCACCCACCCCCTTGCAGCCATATGGTCTCCTCAGCCTCAACCTGCTCTGGGTGGACCTGCTTTGGTGGGGGGGGTGGACTAGATGATCTCCAGAGGTCCCTTCCAACCCCATATCATTCTGTGATTTTTCTGCACAGTCCCACCTCAGGTCTGATTTGGGGGGGGGGATCCGTGGGGGTCTAAGATTTGTTGATCCCCTTCTCCTACTTGTAAGCATATAATCTCTGGAGGCTTTATTTTGGAGGCTCTGTACCCTCACTCAGCTGGAGGAGATGGTATTTTGGGAGATGGAGGCTTGCAAAGGAGATGTAGGGCTGTCTGAAAGCCAAAAGCTTGACTTTACCTTCTCTCCAAAGAGAGTTTTTTAGTCTGTGACTGAGGATTCCATCTCTTTCTGGACACCAAAAATAGCAGGATCCTCCCTGCTCCTGGAGCTGGGCTTGGTTTTTCCTGCCTGAGCGTGGCAGGGAGATGTTGCTCTCCTGGGCTGTGGGGTGGAAGGTGGGATGACAAAGAGGAAGGCAGCAGCAAAACAACCCCTCCCAGGGTTGTTTACAGGCTGCCCAGGGAGGTGGTTGAGTCCCCATCCCTGAATGTGTTGAAGAGTCGTTTAGATGTGGTGTTGGGGATATGGTGTAGGGGAGAACTTTGTAGAGTGGGGTTGATGGTTGGACTCGATGATCCCAAGGGTCTTTTCCAACCTGAGTGATTCTAAGATGGACAGAGTCTCATGAGATGTGAGACGTGGCAGCTCAGGACCCACAGAGCTGGACGGGATGGACTCGGCTGGTGATTTTTGGCCATGGATGGTTGATGAGAGAGAGTGGAAGACATTAAAGCACTCGGCTACAGGTGAGTCCAGCTTTGCTTTCAGTTGGCCATAAAACTGTTGTGGTCAGGTAGTGCTTTGTCTAAGCAAAGGGCAGAAACTCAGCTCTGGAAGAGCGTCCAGACTTCGCTTTCCCTTGGCCCCTTTCCCCCCAGGCCCCTCCTGCTCACCCCACACGGGGTTCTAGAGGTGTGCGGGGCCAGCGGGTGGTGGTGGCCACGATGCCACCTGCTCCTGCTGAAGATGCAATCCCAACCAGAGCAGAGTGGGTTTAACAAAGGCAGGGATGTGAAAATAAAAGGGATGAGAGACTTTTTATTTTGTATTTTAAGCCACAGCTGCAGACCCCTCCATCAGGATGGGAGAACCTCCTTCCATGCCTGGTCTGACCGATCATAGCCCTATGGCCACCTCCTCACCCTTCTGCGCTGCTCCTCAAGGAGCTACTTGGCTCCTCTCCTGGGGTCCATCTGGTGTGCACGGAGCCATCCGAGCACTGAAATCAGAGTCATAGAATGGTTAGAGCTGGAGGGGACCTTAAAGATCATGGAGTTCCAACCCCCTGCCCTGGGCAGGGACACCTCCCACCAGACCAGGTTGCTCCAAGTCCCCTCCAACCTGGCCTTGAACCCCTCCAGGGATGGGGCAGCCACAGCTTCTCTGCTCCCATGCCTGGACTGACCGATTGTAGCCCCATGGCCACCTCCTCACCCTTCTGTGCTGCTCCTCAAGGAGCCACTTGGCTCCTCTCCTGGGGTCCATCTGGTGTGCACGGAGCCATCCGAGCACTGAAATCAGTCATAGAATGGTTAGAGTTGGAAGGGACCTTCAAGATCATCCAGTTCCAACCCCCCTGCCCTGGGCAGGGACACCTCCCACCAGACCAGGTTGCTCCAAGCCCCATCCAGCCTGGCCTTGAACCCCTCCAGGGATGGGGCAGCCACAGCTTCTCTGGGCAACCTCTTCCAGTGTCTCACCACCCTCACAGCAAAGAATTTCTTTCTGGTATCTCATCTAAATCTCCCCTCTTCCAATTTAAAACCGTTCCCCCTTGTCCTGTCACTGCACTCCCTGACAAAGAGTCCCTCCCCAGCTCTCCTGGAGCTCCCTTCAGATATTGGAAGGCCGCTCTGAGGTCTCCCTGGAGCCTTCTCTTCTCCAGGCTGAACAACCCCAGCTCCCTCAGCCTGTCTTCATAGGAGAGGTGCTCCAGCCCTCTGATCATCTTTGTGGCCCTCCACTGGACCCATTCCAACAGGTCCATGTCCTTCCTGTGCTGAGGACTCCAGAGCTGGACACAGTGCTCCAGGTGGGGTCTCACCAGAGCAGAGTAGGGAGGTAGAATCATCTCCCATGACCTGCTGGAGCCAGGCTTCTCTTGATGTGGGTGGCTCTCTGGGCTGCCAGTGCATGTTGCCAACTCATGTTGAGCTTCCCATCCATGAGCTCTTCCAAGTCCCCCTCCTCAGGGCTGCTCTCCAGCCATTCTCCACCCAACCTGTATTTGTGCCTGGGATTGCCACATCCCAGGTGCAGGACCTTGCACTTGGCTTGGTTGAACTTCATGTGATGTGCATGAACCCACCTCTCCAGCCTGAAACACGGCTGCTGCCCGAGCACAAAGTATAATTACAATTTCCCTTCCGATTGCTGACGTGGGTTTGCTTTGGTTACTGTTGTGTCTTCACGTGTGATGACGGGAGCAGCCACCCATCACCACGGGCTGAGCTGGGGAAGGGCAAAGCCAGTCTCCCTGTGGCTCTTTAGCTTGAAAAAAATTCAGCTTTTATTCTGTTAACTCTTTGCTTCTGCGTCCCGAAGATGCTTTAGCCTGAGCTCTGCTAAGGCTGCTGGTGAGCGGGAAAGGGTAATTTTGCACATGGGGACGCTGAGCAGAAGCTGCTTTTAGCAGCTCCAGGCGCCCCATTAATTAAATCAGCAGATTCTGCAGGGCCTCCCTCCGGCGCTGCCGTGTGCCCTCGGGCACAGCCAGGCGGCCGCTGCCGGCCCAAAAACCAACCCCGGCTGATGAGATGCAGAGAGGCTGCTTAGAAAACATTGCTTCCCCCAGGTGGGTTTTTAATTGAATAGTCAGGGTTTGGGTTAGCTCTGCTTCTCTGGGCTTAGCCCTGAGTAATTGGGATGGGGAAAAAAGAGAGAGAGATACAGACCCTCTTTTTTTTTTTTTTTAATCACAGGCAATTTTAAAGCAGGTAGGATTTGAAACTCATGGTCATACCTGTCCTTCCAGAAGGTGGGTGGACCAGCACAGACAGGGCTTGTTCTCTCCCCGCAGTGTCTCTTGCTCAGGGCTGCTCCACTTGTTCCAAATATTAAAAAAAACCACCCAAAATCTCAAAAAATATACTTGAGTGGTGAGAGGTGCAATGGGTCTGAGGGACTTGCAAAGTGTAGGGCTGCAAAATGCAGAGAGAGGAGCTTCAAAAGCATGCTGGTGATTAAAAAAAAATCCAAACCCCTTATTTTTAGGCAATTAAAAGTATTGTTGGTAGGTCCACTGTACTTATTTCTGCCCCCTTTTGGCTGAACCTGGGCTAAAGGGGGGTGCCCCCAGGGCTGGCAGCTCAGGGTGGGTTTCCTGAAGGTCTTTGATAAAGGCACCAGAGGGTTCTTTGGGTCTGACCGGTATTTTTTAATAGCACCACTTGGGCCATGAAATCCTGGAAATAATTAACACAAACAAAAAAAAAACCCTTTGCTGCTGGTCATTTCCTTAAAACTCCTTGTGCTTTTGGCTGTGGATGAGCATTTAAAGTGGGCTCCAAGTGGCAAAACCTGATGGGAATTCAAAAAAACATATATTTTCTTTATACCTCCCTACCTACGGTCTCAAAAAAAAGATTTAAGAAATAAAATAACTCCGGTAATGCTCTCAAACGTGATCTCACATGCGTGTGTCTGTAAGTGTGTAACAGCAGTGCCTCTGTCTTGTGTTGCAGCACCTACGGGGAGCTGACCAACTGCACGGCGCTCATCGCCGAGCGGCTCGACTGCTACTGGCCCAACCGCCTGGTGGACGAGTTCTTCGTGGCCGTGCACAGGCAATACTTCAAGAACTGCTCTCCCTCGGGCCGGGCGCTGCACGACCCCCCCAACGGCGTCCTCTGCCCCTTCATCCTGCTGCCCGTCCTCGTCACCCTCCTCATGACGGCGCTGGTGGTGTGGAGGAGCAAACGCAGCGAGGGCATCGTCTAGGGGACGCCCCGCCGCCGGCGTGGGGCAGGGATGGGGTGTCCCCACCCCAAAAGCAGACGTTTTGGGAGGACACTGGCAGAGGAGCAGCCCGGGGAGGGTACCAAGGCAGAGACAGTACCCCCTGCCCAGTGGTTTCCAAATAAATCTGTCATTTAAGACTCATTTGGCACTTGGGGGGATGCCCCACCGTTGGGGAGCCCTCTTGGGGGTACCAGGGAACACAGCTCCCCTCGGCATCGGTGCTGCCACCATCTCTCCCATCTGTTTCCCTCCTGGCACCCCTACAGCCTTGCATTTTGCCAAAAGAAGAAATTTTTAAAAAAAAATAAAGAAAAAGGGTCAGGGATGAGGGGTTTGGAGTCCTGCTGGCCCCATGGTGATGGCACAGCATCAGGAGGTGGAGGTGGGTGTAACCCCCCCGGGTGATGGAACCATCACAGCTTTCTCTTTTGGTCCTTTGTTGTTTTTTTTCTCCACAGCAGGAAAAGGCATCTCATCCCCTGGCCCCCAGCACAAGGCCGAGGTGTGCATGGGGTGGGTTTGTCTGGGAGGTGGGGAGCGATGGGTACAAACTGGTGGTGGGAGCTGGTAGCACCCAGGGGTGGCACCAGTGGTGGCCTTGGCGGTGCTCTGGGCTAACGAGCAACAGGAATAAGGTGCATTTCCTACCTAATAAATACATAAACAAACAGGTGCCCGTCTCTGGTCTGCAGATACTCCAAACCCACCTGGACACCACTCTGGGTGACCCTGCTCTGGCAGGGGGTTGGAGTAGATGACCTCCAGAGGTCCCTTCCAACCCCTACCAGTCTGTGATTCTGTGACACCCAGCCACCCACCTGGCCCACCCTGGGCTGGCAGGTCCCAGCTCCCCTTCCTCTTCCAGGACACTCCAGCCTTTTATTCCTTTGCCATTTGATATGGGGTTGGAGTCCTGCTGGCCCCACGGTGATGGCACAGCGTCGGGAGGTGGAGGTGGGTGTAACCCCCCCGGGTGATGGAACCATCACAGCTTTCTCTTTTGGTCCTTTGTTGTTTTTTTTCTCCACAGCAGGAAAAGGCATCTCATCCCCTGGCCCCCAGCACAAGGCCGAGGTGTGCATGGGGTGGGTTTGTCTGGGAGGTGGGGAGCGATGGGTACAAACTGGTGGTGGGAGCTGGTAGCACCCAGGGGTGGCACCAGTGGTGGCCTTGGCGGTGCTCTGGGCTAACGAGCAACAGGAATAAGGTGCATTTCCTACCTAAATAAATAAATACATAAATAAATAGAGCCCATCTCTGGTCTACAGATATTCCAAACCCACCTGGACACCACTCTGGGTGATAAATACATAAACAAACAGGTGCCCGTCTCTGGTCTGCAGATACTCCAAACCCACCTGGACACCACTCTGGGTGACCCTGCTCTGGCAGGGGGTTGGAGTAGATGACCTCCAGAGGTCCCTTCCAACCCCTACCAGTCTGTGATTCTGTGACACCCAGCCACCCACCTGGCCCACCCTGGGCTGGCAGGTCCCAGCTCCCCTTCCTCTTCCAGGACACTCCAGCCTTTTATTCCTTTGCCATTTGATATTTGGGGCTTTTTTTTTCAGGGGCAGGTGAACAATTAATTAAAAAAAACAAACAAAACAACAAATCAGCATAATTTGATGGAGAGCACTCAGGTCTCTGCCTGACTACGGTCAGACTACGGTCACTGCCACCAGGAAGAGTGGAAGAGCCTTTCTGGAAGATGGCTACCTGCCTAGGGTAAAAATGAATTAAAACACCCCAAAACAACACCAAACAACCCAAAACTACCAACCACAAGAAAAAAGCAGCCGGTTGTTCCAAAATTATGGAATTACAGAAGCCAATCCCCACACAACTGCTATCTGCTGGTGAGCCTCTATCCACTGACCGGCCACAGGGGAAGGTGACAGTTTGGGGACATATAGGACAGTTTGCCTTCTGCTGTCACAGGGGTCCATCCATGAGCGTGTGGGATGGAGACAAGCTCCCCGTGAGATTTCTCTAGTGTTTTGGCCACTGAGTGCCTCGCTGAGAGGTGGAAATGGAGAGAGGCTGGAAAGAGCAGCAAGGGAGGGTGACAGTTTGGGGACATAGAGGACAGTTTTGCCTTCTGCCCTCACAGGGGTCCATCCATGAGCGTGTGGGATGGAGACAAGCTCCCCGTGAGATTTCTCTAGTGTTTTGGCCACGTGCAGTGAACCATGGCCCCCCTGGCACCCAGCTTAGTGCCTCGCTGGGAGGTGGAAATGGAGAGTGGCTGGAAAGAGCAGAGAAGAGTTGTATCTATTCAAATATATATCTAAATATACATATATAAATACATATAAAATAAATATAATTTTTAAAAAATATCTCCCAGTTCCTCATGCTCAGGAAAAAAATAATTGCTGGGAGGTGGGGACTGGCTTTGGTGACAGCCCAGGAAGCAGGGACTTTGTCCCTTTTTGCATCTTCGTTAAGGCAAACCAGTTCAGCATTTTCAGCTTGAAAATAACAGAATTGTTCTGATTCAATACATAAAAACTGGACATACTTTCCAACCTCTCTATTTTTGTGAGTGCTTTATTCCTTACCTTAACCAACATTACTATTTTGGCAGCAAAGCTCCCTCACCGCAGTCACCTGCTTAAGATAGCGTTCCGTTTTACATACACCCAGAGATGTTATCCCAAAAATGAAGCTCACGATGAGGCTCTCCTTCTGCATGTCACTTCCCTGCTGCCCTAGACCTCTGGTAACACCTACAGGAACCTGTGAAGCTGGAAGGGAAAAGGCACAGGGAAAACTTAACAGCCAAAGTTGCACCGTGCTTAAAATCTGCAAACCCAGCTCTGGAGGTGGTTTTGGTTTCCTTCTGAGGTTGCAGAGGAAAGAACGAAGCATCATCCTTCAAGGGGATAAAAAAACCCAACAGTCAACACCCGAGCATCACACACGCACACACTTGCTCCATATGAAACCACACGAACGTTTATTTCTATGGTTTATCTATTTATAAAAGCTTCAATGTGTTCCATTGTACCTCCTCTCACGGGATTTCCACCACCAAAACACCTTGTGGTCTCCGAGGCTGCGCCAACGTCCCCCCGGGGTGCTCCTCAGGGGGTTTCCTCTGCAGTGATTCCTGGGGTACACACCCCTCTCTCCTGAAGGATCTCTGCGTTGGATACACAGCTACTTACAGAAAAGGCCATTTATAGCATCCCACCCTTTCAAATCAGCAAAAAACCAGGTGCCTGTTGGGTGTTTCAAGGAGGGGGCAGCACATTTTTACTCTCAGCTGCGTTATTAGTCGCTCCCTCTCAGTGCAGAATTGTGGAGAACACAATTAGGTGTTCTCCAGGTAATTTATGGTGCTTGAATTTATTTTCATCAGATCAAACAGCATCTGATGCTCCCTCACCACATCCAGATCAGAAAGCCAAAGGCAGATTTCTTTTTAAAAAAAAAAATCTCCCTTTCATTAAATTTTCACAGAAATATATAATATATATTATATATATATATAATTTTACTAATACTACACATTTAATTAAGTTACAGGTTAGCCTATATTTCTTTTAACTACTTCACACAATGAATAGAAACAAAAAAAAATACTGTCGCCCAAACCAGAGCTGAAAATAACAATGTAAAAATTCCAAACGTGTGACAAAAAAACATACTTACATTAAATATAATCAAGAATTGCAATATCAGAAGTAGAATTCCATTTCGTGCTTGCATTCTGGCAAGCTCTAAGCCTCAGCTGAAGGACTCTTGGAAAAGGCTCCTATTGTTTCTGCTCATCAAAGGCAACAGTATTATGATTTGGTTCACAGGAGACCATTTTATTGCCAACTTGAAGTGTTCCAAAAAACACACCACCTTTTCTGGTTTCTTCCTTTTTTTTTTTTTTTTTTTTTTTTTTTTTTTTTTTCTTCATTCCCCCCTCCAAACTAAGCAAGAGTTTAAAAAAAGTGTAATTACAATTTCAATAGTGATTTCTTTTAACTTCTCAAGCATATCTCATCAACAGGATATACAGTACAGTTCAGAAGAGTAAACATTTTTTTAAAAGTAAGCAAACAACTTTTTCAACCAACATACACAATTTCTTGCTGTATTTATGCTCAACTCTCCTTTTAACATGGACAAGTTATGAAGTTAGTTTTCTTCTTCAGTACAACATGGACACAGGACTAGTACAATCCGGGCTGGTTTTGTTGTTGTTGTTGTTTGTTGTTGTTGAAGTTAAGGACAACTCTAGTATGGAAGCCATGGTTCTGCCATTCATCTCCCTTCATCATCTCGCATAGCGCTTAATGTAATCTTCAACTTTATTCCGAAAGTCCTCCTAGAGGAAAGCACAGTCAGAGTTACCCCGAGCTTGTCAGACACTCGTGTAGGACTATGGTGGTGGTGGCATTCCCAAATTAGCATCGGGAGGGTCACATTTCCATCGAGTCAAAGTCCTGCTGCTCTCCCCAAGACCCAGCACACATTTCCAACACAGTCCTTGTTAAGCAGGTATCTGCACTCCACGGGGTATCTCCTCTGGAGACCAAGCTGGACAAAGAGTTGGCCATTGCCCACTATCAACGTCGGTGCAAACAGAGCGTGTCGTTTATTACAGCCTAGAGAATTAAAAGCTCATCATCCAAGTCACTCGTTTGTTGAAGTGGTTCAGAGGGAATGCGCTTCCCTATAGCCCTCCACAGAAAACCTATGGAACTATTATATATATATAGAGAACCTCTGTATCTATGGACACACATTTCACAGATGCTGAGTGAAATTCCAACAAACCCTCCTCATTTGATCCTCGTCCAAGCCGGGATGCCAAGAGAGATGCTACCCCCCTCTGAGGTTATTCTGAGCCTGAACCCTGCCCCGCGCGCCTACAGCCTGGGATTAGATGTGTCCAACACAACCACACTGAGTGGCTTCTGCTCCAAAAGAAATGTGGGTTTCCCCCATGTCTTGATCAGCATTTAACTAAATTTAGCACTAAAACTTCTGCTAGCCATCACATCACAGCAGAATAAAGCAGTAATATGGCCTTTTTGCAATAGCTAGCCTTGGAACGCATCAGTATTTCCTTGCATCCAACACAACACTTCAAACAGCTCCTGATCACTCCCTTTATGATGGTGTGGTTTTCTGCCAGAGTTTTTTCTATCAACAAAGGGGTAAAGGCCATCTCGTGGTTAAAGTCCCAAATCCAGGGGTAAAAGAAGAACTACGATCCCTCAGAAACGCTGATTTCATTTTCTATCTGACAAAGCGTGTCGCAGAGATGTCCGTGAACTATAAGCAAAGTGCTCTGAATCTCAAAAGAAGTCTGACACACAGTTTTAAGGCCAAAAATATCAGAGCTGGGGAAACAAAAATACACAGTGCACTTCAGGGAAGAAAACACCCACCACTAATGGCTCTTCTCAAGAGAGGAGAAATGAAAACAGAGAGCACAGACTGCGATCCTCCACGACTGGAAATCACTGTAAGATGTTTGACATCTCGGCATCGGGCAGTAGGAGCAGCCCTGAGACAACTGATCCCTAACAGAAACCAACTCTTGGTGGCTGCAGAAATCCCCTTCCTCCTCAGAGACAGGCTGCTTGCACTTCAGGAGAAAGGAGCAGCTATTCTGGTACAACGTGACACCTGCTAAAGGCAATATTCTGTGTGGTGACTTTTGAACCCTGCTGCAAACACACCCATTTCCGTGCTCACACAATTAAGTGGGTGAAGAACCCAGCACTCCAGAGCTAATACCACCTTCATTTTAAATAAGATTTCAGGTACTAGGCAACTTCAATCCTTTGATGACAGTTCTGGTAGCTGAGTATCGCATTAAAGTGGTTTTGAGTAATTACTTATAAACAACATGTCTGTTAGAGTGGTTCCCAGATCTTGGGCTTCCTCGGGGAAGAAGAATCTTTCAGTGCCCTAAGCATGTTAAAATGCCACACAAACAATAGAAAAGCGACCTTTTGAATTCGTTTTCAACTCTGATACACTGTGGACTACCTCAGTGCAAACCAGAATAATGACTCCTAATGGCAAACAATGGTGGAAAATGCAATGACTCCTAATGGCAAACAATGGTGGAAACCTCTCGCTCACTGGTTATGGTGGGTCCTCCCAGTATTATGGACTGACCACTCACGGCATCGGGGCACATGGATCACAACGTTGCATCCCATACGTGAGGCCTCCTGGACTTTCCTGCTCTTGTGAGGAGGATGGTGTTCTCCAAGAGATGGGTCACTAAGAGAAACTGGGCCAAGAAATACCCCTAGACATGCAATAGGGCCATCTGCAGTATCTACATTATCTAAGAGCAGTGCAGTACAGGCAGCTCAGAGCATCCTCTGCTTTTTCACCGGTGCCTTTATGAAGTTTTTAAATGGGAAGACGGGCTTTTGGCACTGACTTAACTCAGCAGAGAAGGAACTCTCCAGAAATCCATGGGCTTTCGACACTGACTTAGCGTGGATTTCTGGAGAGTTCCTTCTCTGCTGAGCTGTTGCTTAGGCCGTCACTTAGGCTGAAGGAGCTGTCAGCACTGGTGAGAAGACTGTTGCTTAGGCTGACCCCCCAGCTGAAGGAGCTGTCAGCACTGGTGAGAAGACATCACCACGGTGCTCGCCGCATTGTGACCCTGGTGGCTGAACAGGAGGTCCTCATCCCGTGGCTGTAACATCCATCTTTGCACGCCATATGGCGTAACGGCTCCTAATTAACAGGGGGCACTTGGCTATGTTCACATCTGACTGATCAGAATTCAAACCATTAAATCAGAGCAGCACATTAAAGAGAGAAACACACACAACCCCGTTAGGAACGCCGCGGGGAAGGAGGGCTGGTTCCACAGGGAGTGGAGCTGGAGATGTGTCCTTCACCCGGCAGGTGGATGCTGTGTGTGCAAGCACCCATGGCCACGTGGTACCTACCTGCCCTGGTACTCCCTGCTGTGCATTTTACCCTCTCTTAACTTCCCACCAAGGACAGATCCTACGTGGAGGCACTACCAGAGAGAGAGCTTTGCCCTGAGCTGCGGGGAGGTGAGAGGGAGGAGAAGAGCAGTTCCTGAGGAGCACCGTAGGAAGCAATCCCTGCATGAGTAATGCTGGCCAAAATCACTGCTTCATTTGATGGAAATCATCTGGGGACAATCAATCCGAAGGAAATTCAAAATTCATCAGTGGATTAAGAGTATGGAATAGATGAGCCGCAACGTATTTCGTAATATCATCAGCTGAAAATTAGGTTACAGCACCATAAAGTTAAAACATACACCTCATCAAGCTTCTCCTGGGTGTATTTTTGTACTCAAATAAGTTTTGTGTATACAAAGACATTTAACTAATAGCCTTTAAGCAGATAAATATATGTATTTTACTAAGAGCTCTGGCCAAAGACATAAATTTCAAACAACTTATTGATTTCATAATTTTCATTTGTACTGTCTGTTCTTACCAGACAGAACGATAGATGCAAAGATTTGCATTAAGAAAATATTAAAAAGAATATCTTTATCTCATTAGCTTTAGATAAAAAATACTGACTGATATAATATTAGGAAAATTCACTTAAGCCCCAACTGCTGCTTGTCTTAAAAAAATGCCACAGTGAAACGAGATTAAAAAATAAATACAGCAGACTATAAGAAGTTGTTACAAGAGATTTTACACTGAAAGCATAAACAACCTCAGTACCTGGTCAGAGTGGTAATTTATCACTAATTATGCATCTTTGAGAGCACTTGGGAGAGGCCAGACAGGCAATTACAGAAACCAAAGGGAAAGAGCCACCTCAAAACCCCAGCAGAGAGTCAGAGTTTACAATTTCTAAAAGCAGATTGAAGCACACACTCAAGAATGAGGTACCCTTTCGAAAACTGGGGTTTGACCTGATTTAGCACCTCTATGAGAGAAGACTTCAGTTTTTTCCACAATTTATACTGCACTGAGTTGTACTGATTAACTGCTTGTCTATTATTTAACTTTTAATTTGGAAAAGAAAGAAGATCTGCTCACTTAGCCAAAGTAAACACAATCCTTCTCTGTGAGTACTGTGACAGCTACCAGGGAAGCTTGGAAAAGTTGGAACGGAAACTTTATCTCAGGATTTTTAAAATATTATTATTATTATTTAGAACAAACCTATACATAAGAATTACACAATTTAAAAAAAAAGAGAAAACAATCAGATTTAGCTCATTATCCTTAATATACCCACTATAGGTACCACTTCACACACAGCAGTATTTGGCAAAATTTTTCTTCTTCCTACTCCCATCACTGACCTCAGTTTCTGCCCTTAAGTACATCAGAGAGTGTTGAGAAGGTTGAAGGCCACCCTGGCCAGTCCCTGCAGGACAATGCGCAGTGGATGGCATCTGTCCCTCAACTGCAACACAAACAACCCAGATACTGGGACAAACTCTGACCCACCTTCATGTCATTTAGCTTTACAATTCTGTAAGAGTCAAAGGGAGATAAAGATAGGTCACAAAAATATTCAGTTGCTCCTGCCCTTCCCTCCTTCATGTTAAACAATGAAATAATAATAATACTTATTATTATTATAATAAAGCACTATTTTAACCCAAAGCTTATCACCAAGATTAAATTCCAAACAATTTCTCCTAGGACCTTACCTGTGGTTTTACCTAAAGTGTTTAGGAAAGGGTTGTTCAGAGCAGCAGGAGCCAAGCAAGAATCAGATGACATCACTCAGCTCCAACCAAAGATTTCGGAGGACGATATAATAACCAGGTAGATTTACCCATTAGCCCTATGAATTATATTTAAAGTGACCTTTTCTTTCTTTTCCATCTCACAGGAAAGAATGAGTATTCACGCCCACCAACCCCCACACACCCACTCCCATTTAAAAAGGAGCTGAATGAAACCTTTGACTAATACAAAAATCTCAAGTGCGAGCTGTTTTTCCAATTCATGTTCCTCCCTTGCTATCATTTCCCTGTCATTGTTTTATTTCGCTCAGCCTCTACATCGTTTGAAGAATGTGCCACACTCTGTAATTAAATTTTAGCTCTGTGAAGAAAGAGGAGGATGGGGGGGGGTGAAAAACCTATAGGTAGGTATCTCCCCCAGGCTCCCATGGGGAGCAGGTGCAGTTGAAACTGCATCCATTTTCACAGCCCGTGTTCTCCACTTCAGATTTAAAACACCATTTCTAGACAATTCTAATTTTGCAAACTGATAAGAAAATGCATTAATAGATCTCTTTGGTAGCTAAGTCCTAAGGGGAAAAAGTGGTGGAATTCTTAGGGGTGGGGGTGGTGTATCAAAAAATATAATAAATAAATCACTGCTCTGTTTTTACTGCAACTATTTGGAAAAAAAAAGCAGCATTGTGGGGAAGAGGAGAAACGCTAAGTTTTGGTGCTTTTTTTCTAAAGTATCTGTACAGATAGAAAGGTTACACAATTGATGTGAGAAGGAGCTACCTGCCTGCCAGGACACTGCTCCGGGGAGAAGCTGAAGATGTGTTGCAAAGGCAGAGCAGAGCATTATCATGCTGAACGTGGAGCAGCACATCCATTTGTTGGAGATGCTCAGACCTTAAGTGACAACCATTTCCCTCGTGCTTCCACAAACTTCCTGTTGCTTGCCAGTGAAGCGTGGATAAAGGGAGAAAAAAGAAAAAAAGCAGCACTCTCTGAAATTATTGAAAGCAGCAAGGGCTATGGATTAGGAGGCAGGGTGAGAAAGCTGTCAGGGCAGCCAGGGATAATTGCGTCTAAATCCCATTTGTGCAAAGGTGAGGGAACTGAGCCAGCTGAACAGGGCAGAGCAGCTTCCCAAAGAAAATTGTTCCCTGGATCAAATGTGATGTGAGTCCTGACACACTTGCCAAACCTGCCCTTGGCTGGAGGCAGATGGTGGAGACTTCTGTGAGTTCTCCTGCCATGCAGCTGCCGTGCCCGACGACTCCGGTTTTGCCCTGGCTGTGACCGTGTTTTCTCATTTATTATCTCACCTAGATGGCTGAAAACAAAGCAAAACTTGTGGAAGATTAAACCAGGGAGCAGAGAGATGGCTCATCATCAGTGACTGATGTCAGGTGCTTCCTTCCCTGCTCCTCCAAAACTCCTGGGGGCAGCCTGAGGCTGGCACCAGGCACGCTGGCCCTCTTCTCAGTAGGGTTGTTGGAAAGGGTTAGAGAGAAAGCCCTTCAAGAAAATTACCTGAATCATCCCAATTACACCGACATTAACCTCCCCCGTGCTACAAACTCACTTCCACCCATGAGGATGCCACTCGTTCCCAAGAGAGGATATGGCCTGGGGATCTGAGATCTTAATGGCTAAATTAGGAGCGTGGAGGAAATGGGAGCTGCCTGGGTCTGGTGAGAGGGTTTTTGCAAGTCATACTCTGCTCAAGTCAAACCATGTTCAAATAAACCTGATCCAGCAGATGAGGGACACAGGGAACTCAGCTCAGAGACATCAGGCTCCTTGTTTGCACTCAACAACCCTCCTCTATCTTTCTGTTTTAAAGCCATGCATTTTTCTAAAGGACTCAAAGCAAAAGCTTTCCTTTTAAGCCACTTCTTTGCCTAAAGCATGTAAAACAAAAAGCTTTAAAACATCTGCATTTCTTCCACGTTTCTAGCATTACCTCAGCAAGTCGAACCATCTGCAAAAGCTTAACCAACTCTGCTGAACCTGAAAGAGGCTCCATCCATCATCAAAGTATTATGAAAAATGAATATGGTTTCTATAAATACTTTTCGCATTAGAAAAGTAATGTTTTTCTATTTACATCTGTTAGCACAATTAGCAGCTGTGCTGTTGCTCATTTGCACATGCTGATTAATGTGGTTTACGCTCGCTGGGAAAAGGCTTCAAAGGCTGTAACGAGGACACAGAACATAAAATGGGGAGGAAATCCAAGATAAACCCCAGTGCAGTTCCATAAAAGCAAGAATACTGCAGGAAAACAAAAGATGTGTTCTATTGTGGCTGCCACCATTTCAGTGAGAGCAACACTAACCAGGGTTGTTGGGTGTGCAGAGGAAGCGAAGGATTTACTGCAATAAATATGGAGATAAATAAATGGAATGACTCACAGGATGAACTATTATGAAAAGATGCTTTTGGACCGGGATGGCACTGTTGTTCTTAATAAGACGGTTAAGCTGTAACCAAAGAGTAATAATAAAAACCCCACAACAAAAATTAAACGGCTGCCAAAAAACCCACATCGAGTTTGAAATCCTTCGAGGGCTAAATTCTTTTCCAGTGTGGTAAAATCTTAAAAAGCTAAGGACAGCCTTTAATGCAACAGAGTAAGTTTTTCCCTCGAGAAGCTCCTTCTGCAGCTTACAGACTCATAGACCGTCAATGTGGCTCCACAGGCACTCCTACCAGCTGGAGACCCCTGCTCTGAAACCAGTAGCTTGAAGGGAATTTCAGGACAATGAAGATCACAGAATCTTAATGGCTGGAAAGATCTCTGAGATCACAGGTCCATCCATACACACACAAAAGACCCCCACAATCTCGGGCCTAGAGCATGCCCTGAAGTGCCACGTCCACACGTTTCTTAAATCCCTCCAGGGATGGTGACTCCACCACCTCCCTGGGCAGGCCCTTCCAGTGCCTGACCACCCTCTCAGGAAAGTCATTCTTCCTGATATCTCATCTAAACCTCCCCTGCCCCAACTTCAGACCATTTCCTCTGCTCCTGCCATCATTCCCTTGGGAGAAGAGGCCAACCCCCACCTCTCTCCACCCTCCTTTCAGGGAGCAGTAGAGGGCAATGAGGTCTCCCCTCAGCCGCCTCTTCTCCAAACTAAACATGCCCAGTTCCCTCAGCCTCTCCTCAAATGACTTGTTCCCCAGACCCCTCACCAGCTTGGTGGCTCTCCTCTGGACACGCTCCAGCAGCTCAATGTCCTTCTTGTAATGAGGGGCCCAGAACTGAACCCAGCCCTCGAGGTGAGGCCTCACCAGTGCCCAGTCCAGAGGCACCATCACTGCCCTACTCCTGCTGGCCATGCTATTCCTGATACAAGCCAGGATGCTGTTGGCCTTCTTGGCCACCTGGGCACACTGCTGGCTCCTGTTAAGCTGGCTGGCCACCAACACCCAGCACTTGGCCTTATTGAACCTCATGCCATTGGCCTTGGCCCATTGATTTAACCTGTCCAGGTCCCTCTAGAGCTTTCCTACCCTGAAGCAGATCAACATTCCCACCTAGTTTGATGTCATCTGCAAACTTACTGAGGGTGCACTCAATTCCCTCATCCAGATCATCAATAAGAATTTTAAATGAGACTGGCCCCAAAACTGAGCCCTGAGGAACACCACTGCTGACCAGCCACCAACTGGATTTCACCCCATTAATTACAACTCTCTGGGCACAGCCATCCAGCCACTTTTTTACCCAGTGAAGAGTGCACTTGTCTATGCAATGATTCACCAGCTTCTCCAGGAGAATGCTGTGGGAGATGGTGTCAAAGGCCTTACCAAAGTCCAGACAGACAATGTCCACAGCCTTCCCCCCATCCAGAAGTGTGGCCACATGGTCAGAGAAAGAGATTGAGTTGGTTAAGCAGGAATCAAGTTGGTTAAGCCAGATGTGGTTCATGTCACCCTCCCCAAACTGTAGTTGTCTTAAGGCTTAAGAGCAGGGTCGTTCTCTTTCATTTACTGTGATTGTATCATCTGATCTTCCTGATCCTTCTGACCATGGGATCACCCACTGCCTGTTACTGCCACTGGATCCAGCTGTCCACCAACACCCCCAGGTCCTTTTCTGCTGGGCAGCTCCAGCCACTCTGCCTGGGGTTGTTGTGACCGAAATGCAGGACCCCACACTTGCCATGCTGGGTGTCTAGCTCTCCATTTCTTCCCTAGTCCTCCAAGTCCAGGGATCTGGAAGGGCCAGGGAAAGCAAAGGCTGCTGACAGTCAACGTCTGCGTCATTGCTGCCCTGCTGCTGTCTTCAGGGGTGACAGTGACACACGCACTGTGTCCCCATCACCAGCCTCCAATTGCACTGGTGTGTGCAGCAGCTGGCGTCTGAGCGGTGGCAGCCTACGTCAGGAAAGCAAAGCTGCAAGTTCTGGATGAGTTAAGACTCATTCCAAATACGGGGGAATAAAGTTTGGTTACAAAGAGATGACGGTTTCATCCGGCCAAAGGTGAATAAATACTTCAATTCCTCAGATACGCTTTTGGGGTGCATTTAATTAGAACAATTCTTCAATGTTTCGTAACCTCTTTTAGAAGAAATCATGAAATAGACACTCAGTGTAGGATCCAGGAATAAATGCGAGCTTCCTATTTTTCTTGAAGGAGGTTAAAAAAAAAAAAACAACCCTCACATTTTCATCACGTCACAGTTTTGTACTGTTAGAAATAAAAAGCAGCGTTCTTGAAAATTCTTCCTATTAGGAGGAGAGATTTCAGGATGTCAAGGGCTGGTGCAGTGCCATCAATTTAAACAAGGGAATGAAGTTAAGTAGAAAACCTCATACCAGACAACAGACAAAGACAGATCCCAGTCCAACAGAAGCTCAACCACGAGCAAGTAAAACAGCACAGCAAGGATGAGACTCTGCTAATTCAAGCAACACGGTTGACTCAAATATTCTACAATGCAAACAACATAAAAAAAAAACCAGCAAAGCCAGCCTGAAGCAAACATAATGAGAGCAAGATCTGGGTATGCTTCCCCTCCTAACCTCTAATGATATCTCTGTTTTGACAAGTACTAAACAGCTTTTCTGTTGCCTACCCTTCCTTGAAGCTTAGAGCCAACTGCATCAGCCGAGTTCCTCACAAACAAGTTGAAGGTGAAAACACTATTAATTTGCATCCTAAATTCTTGGACCCAGATCGTAAATCAAAAGCCTGAGGAGATCCTGGAGGCCCAGGTATATCCTGGTGGCTCTTTCTGAATCTCTCTGGGAGAGCAGTCAGAGAAAACACACACAGAATGGGTCAAAGGAATGGAGATGGCTGTCCTGGCTGGAGAAATCTGCTCCGTGGTGGCAACACGAAGGGTAGCACCAATCTGAAATGCTACGAGTCTTACAGAGCCCATCTGGAACCATGACCTCGCAAAGCAATTACTCAAAGAAAAGTCTGACAAAGAAAAGTCTGCTACAAGCTCTGGGACAACCAGCTGAGATTCCTCGTTTAAAAAAAACAAACAACCACCAGATACCAAGAAGAAATAATAGTACAGAAGAGAAAAAGGAAGTAAAGAGGTCAAATTATAACTTACCGGTGTCTTTATGCATTTCTTTTGCAAAGATTAATCGGATCATCCCATAGAAAGAACTCTCTAGAGAGCTGTCCTGAAATCTCCTGACATACCTCAACTGGAGATGAAGCATCAGGAAACCCAATAAAAGACCAAAGAATTCGTAAATCGTCACATTTGGCAAAATATTTCTTATGCTAATAAGTTTTAATAACTATATTTTCGTACTGTTTATAGGGGTATATAGAAGCCTCTGTATCATCTCAAACTCTTCCATAGACCCAGCAAACTCTTGGGAACCTTCTTCTCACTATAATTTCTTGCCAAGACTTATCATCAGAATAATTCCAAGGTCATGTGGAAGAGTTAAAGTAGAGAAGGAGAAATCCAGTTTACACACAAACTGAAAACAACTAAAATTATGGATGGTCACATCCTCTACTCCACCTTCAGGAGGCCCCTCCAGGGGTACTGCATCCAGCTCTTGAGCCCCCAACTTAAGAAGGACATGGACCTGTTGGAGTGAGTCCAGAGGAGAACCACAAAGATGATGAGAGGGCTGGAGCACCTCTGCTATGAAGACAGGCTGAGAGAGATGGGATTGTTCAGTCTGGAGAAGAGAAGGCTCTGGGGAGACCTTCTTGCAGCCTTCCAGTACCTGAAGGGAGCCTACAGGAGAGCTGGGGAGGGACTCTTTGTCAGGAAGTGCAGCGCTTGGATGAGGGGTAATGGTTTTAAAAGGGGTGGTGGAACACAAGAACAGATTGCCCAGAGAGGTTCCAGAGTATCTGTCCTTGGAGATATTCAGAATCTAACCAGACACGGTCCTCAGCAACCTGCTCCAGCTGACTCTACCATGAACACAGGGGCTGCACTAGACAATCTCCAGAGGTCCTTGCCAACCTCAGAGACGTTGTGATTCTGTAAAATACCTTCTGAAAACATCTCAAGGATGAAGTGAGGAAAACTTATGGACAAACACTCCCCGCACTGTGATTCAGAATCACCATTTACTTGGTTATGTTGAGCACAGGCAAGAAAGAACAAATAAATGTTTTTATCAAGACCTTTAACTTGCAGTTACATTAAAACACAAGCTTATTTATCAAATTATAAGTTACCAATGTCTTATGCGTTTCTTTTGCAAAGATTAATTGGATCATTCCACAGAAAGAAGTCTCTAGGGAGCTGTCCTGAAATCTCCTGACATACCTCAACTGGAGATGAAGCATCAGGAAACCCAATAAAAGACCAAAGAATTCCTAAATCGTCACATTTGGCAAAATATTTCTTATGCTAATAAGTTTTAATAACTATATTTTCGTACTGTTTATAGGGGTATATAGAAGCCTCTGTATCATCTCAAACTCTTCCATAGACCCAGCAAACTCTTGGGAACCTTCTTCTCACTATAATTTCTTGCCAAGACTTATCATCAGAATAATTCCAAGATCATGTGGAAGAGTTAAAGTAGAGAAGGCAGTAGCTATGTGTACTGTGTTGCCTTGTTCTGAAAATTATCCTCCTGATGGCAGCCTTTATTTTTATAAAGATGGCCACTGACTTTAATCACACACAAGAGAGAATTTCCTTTCAGCATAAGGAATGTAGAATATAGTAATTTGTATCATAGATGAGTAACCACTCATCATAAGGATGAGTGAATGGTGTGTGGACACTGCCAAGCCATGAAAAGCAACTCTCCTCTCAGCAGGACAAGGAGAAGAGTTTCAAAAACCCAGGTGAAGCCTCTTTTTTGTCAGCATTACACCGTTGCAAAGAGGGGCTCCTCAAGGAAGAATGGGTATCGAATCAATTCACATCTCAGGATGAAATTCTTTACTGTGAAGGTGATGAGACCTTGGCACATGTTGCCCAGAGAAGCTGTGGATATCTTAAGACTCACACTGATTTCCTTGCCAAACATTCTCTACTCTGCTTATCACAAAGATGGGCTGATTGTAGGGTTGGAGTTTCTGAGAGGTAAGAAAGAAAACCCCTAGGACAAGAGTCTCAGTCAGGGCAGCGCAGTGCTGATTTAAACCACAGTCCAATCTCAGGTCTGAAAACCAGAAAAGGGATTTATTTTGCAGGCAGATAAAAAAATTAAAAAGGACAATGTCAAGCTTAGATTACAGAATTGGCTGCTTCTTACTTCGTGCATTTTAGCTTTTCTACATAACAGCATCCTTAGGCACCTGCAAGTTAGAAGGGCAGCACAGCAGAGAGAAGCGGTCTCTTTACTCCTTCAAAACTGAACTTGCCAGATCAGAGATATCAGATCATTAGATATTAATTAGAGCATCAGATCTCAAATTTAACAGTGACTTAGAGTGAACTGAGAATGCCTAAGCACCTGTGGCCCCTTGCCGTGATACTGTGTCCTCATCAGCTTCAGAGCTCTGGCAATTTGGATAACTTCAGGTCCTATCTAAAAGAAACTATGCTCAAAATTGCAATGCTGGATGATCAAACTAGATTTGGAGACATCAGATCTTATACTACTCACACAAAAATAAGCACCAAACATACCTAAAATTCTACTGTAAACTGACATTAACCAGCTTCATGACACTCAAAGCAAAATAAACGCCAACTTATTTTTCTTCAAATCTATTTCATCAGTTTATTATTATAGATATCAAAATGAAATCACTTACGATTACCACTAATCATTATAAGAAAAATCAAGACGAAGTGAAAAGATTAGCTTGACTGCAGCCAGTGGAGGAAAAAAACCAAGTTTGTTTTAATGGTGAAACATTAATTTTCATTCCTGGTGAAGCAAGTAAGAATCTTAAACCAAAGGATCATCTTTGTTGTTGTCTGTTAAATCTTTCAGGGTTATCTACCTATTTAAGTTTTTCGGATGGACATCTGTGAATTTTCAGACAATATCAAATAAACAGAATATTCAAAATATGTCCAAGCCTGGTTTACTGCCTCTTCCTCCTATTAAATGCAATTCCTATTTATTTTTCAAGAGAGATTTCAGCTCATGGGTTCATGTGCTTGATGGTACTAAAGAATCAAAAGCAGCTGTTGTTTTCTACGAGCACTGTAAGGACTTTGGAAGTTATAAAGGACTTATTTTTCAATTGAGTGATGTGCTCATACCCCAGCAGTGTTAGATCAGTGCTTCACTGCCATATCCAAGAAACCCAGCTACCTGTAGCTATGATGACTGTTAGGTACCATGTCTCTACAGACTTCCCTGCTGGTCAGTATGTAGCCCATCAGGTTCTTCTGATCAGCAGCACCATTAGAAGATGCTTCTGTTGTCACGGACAAATAAAACACAGCAAAAGCAACTGCCCAATCCTCCAGGATTTTGCTTACACAAAATTACAGTGCCTGATCATAATCTGACACAGCGGAGAGTACTACCTAATCAGAGAAGAAGTGACATATCAACCAGCATCCTTATGACACCCTCAGATGAGAAAATCCAGTGGGATGCTTGATTTAAGGGCTCTGGACAGACATGGCTGTTAAACTGTTCCTATGAAATTCACAGAAAGCCTGATATACTTTTTTTTTCCAGTGCTAAAAACAAGTACAAAATCTGTTGGCATTAATGTCAATGTTAACAACTGCTGACTCCAATGGACAGGGTTGGCCACACAGCCCACACCTAAAAGAATGGTGACTCTGGTCAGTCCTTACAACAGAAGGGTCATGGGCTCAAAATTAGTAACTTTTCTGTAGCTTCTGCTGAGTAATAAAATATAATACATGGAACGTAATTTGCAGGTTACATGGTAAATGTTTTACTAATGAAATAGAGCTCTTTCAAGACACTAGAAAAAAAAAAAATCATTCTGGCTTTACAGATTTTGTTACTGAATATTGCCACTACTGACAAGGTAGTCAATACACGATGACAAGCTGAAGTTTGCAGATAGTTTCCTCCTAAGTCTGCCAACAGAGGGCTGGAATCCATAGAAAAGACCCACTCCCTGACAAATACTTCATTTGGCTGCTGTAACCAACCCACTTCTCTCCATTTACTTTGCCAAAATGAACACGAGGCTAAGCAAGGTAATATTTGAAGTCAGCACCAGCGTGGTGCTGCAAAGAGGTTCCAGCAAAATTTGTTTATTGCTGTTCTACCACTTTCTTACGCCGCATTCAACATTCAAATGAAATTTCAGGCTATTTTGACAAATATTCAGAGGATTATCCTCCCCTGACTGACGTGTATGTAACCTAAAAGGGCTGGCAGAGGCTCATGCTCCAGATGTAGAGTGCAACTAAGGAATCACTGCCTTTAATCAAGAACCAGCCAGCACCACCAGGTAACTCTACACCAGGCAGAAGATGTTTCTTGACTCCATTTTTTGTCGTGTTCATACCAAAAGTCTCCTGCCTTGCTTCTGCATGACAGGTGTGTGTCTCCATCTGTCGCTCTGTGAGTCATTTTAGAGCAGGAAGCTACTGCGTCTCAATAAATTAAAAAAATAAATCAGATGAAGGCAGAACTACAGGCAAGCAGCTCAGAGCTGTCAGTCAAGGATTTAAGGTTACTGACCAGCACACAGCAGACAACAGGCCGGTAATGTGACATGCCAGATCTCATAACTCTCTGCACAATTTGCAAAATACCAGGCTACCTACATCACGCTGGAGCTGGATATTGCATTACATCCTTCCAGTAACAGCCAAGTTACATTTGGTTTTCATCTCCATGCATTTATGCAAGATTACATTAGGGTATGTCACCAAGAGATCGCGCTCCATCTCCAGGCTGCAATCAGAGAGAGGGCTGAACAGCAGATAATCTGTATTCACACTTCATTACACCCCCGGGTCCTGCAGGAATAATTAATACATTTTCACATGCCATGATGAAAGAGAGGAAGGACAGTTAGGACAGTTAGCTAATGCTGTCTTGTGGAAGAGCTACTGCAAAATCAATGCAAAACTAAATACTCATCCTGAAAAGCTCTGAATGGTCTCAATTCTTTTTTTAATTGAAGGAGAAACTGCAGGCACCAGACACTCTGCACATTCAGATGGACTGTTTGATTGACTTGTGTTTTCCAAGCTACCACAAAGTGTCAAACTCTAATCTGATCCTTCTGCCCTGCCAGTAATTGATAAAGATGCTTTCCCAATATTCTGAAGGGCTGTCAAATAATGCTTTGATCATCTACATTCTCCATTTGGTTGGCTTGACAGATGAAAGCAGGCCTTTATTATTAAAACATTTTCAGCTTTCCATTTGTTATACCATTATGTTATTGGCCAGGACTTAAGGAACTTTGAAAATGATACAAGAAGACGCCCATTTTTTAACCCCTTAAAAATAATTTAGTAAAACTTCAAAGCAGTTGGATATTTTCAGTGAGGGACTACAGGACAGAGCCTGGCATCAACTAAGCAAAAGACAAGACAGACACATCTTGGAAGATGAACTCTAATGCACTGTGACCAGCATAGGTAACCTTGTAAAGCTGGGGGGAGGGAGGATCACAAAACCCTGCTGACTTTTTAAATCCTCACTTATGTCCCACAAGTAGTAAAAAGCCTGGGCAGCAATAAAAGAGGCAATAGTTGTGGACTCTGAACTCTGAGCACTACTCTCACACACACACTTCTGACCTTGTAAAGCTGGGGGGAGGGAGGATCACAAAACCCTGCTGACTTTTTAAATCCTCACTTATGTCCCACAAGTAGTAAAAAGCCTGGGCAGCAATAAAAGAGGCAATAGTTGTGGACTCTGAACTCTGAGCACTACTCTCACACACACACATGCTGTAGAGATGATTTCCAGATTGGACACAGGGCCATAGTAAATGCTTTTCTCTAAACACCAGTACCTAGCCAGATGTTTCCACAACACCTACTGGGCTTCACTTGGTCCGTGTATGCAGGAAACACTACTTTGTGAAAAAGCAGAGAATAGAAGAGCTACTAAGAAACACGACTGCCTCTTTAGCCAAGCTGCAAACCCAAAAAATTCCACTTGAACCAAAGGCATTTCCACCCAGCAGAACTGTCAAGGTTATTACAATGAAGCGTAAAAGATAATTTAGTGAGAAGGCTCTTCAGTAAAATCCAGTAGAAGGGACTGAAGAGCCTCCCACACCAAACAGAAAGAAGAGCTGGGATGTCTAGTTACATCTACTGCTTCCCTGTGGCAACTCTTGCAGAGTACTCCCAGCTCCAGGGAAGCCTGGACTCAGAGGAGCATCTCTTCTCCTCCCTGTGATGAAGCAGTGCAAAGAAAAACCAGTCAGACTTCAGAAAAAAACCTTCAGAAACAGGCAAAGCAAAGATTTTCCCTCTGTACTGTGTAATATGGCAACACAAGTCACTTTGGCGTGCTCAATCTCTTCTCCCCACCGTGTTCTCCTGCAGGGTGCAGCTGTGAAACTGCTCCTCACCCCTCAGGAGCACCTTAGCACAACTGACCCCACGCACGCTCCTCTAGCACCACCTCAAACGCATTAATAATAATAAAGACCACCTGAAATGAACTCCAAGTAAATGTTTTCAAAATAATTTCTCTGTTCGAAGGCTAATTTTCCAGCTGTCTTGAGCCATGGCTAAAGTTTAGGCATCTGAGCTTAAAAACAAAAAAAGAATGATCTAATTTTTTCAAATACAATTAGCACTGTTTGCATACAAAATTTCATAGGGATATGTTTGAGAAATTCAAAAAGTTGTGATGGGAAAGTGTGTCAAGTTTGACAAAGAGAATTGGATTTAAAATGATGCATTAATGGATTAAACGAGCATAATTTTTAAAAAACTCCTTAGGGAAGGCATTAGGAAAACCAGTTTGCCATTGGAAACCTTTGGAGTGCATTTCCCAGACCCAATCAAATAAAGAAACAAATATTCAGATAGAAACAAGATATAAACTTGGGTAATACAGAGCTGGTATTTGACTTCCGACCCACCCATATGCTTTTGACTACTTTGCAAAATAAAATCATTTCAACTGATTCAACTGTTTTCCGTTTCTTCAAGGAACACTACCCACCACAGGAACACAGCTATTTCACAAAATTAATAATTATCTGGAAAATGAAGTGCTTGTTTGGAGCTATTTCTAGTGCTTTTTATCAAAAATATCTCCTCTGAAATCTATAGTGACAAGATGCAGCATCTGTGGACCATGAAACTGTATTTACAATATTTTATATAGTATAAATGTATTATATTTATATGTCTTTTACAGAATATCGGACAATTGTGGTGAGTACTATCCAAACAAACTGTTTTGCACCCAAATTCACCAACAGTCACTATAGATCAGTGGATAGTGTTTCTAATTCTCAGCCAGATTTACTTCAAGATATTTAACTGTTGACTATTAAATCTAGCAAGCAGAAAACCCAGTGAAGAACACCCACAGGAAAGCTTTTGCTGCCAGCCACACAAGCTTAATTAACTCAAAGCTGGAAGAAATGTTCTTGCAGGTCATTCAGTCTCCATTTACGAAGAGGTGAACCAACCCAAATGCTTCAAGCAAGAAAAGCTAAAGCACTAAATCATGAATTCATAGTAAGTTAATTTTTTTTTTAAAAAAAGAAGTTAATGCACATAATCATGCATTTGAGCAACCTGGTCTAGTGGGAGGTGTCCCTGCCCATGGCAGAGGGGTTGGAACTTGATGATCTTCAAGGTTGCCTCCAACTCTAACCATTCTATGATTCTGTGCATTCCCTACAATGGTCATGGTACCTCTGCTCTTGCTCTACAGCCTAAGTCTCAGAGAACTAAGCCACTCTGTTTTACATAAAGCCAAAAAGAAAAACCAAAAAAAGCAGAGTCTAAGCTGTTTGGAGGTAAGAAAAAAAAAATTAAAAGAAACATTTTAGAATTTTCCTGCAGATGCTTCATTCATTTCCAACACAGATGTTAGCTACTGTCTGACTGAAGGGCAACAGTTGATGTTACTCAGTTGTTTCAATAAGCAAAGGTGTTGATCTGCATAGAAGATGTTGATCTGTAAAGGAGCCCGTGCTGGTTGGCAGCCACTGCCAGCTGCTTTCTCTTCATCTAAAGGTTGGGATGGTTCTGGAGAAGCCCCAAGGGAAAAGACGTGATCTCTTCTGAACAGGAAGAGTAACTGCAGGAGCTCGGTGAGCTCAGTTCTCAAATGCATATTCAAATAGCTTTGATATAAAAAAACATAACAAAAAAAGGGCAGGTAGACAGAGGAACAGAGTAGTTACTGCAAGATTAGTTAAATGACTGACTTTAAACCAGAAGACCTGAGGAAGAAATATATTTAATGAGTATTTTGTCCAAACTTTCCAAATTTTTGTTTTATTTTGTGTTACTGTTTGTCTGCTTAGAGGATCCAACACACTGTGACATGCTAGCATTTATAGCGTGCTTTTCGTTCAGATGCATCAAATAATATTTCAAACAGGCTAATCTTCTGATATATGAAATTACATTAATAGAGGTAAACTAACTTCAGAGTGATCAATCACAAGAGATCAAGAAGAATCCAATTCTGAAGACGCTATTTAGTTACAAATGCATTTCTTCAGATACAAAGAAAAACGGATTTTCAAGGTAATCTTAAATCTAAATGTAATTATGCCCTTATTATGTATAAGCACAGAAATGAAAAGCCAGGAGGATCAAAGTTAAGCTGGCCATGCCTGTTTTTTGGAAGAGTCTTTAGAAGGATCAAATCTGAAATGATACACAGGCAGGGAGCTCGGAGACTTTTAACTGTCTGCAGGCATTATCAGTCTGAGAACAAAATTACTGCAAACTTCAGCAGAGATGGAAGATCCCAAAGCTGCCAGCTTCTGTATTTAGCACCCCACAGGGCAGCTCAGAAAGGAAAGCACTGGTCTGTGTGGCAGATGAGTTTATAGTGTTTGATAAAACCTGAGGTGAGACAGAAGAACAGCAACCCCTTTCCACTTGGAAAACGTGCTTCAAGAGCCAGACTTAGTAGTTTCTGTTGTAAAAAAAAAACAAAAAACAAAACACCAAACCCACAAGCAAAAAAACCCAGCAAGGATGAAATCATTCTGGGTGAAAAAGAAGTTTTACAATTCCAAGTTGTTGTTGTTTCTTGGTGGTTCCAGAATTAAAGTGGCAATGCTGGGCAATGACAGCTTTCGATGCACCGGGACAATTTGGGGGGGAAATTCAACTTACTGTATTTCCAAAAGGATGTCTAAAGATCTTCTACAGACATATATTTATTTGTTTTCTACTTATGATCGTTACTTACGGGCAGACCTCTTGTTAACAACTTTCTCTTTCCATGACTTACCTGTTTTCAGAAGATACATTAATGTCCTCTCCAGAATCTGGCCCAGGCACTGGCAATTTTGGCAGGTGATGCTGGTTCTTGCCCAGTTGTCCAAGGATTTGAGGATTTGAGAAATAAAGATTCTTCTATAAAAATCCTAAACTGTTTGCTATTTAAGGACTCAAAAACCCTGCATACAATTATGAAAGGCTATAAAAGCTCTTCAGTGAAATATGTAGTCAGCAACTGTTCCTAATTATCAATGGAATTTCTAATGGAATTAGATCAGTGCTCTCACTTGTAAAGACAAGAAGACAGTCCCCAAGTAATTCAAGGAATATGTTCATCCCAGAAGACTCATTAGAACAACCTCCAAAGACTGCAAGCAATTGAGAAGAGAGATATATTTTTTTTAAAGCATAGTTTCCTAAGCAACTGAGGCTATGTAGGGCAATTAAAATCCTAAGAGGAAAGCTTAAGAGGCAGCTCCAGATGCCATAACACCATGAACATTATAAATCCATCTCCACTGAAACAATCCCGAGATAAAAACCTTCTTTTCTTTATTACTAAGAGAAGTCTTGAATTAAAAAAAAATAGCAAAAGCCAAGCAGTAATGTATTTTCTTGTGTAAACAAAAAAAAGAGAAAAAAAGATTCAATAGCTGTCACAGCAACATGCAAGTGACACAAGGAAAAGTCTGCCCCAACACTCCCCAGTAGCTTCTGGCCTCACAAATCACTGGTGCCAGCACTGTGTGATTTATCTGAGGGTGTAGCTCATGAAAATATAGCTTTATCCCAGGTGAAATGAAGCTGGCAATACTGTCCCTGGTGTGTTATCAAAGATTTTTGCTAGTGTGTTAGTATTCAAGTGGTGAAAAATCACAATGACAAGGTTTGAGCAGGATTAGAGACCCCAACTGTGAGGATGATCTATTAAGACCAAAGACAGCCATAAGAACCTTATGAATTGCTCAGAGTCATGTTTAACTGCAGTATGTTATATAAAAATTCCAACCCTCCCCTTAAACCTCCTGTTGTACAAAACTCCCTTCCTTAGAGTAAAAATACAATGTCTACAAACATCATGCCAGCATATAAACCTACCTGAAAACAGATGATCCAGAAATATAATCAGTGACAACAGGAGCTGCTAAAATTCAGTTAAATCCATGCTTTCTAAAAGCTGGGCTGGAACCAAACTCTTCCACACAAACCTATGCAAAATAACTCACCGCTGAAGTACCAAAACAACAGCTACAAGCTTTGCTACTGATCTAGCCATGGTAAAGGCAGAGAAAAAATTAAAAAACTCCCTTTGCTGACAGAAGATAACTAGAGGAAAAAAGGCAAAACCAAGACCCCTTTTACATAGGGTTGTTCTGCTGCACGTTCTTCAGAATGAGGCAGGCAATTGGGAAACACAACACAAGTGCTGATTGAGATGATCTGCACCTGGAGCACCTGTTGGAAGCACCACGTTGACCCCTCCACACCCAGGAGCAACTTGGGTGTTTCCAGCAATAATTACATTGAATCTGACAACAGCCCTCATTCCTCTGGCAAAGAGAGGGGCCACAAAAGCCTGGCATTAATGATTTCTTTTCACACAACCAGCAGTCACCCGGAGTCACCAATGCAGTGACACTCATGCTGTTCACTGCATTCCTGTGCTCCATAACCAGAAACATAAAACACTGCCTTCCAGAGAAGAATCACAGAATGGTTTGGGTTGGAAGGGACCTCAAAGATCATCCAGTTCCAACCCCCCTGCCCTGGGCAGGGACACCTCCCACCAGACCAGGTTGCTCCAAGCCCCATCCAGCCTGGCCTTGAACCCCTCCAGGGATGGGGCAGCCACAGCTTCTCTGGGCAACCTGTTCCAGTGTCTCACCACCCTCACAGCAAAGAATTTCTTCCTGAGATCTAATCTGAATCTTTTTTCTTCCAATTTAAAACTGTTTCCCCTTGTCCTAGCATTACCCTTCCTGGCAAAGAGTCCCTCCCCAGCTCTCCTGGAGCTCCCTTCAGATATTGGAAGGCTGCTCTGAGGTCTCCCTGGAGCCTTCTCTTCTCCAGGCTGAACAATCCCAGCTCCCTCAGCCTGTCTTCATAGGAGAGGTGCTCCAGCCCTCTTTTGATGTACATCAAAATCAGGACTTTCTGAATCAAGTAAAAGGTTTGTGTTTAAGATGGATCCCTGGCAAACGCACACTTATTCCAATTAGATTTTTCAGCTTTGGCACTTCAGAGCTGCTGGTAAGAGTCCCACAAAAAAAAAAAAAGACATGCTAGATTTTTACAAGGGGGAGGAAAGTCCCTCCCAGAGTGCTGTCTATCTTACTCTTTCACAATGTCACAGCAGGGAGCACTAAATACTCACAGAGTTTCACTGAGAAGATGGAAAGATGGTGCAGGAAAATACCACAGGGTGATGTTACTCAGCTTCTCCTACTAAAACAACTCACAGCTGCATGGGTGAACAAGCAAATTGAGCGTTTGCTAATCTGCAGGATGACAAAAACTGCTCTAGTATTTGACATTGCACCAAATACAACAGGTAAATACAATTAAACCAGGACACAGCATTAGCGTTGCCGATACGGCAGGCCCCAGTGAGAAAGAAAGGTAAGGAATATTTGGAAAAACGTTTCTGCTCCAAGCCAGTGTAATGAATTTTCTTGTTGTGTACTGCACGTATGGCTTTGAAATGTCTTTTGGGTTTTTTTTGGCAACGACACCCAGTACTAGAAAATAAGGGCTTTTTAAGGAAGACAGCGAATTGCAATGTCCTGGGATAGTATCTCTAAACAACCATGAAAGATATATGTATGGAAAGTATTTTCTACATTTCAGCTAACAAATAGCAGACACAGCACCTCTAAGGAATACACAAGTCCTGAACCACTAAGCTGATTTGGTTTTGTATAACCAAGGTATATCCTTATTCTTTCAGTATTCAGACAACCTGGCTGCCACAGAAAGCAAATCAGAAGAGCTCTACTTGTTCACTTTATAAACCAGCAAATCCTACAATTTTTAGTACATTGTTTTTAAGTGAGTAGTCATTAAAACTTAAAATGTTCTCTCAATGCTTAGGAATCTCTGGAATCAATTATATTGACAATTAATGGCTCTGGCCATCCATGTAATTACAGACAGGCCGACTTCTCTGCTAAATCTGAAGCAGTCCCAGCTAATTAACTGACAATTAATGGCTCTGGCCATCCATGTAATTACTGACAGACCAACTTCTCAGCTAAATCTGAAGCAGTCCCAGCTAATTAACTAGCTAAGGAGTTCTTTAAACTCCACAGGAAAACTCACACCACCCAACTGATGAGACTGTATCAGTGTGAGAAGGCTGAATGTTGGGGAAACACCTTACTTAGTTTATGTAGAGACATCAATCATCTTTTTATTCTGATTTATTGAGCTCTAAAGCAAGAGAGAATGGTTGCTTATCTTCCAGTGATTGTGACCTAACTGCAGTGCAATGTGGGCACCAGGAATGTTCTAAACAGTAACACTACAGGAACAAACAATGCAAGCTTTCCCTGAGGTGGAAACAATTATGAGTTAAACAAAGGCAGAGGAGAAAAAAAAAAAAAGGAAGAGTGAAAGGAAACTATAATTTTATCGAAATGCTTTATTAAATGCTGAAAGCTAGAGTCAAACTTGCAAAAAGTTCCGAGTTTAAAAACTGGCTGAGCGTGGAAGTTCACACCAGGTCTCCAGAATAAAGGGGATGCTCCCATCATGTCAGAGAGCAAATCCACCCTGAAGAGGGACCTGCGTGGGCTGGAGGAAAGGCTGACAGCACCCTCAGGAGGTTCAGCAATGTCAAATGAGAAGTCCTACCCTAGGGACACACTCAGCCTCCGCATGGGGACAGTGCCAGATGCCAGGCTGGGGACAGCTCTACTGGGAAGGCCTCAGGGCTAGAAGAGGCTGAGGAACAGAGCCTTGGTGGTGGAGTGGAGCACCCTTTGGAGGGGACCTAAGAGCAGGCCCTCAATACTAGCGAGGAGATGACCAAGAGGACAGAGCCTTCTCAGAGGTGAATGACAAGAGAATGTGAGATTCAACTCATAAACTGAAAGGGGAGATGTCCAACTGCATATACAGAAAAAGATCACAACGTGGGTAACTAAGCTTTGGAGCATCCAACATCACTAGATGACAATCATGAGATAAAACTCATGACTGGCAAAACCAAAGCCTTACAAAATTGCTCACACTGATGAAATCACTTGAACAGTACCATACGATGCAGGCAAACACAGGGGCTCTCTCTCTGAAAAAATAAAGTCACAAAAGGTGGAAGACAGTGTCTTTTGTCACTGAAAAGGTCTTCTGATGAGAACAACTAATTACAATGTAGGTCTCCAGATCAATCCTATAGCTGGTAAGAAGGTAGGTTTTGGAAACCTAAGTAGAGGGCTAGTGAGCCTCAATATTGAGATAATCACTTTATCTAGCATTTGTGAAATTGGATGCTTGATGACTCTGCCAAAATTCATTGTACAATCTTCCAAAAAGTTGCAGACATCTTGTAAAGTGTGTGGGGAAGAACTGTAGAATTACTCAAGCTGTATAAACAAGCATATGTACTTTTAAATTATTATTTTTTTTTTAAAGTGACTTGATCAGTGGCTGAAGGAAGCTGCAAGTGAGGAGGTTCAGTAACTGACAACTCCTTCCTCGAGCCAAAGGAGGTCTCTGAGAGCTGGAAGCTGAAGCTGCACTAACTCAGATAAGATACAGTTTTTTAAAGCAATTAATTGAACAACTTGAGCTCTGAATTTTGTACCATGTTTACACCCTAGAACAAGGCTGCTTTCCCAAAACCTACAACTTCATGCTCACATCTAAGCCATACATCTGATGCAAAAATTAAGAGGTTACTTATGCAGGAAGAGCCCATAACTGTCCCTCACAGCTTGATCTGTAACACAAACATTCACAGCCCAACTGTTTTCCAAGAATCAATAATAAGGATTTGATATCTACAATGTGACTTCTTCCAGCACCTGCAAGGCAGCAGTCATTTCTGATGACTTCATACCAGCCTAGGGAACTGAACAAACCCCAGTTTCACGTTTTCAATAACCAGAGGCAGGGTTCAGATTAGCTGTTAACCTCTCGGGCAGCCACACTTAGCCTGGAATGTCAGCAAAGGGATCCCAGGATTTGAAATCTGAAATGACATCAGTGAAATACTGAGTCATCTCCTCCGGGAGAACCACAGGAGACAGCTCCATGTACATTTGTTTTGGCTGCTACAATCCATAGACTCCCACGCTGTCAAATGACCAAAGGCATTCTCTTACTGTATCTGTCAAGGCACAGATGTTTGTATACAAACCTATTTGCATATAGATGTATTTGCACAATTGTATTACACACCAATAAAAGTCTCAGGAAAATTCATTAGCATTCTCATATTAATGGTATCACGCCCTGAAAGTATTTTCTTAAGA
The DNA here is from genome assembly GCF_001431845.1 of Calidris pugnax. NCBI lineage: Eukaryota > Metazoa > Chordata > Aves > Charadriiformes > Scolopacidae > Calidris > Calidris pugnax. The sequence goes on from NW_015090948.1 coordinate 53,900, forward strand.
GATAGGACAGGACCACAGCAATTTCACTTCACAACAAAGTGCTTAAACACTACATGACATCTAGGCCTGGGAGAGACAAAAACTAACTCCCACTCCCACTGCCTCCCACTTTGAGGCTAATTGTAAAAGCAGCCATTTCCCTTCCTTGCATAATTTATTCCCTCCAAACAAACATTATTGGTTTTGTCTCAACATACTATGGAAAATCCAGCACTACTTGGTGTTGTCACTGTCAATGAAATACCTAAGCTAACTTCAGATAAACTCAAAAATAAATAAAATTAACATGGCAGAACATGAATTTTACAGATACCTCTGGAGACTACTTAGAGTTTACTAAATCAAAAATGAAATGTTTGTTCCAAAAATATTTTTAATTTAGAAGACTGTCAAGAAACCCACTCAATTTGCTTTTCACTTCTTCCACAGCTGCTTTTATCTAAAAAAAACCAAAAACCACCCCAGACCTTCCATGCTATTCGTGTAGCAGTACGTATTTTGAGTAGCTCACCTCTTGTTTTTGAGGGAGGTGTGCTTTTAAAAGCAGGGAACATTCTTCCTTTCTGTGGTTTCCCAAGATTTCCAATTTCTGAATGAGATTGAGAGATACAGGAGAGGGATTTCTTAGCATTTCATGACTCTCTGGGAAGAGAATATTACTGTCTGGCTTGTCTGGGGTCTAACAATTCACTCGAAGCACTGGTAAGGCTCATCTACCACAGCTCCAGCACATCTGACACAAGATTGTGCTAGTACTACAGCAGCATCTCTCCTTACAAAAACCTACCCAAGCTCCAGACAAACTGCTTTCCCTCTGACAGCTAGAAGAAACCAAGTGCCAAATTCAACACTTAGCAATAGGTGTGTAGCCTCACCGTGCTCAAAGAGCTACAAATTTCCCTGGCAAGATATCAGAGCATAATTCTGTCTAACAATACAAAGAAAGAAAATGATTCAGCCTGCTACCTTCACTATGCTGGTTTTCTTTCTTAGGCTACATCCCCTCTGTGAGTACTTTCAGTGGTTTATGGCTTGGAAGGGTTCCTGGCACTCTTTGCCAAAATGATGTAACAAAGCCATTAAAAAAGCCTCTTCAGAGTAGGTTTCTGCTACATTTTTCTCACCTTAGGCTTACAGCCTTGTCCCAGCTCTGCAAACACTGAGAGATACCAGAATAGCTACAAGGTGTCATTAAACAAGAAAAGAGCTGGAAAGATGAACTTGCAAGCCTGATGCTTCCTCTTGAAAAAATTAGATAAATTAGGTGCACTGCTTAACTTTGCATTTTCAATGAACTCTTCAAATCAACATTTACCTGGAAACTTTCTTCCATCTTTAAGGTTAACTTAACAAAAGTATCAGAAGAGTTTAATTAAAACAAGAGATCTTGAACGTGCTGAGTGTATCTTTTATATGCTTGAAGTATGCATTTATATAATGTAAAGACACAACCACAGAGAGTCATCCAAGGTAGAAGTTAGTACTTTGTTCACCTCTACCTCCATGCTCAATTTCAGTTGACAGGTACATCCAGCAGAAGTTCATCAAGCCACTAATCAATCCCATATTTTGCTTTGCCCAGTCCATAATCCACACAGAACAAGCAGGATCAGTAAAAAGAAAATAAAGTTCCAGCTCCTGTCTTTTGAATGTGCCCAGATTTCTCCTAGCTTAATAAAATCATGAAACACGTCAGAGTTTGAAGAAAAAAAGTTGCATTTTGAAAGAGACACGGAAGGATGAGGTCTTTTTGCAGGCCTTTTAAGGTAAAGGTTACTCACATAACTGCGTCAAAAAAATGCGCTATCATTTGCTGCACAGAACATGTACAACTTCAGGGAAAAATCTCAGAAATGAGAAGGAAAAGATGCTCTATTTTGGGGATATGACTACATTATCCTCAACCATTCTATGGTGAATAACCTACCGTGTAGAGTTTACTTTCCCAGATAAAGCACACCACGTTTGAGTAACCGGTTGCTGATACAATGAGTCACTCACTCATTGCCTCAAGTACCAGCTCGAATGCTTTAAAAGGCAGGATGAGGAATTGCTGAGTACAGGACGTGTAGTTGTTTAGGAACAACATGCTGGAAATAAACCGCTGACTCACCTTGTCACGCAAATGATGCTCTGCAGCCTCAATATTCAAAGGATCGTCAAAATTCAAAAGGTCCTGGAAAAAGAAACAGATCACACTATTGAGTTTCCACTCACTGTTATCATACAAGGGATCCAAAGCCCTAATGAACAACATAATGAAACAAAACAAAACCAGCAAGAGCAGTGCCATTTTCTCACCACCCTGATAGGTCTATCTGCCAAAGGTAGATGCAAATGAGTTTGATGATTGCACACCAAATCACAGGTCAAGCAAAGGACAGCAGCAGCAAGGCATCCAATCCCTTCTCGTGGCACTCCACACAGCCCCATGACACACCTCTCTGGCAGTGATGCATTGCTATTTGAAAACCCAGACAGTTTTAAATCAAATTTTGAAGGAACATTCAAAGTTTCAGGAGGCACCTGCCAATGGCCTGGTGATAAAGCAGGAAGAGTTTCCTTAATACCATCTCCAATAGCCAAGCAGTCTTGTTCCCTCTGAGAAGACACTACGTAAGAAACATGTAGACATGGCTCTTCAGGGCATGCTCTAGTGCCCAAGATTATTGGTTTGTGGTGGGATGTTGTGTGGGTGGGTGATGGTTTTGGTTTGGTTGTTGTTGTTGTGTGTTTAGGTGGTGGGTGGTGGTTATTTGTTTGGTTGGTTTTTTTTGGTTTTGGTTTGGGTTTTTGTTTTGTTCTGTTTTTTTGTTTTTTTGTGGTTGGACTTGATGATCTCTGAGGTCCCTTCCAACCACCACGATTCTGGGATTCTGTAACCTGGAGCCTGACAGACAGGAAGGTTTTAGTGCAATGGGAAAAACAGGGCCCAGAGAAAAAGGAGTGCAAAGACCCCAAAAGCAAAAGGGCACACAGGAGCAGGGAGGGGAAATTGTCAAAAGACATCTCAGGTCTGTCAGTTTAATCTCAATAAATATTAACTTTGGAAAGAGAAAGGGTCTAACGTTAAAACCAAGATGCTGATAAAAGGGGAATCATCATAAGAAAATAACAGTGAATCACAAACCCCCCTACTCTGCCTGCAGCCCAGATCATCCCCAGCCTGTGACAGCAGTGAAATACTAACATTTCTCACGTGTGAAAGGCTCATGTCACTCTGACTTGTTTTCAAGCAGAAAACCTCCCATTTCATTCAAACCAGGACACCAAACCACCTCATTGTCACTTACTTTCTTCAAGAAAACCTCCAAAGAATCTGCAAGACAATCCAATGCCAGCTTTCCAAAGCCTAATTATTTCTAAGAAGCTGGGTGGGAGGGAAAACTAAAAGGCAAGCAGGGAAGCACTGCTCTTACTGGCCGTGACAAATCCCTGCAGTCTCCAAGGCATGACCATCACTCTTTGCAGCTGTTTGCCCAACAGACTATTTCTACATGCAGTTCTGCCTCTGAAGGCACTTCTCTGGACCTCCAGTGGTTCTCACTTTCTTCCAGTTACTTGGCACACAGTGGGAGACTAACAGCAAAATGCAATGGCTGTGGAAGGAGAACATAATCCTGGACTCCCCAAAAAAAGGCAGCTGTTTTATAGTAAAGACTTAGCCTCTCTCTGCTTTTAGGGCAAAAGCAGCTGTTGCATCCTGCCTGCCTCTTGCAGCTTCCTGCCCTCTCCTCCATTTTCAAGTTGCTCCTGTAATTACAAGGCACAGGTTTCTTGCTCCTGTCCATCTAAGGAAAAGGAAGAAAATGGGATCCCTGAACAAAA
>NW_015090948.1:57744-128078 GCF_001431845.1 Calidris pugnax
TTATGAATTGCTCAGAGTCATGTTTAACTGCAGTATGTTATATAAAAATTCCAACCCTCCCCTTAAACCTCCTGTTGTACAAAACTCCCTTCCTTAGAGTAAAAATACAATGTCTACAAACATCATGCCAGCATATAAACCTACCTGAAAACAGATGATCCAGAAATATAATCAGTGACAACAGGAGCTGCTAAAATTCAGTTAAATCCATGCTTTCTAAAAGCTGGGCTGGAACCAAACTCTTCCACACAAACCTATGCAAAATAACTCACCGCTGAAGTACCAAAACAACAGCTACAAGCTTTGCTACTGATCTAGCCATGGTAAAGGCAGAGAAAAAATTAAAAAACTCCCTTTGCTGACAGAAGATAACTAGAGGAAAAAAGGCAAAACCAAGACCCCTTTTACATAGGGTTGTTCTGCTGCATGTTCTTCAGAATGAGGCAGGCAATTGGGAAACACAACACAAGTGCTGATTGAGATGATCTGCACCTGGAGCACCTGTTGGAAGCACCACGTTGACCCCTCCACACCCAGGAGCAACTTGGGTGTTTCCAGCAATAATTACATTGAATCTGACAACAGCCCTCATTCCTCTGGCAAAGAGAGGGGCCACAAAAGCCTGGCATTAATGATTTCTTTTCACACAACCAGCAGTCACCCGGAGTCACCAATGCAGTGACACTCATGCTGTTCACTGCATTCCTGTGCTCCATAACCAGAAACATAAAACACTGCCTTCCAGAGAAGAATCACAGAATGGTTTGGGTTGGAAGGGACCTCAAAGATCATCCAGTTCCAACCCCCCTGCCCTGGGCAGGGACACCTCCCACCAGACCAGGTTGCTCCAAGCCCCATCCAGCCTGGCCTTGAACCCCTCCAGGGATGGGGCAGCCACAGCTTCTCTGGGCAACCTGTTCCAGTGTCTCACCACCCTCACAGCAAAGAATTTCTTCCCGAGATCTAATCTGAATTTTTTTTCTTCCAATTTAAAACCATTTCCTCTTGTCCTGTCATTACACCTCCTGTCAAAGAGTCCCTCCCCAGCTCTTCCATAGGCACCCTTCAGATATTGAAAGGTGGTCTCCCCGGAGCCTTCTCTTCTCCAGGCTGAACAATCCCAGCTCCCTCAGCCTGTCTTCATAGGAGAGGTGCTCCAGCCCTCTTTTGATGTACATCAAAATCAGGACTTTCTGAATCAAGTAAAAGGTTTGTGTTTAAGATGGATCCCTGGCAAACGCACACTTATTCCAATTAGATTTTTCAGCTTTGGCACTTCAGAGCTGCTGGTAAGAGTCCCACAAAAAAAAAAAAAAGACATGCTAGATTTTTACAAGGGGGAGGAAAGTCCCTCCCAGAGTGCTGTCTATCTTACTCTTTCACAATGTCACAGCAGGGAGCACTAAATACTCACAGAGTTTCACTGAGAAGATGGAAAGATGGTGCAGGAAAATACCACAGGGTGATGTTACTCAGCTTCTCCTACTAAAACAACTCACAGCTGCATGGGTGAACAAGCAAATTGAGCGTTTGCTAATCTGCAGGATGACAAAAACTGCTCTAGTATTTGACATTGCACCAAATACAACAGGTAAATACAATTAAACTAGGACACAGCATTAGCTTTGCCGATATGGCAGGCCCCAGTGAGAAAGAAAGGTAAGGAATATTTGGAAAAAACGTTTCTGCTCCAAGCCAGTGTAATGAATTTTCTTGTTGTGTACTGCACGTATGGCTTTGAAATGTCTTTTGGGTTTTTTTTGGCAACGACACCCAGTACTAGAAAATAAGGGCTTTTTAAGGAAGACAGCGAATTGCAATGTCCTGGGATAGTAACTCTAAACAACCATGAAATATAGATGTATGGAAAGTATTTTCTACATTTCAGCTAACAAATAGCAGACACAGCACCTCTAAGGAATACACAAGTCCTGAACTACTAAGCTGATTGGGTTTTGAATAACCAAGGTATATCCTTATTCTTTCAGTATTCGGACAACCTGGCTGCCACAGAAAGCAAATCAGGAGAGCTCTATTTGTTTACTTTATAAACCAGCAAATCCTACAATTTTTAGTACATTGTTTTTAAGTGAGTAGTCATTAAAACTTAAAATGTTCTCTCAATGCTTAGGAATCTCTGGAATCAATTATATTGACAATTAATGGCTCTGGCCATCCATGTAATTACTGACAGACCAACTTCTCAGCTAAATCTGAAGCAGTCCCAGCTAATTAACTAGCTAAGGAGTTCTTTAAACTCCACAGGAAAACTCACACCACCCAACTGATGAGACTGTATCAGTGTGAGAAGGCTGAATGTTGGGGAAACACCTTACTTAGTTTATGTAGAGACATCAATCATCTTTTTATTCTGATTTATTGAGCTCTAAAGCAAGAGAGAATGGTTGCTTATCTTCCAGTGATTGTGACCTAACTGCAGTGCAATGTGGGCACCAGGAATGTTCTAAACAGTAACACTACAGGAACAAACAATGCAAGCTTTCCCTGAGGTGGAAACAATTATGAGTTAAACAAAGAGGGGGGAAAAAAAAAAAAAGGAAGAGTGAAAGGAAACTATAATTTTATCTAAATGCTTTATAAATGCTGAAAGCCACAGTCAACAAACTTGCAAGAAGTTTTGAGTTTAAAAACTGGCCGAGCGTGGAATTTCACACCAGGTCTCCAGAAATGCAGTCACTAAAGAGGATGCTCCCATCATGTCAGAGGGCAAATCCACCCTGAAGAGGGACCTGCGTGGGCTGGAGGAAAGGCTGACAGCACCCTCAGGAGGTTCAGCAATGTCAAATGAGAAGTCCTACCCTAGGGACACACTCAGCCTCCGCATGGGGACAGTGCCAGATGCCAGGCTGGGGACAGCTCTACTGGGAAGGCCTCAGGGCTAGAAGAGGCTGAGGAACAGAGCCTTGGTGGTGGAGTGGAGCACCCTTTGGAGGGGACCTAAGAGCAGGCCCTCAATACTAGCGAGGAGATGACCAAGAGGACAGAGCCTTCTCAGAGGTGAATGACAAGAGAATGTGAGATTCAACTCATAAACTGAAAGGGGAGATGTCCAACTGCATATACAGAAAAAGATCACAACGTGGGTAACTAAGCTTTGGAGCATCCAACATCACTAGATGACAATCATGAGATAAAACTCATGACTGGCAAAACCAAAGCCTTACAAAATTGCTCACACTGATGAAATCACTTGAACAGTACCATACGATGCAGGCAAACACAGGGGCTCTCTCTCTGAAAAAATAAAGTCACAAAAGGTGGAAGACAGTGTCTTTTGTCACTGAAAAGGTCTTCTGATGAGAACAACTAATTACAATGTAGGTCTCCAGATCAATCCTATAGCTGGTAAGAAGGTAGGTTTTGGAAACCTAAGTAGAGGGCTAGTGAGCCTCAATATTGAGATAATCACTTTATCTAGCATTTGTGAAATTGGATGCTTGATGACTCTGCCAGAATTCATTGTACAATCTTCCAAAAAGTTGCAGACATCTTGTAAAGTGTGTGGGGAAGAACTGTAGAATTACTCAAGCTGTATAAACAAGCATATGTACTTTTAAATTATTATTTTTTTTTTAAAGTGACTTGATCAGTGGCTGAAGGAAGCTGCAAGTGAGGAGGTTCAGTAACTGACAACTCCTTCCTCGAGCCAAAGGAGGTCTCTGAGAGCTGGAAGCTGAAGCTGCACTAACTCAGATAAGATACAGTTTTTCCTCGAGCCAAAGGAGGTCTCCGAGGGCTGGAAGCTGAAGCTGCACTAACTCAGATAAGATACAGTTTTTTAAAGCAATTAATTGAACAACTTGAGCTCTGAATTTTGTACCATGTTTACACCCTAGAACAAGGCTGCTTTCCCAAAACCTACAACTTCATGCTCACATCTAAGCCATACATCTGATGCAAAAATTAAGAGGTTACTTATGCAGGAAGAGCCCATAACTGTCCCTCACAGCTTGATCTGTAACACAAACATTCACAGCCCAACTGTTTTCCAAGAATCAATAATAAGGATTTGATATCTACAATGTGACTTCTTCCAGCACCTGCAAGGCAGCAGTCATTTCTGATGACTTCATACCAGCCTAGGGAACTGAACAAACCCCAGTTTCACGTTTTCAATAACCAGAGGCAGGGTTCAGATTAGCTGTTAACCTCTCGGGCAGCCACACTTAGCCTGGAATGTCAGCAAAGGGATCCCAGGATTTGAAATCTGAAATGACATCAGTGAAATACTGAGTCATCTCCTCCGGGAGAACCACAGGAGACAGCTCCATGTACATTTGTTTTGGCTGCTACAATCCACAGACTCCCACGCTGTCAAATGACCAAAGGCATTCTCTTACTGTATCTGTCAAGGCACAGATGTTTGTATACAAACCTATTTGCATATAGATGTATTTGCACAATTGTATTACACACCAATAAAAGTCTCAGGAAAATTCATTAGCATTCTCATATTAATGGTATCACGCCCTGAAAGTATTTTCTTAAGAGATAGGACAGGACCACAGCAATTTCACTTCACAACAAAGTGCTTAAACACTACATGACATCTAGGCCTGGGAGAGACAAAAACTAACTCCCACTCCCACTGCCTCCCACTTTGAGGCTAATTGTAAAAGCAGCCATTTCCCTTCCTTGCATAATTTATTCCCTCCAAACAAACATTATTGGTTTTGTCTCAACATACTATGGAAAATCCAGCACTACTTGGTGTTGTCACTGTCAATGAAATACCTAAGCTAACTTCAGATAAACTCAAAAATAAATAAAATTAACATGGCAGAACATGAATTTTACAGATACCTCTGGAGACTACTTAGAGTTTACTAAATCAAAAATGAAATGTTTGTTCCAAAAATATTTTTAATTTAGAAGACTGTCAAGAAACCCACTCAATTTGCTTTTCACTTCTTCCACAGCTGCTTTTATCTAAAAAAAACCAAAAACCACCCCAGACCTTCCATGCTATTCGTGTAGCAGTACGTATTTTGAGTAGCTCACCTCTTGTTTTTGAGGGAGGTGTGCTTTTAAAAGCAGGGAACATTCTTCCTTTCTGTGGTTTCCCAAGATTTCCAATTTCTGAATGAGATTGAGAGATACAGGAGAGGGATTTCTTAGCATTTCATGACTCTCTGGGAAGAGAATATTACTGTCTGGCTTGTCTGGGGTCTAACAATTCACTCGAAGCACTGGTAAGGCTCATCTACCACAGCTCCAGCACATCTGACACAAGATTGTGCTAGTACTACAGCAGCATCTCTCCTTACAAAAACCTACCCAAGCTCCAGACAAACTGCTTTCCCTCTGACAGCTAGAAGAAACCAAGTGCCAAATTCAACACTTAGCAATAGGTGTGTAGCCTCACCGTGCTCAAAGAGCTACAAATTTCCCTGGCAAGATATCAGAGCATAATTCTGTCTAACAATACAAAGAAAGAAAATGATTCAGCCTGCTACCTTCACTATGCTGGTTTTCTTTCTTAGGCTACATCCCCTCTGTGAGTACTTTCAGTGGTTTATGGCTTGGAAGGGTTCCTGGCACTCTTTGCCAAAATGATGTAACAAAGCCATTAAAAAAGCCTCTTCAGAGTAGGTTTCTGCTACATTTTTCTCACCTTAGGCTTACAGCCTTGTCCCAGCTCTGCAAACACTGAGAGATACCAGAATAGCTACAAGGTGTCATTAAACAAGAAAAGAGCTGGAAAGATGAACTTGCAAGCCTGATGCTTCCTCTTGAAAAAATTAGATAAATTAGGTGCACTGCTTAACTTTGCATTTTCAATGAACTCTTCAAATCAACATTTACCTGGAAACTTTCTTCCATCTTTAAGGTTAACTTAACAAAAGTATCAGAAGAGTTTAATTAAAACAAGAGATCTTGAACGTGCTGAGTGTATCTTTTATATGCTTGAAGTATGCATTTATATAATGTAAAGACACAACCACAGAGAGTCATCCAAGGTAGAAGTTAGTACTTTGTTCACCTCTACCTCCATGCTCAATTTCAGTTGACAGGTACATCCAGCAGAAGTTCATCAAGCCACTAATCAATCCCATATTTTGCTTTGCCCAGTCCATAATCCACACAGAACAAGCAGGATCAGTAAAAAGAAAATAAAGTTCCAGCTCCTGTCTTTTGAATGTGCCCAGATTTCTCCTAGCTTAATAAAATCATGAAACACGTCAGAGTTTGAAGAAAAAAAGTTGCATTTTGAAAGAGACACGGAAGGATGAGGTCTTTTTGCAGGCCTTTTAAGGTAAAGGTTACTCACATAACTGCGTCAAAAAAATGCGCTATCATTTGCTGCACAGAACATGTACAACTTCAGGGAAGAATCTCAGAAATGAGAAGGAAAAGATGCTCTATTTTGGGGATATGACTACGTTATCCTCAACCATTCCAGCCTATGGTGAATAAGGCTACTGTGTAGAGTTTACTTTCCCAGATAAAGCAGACCATGTTTGAGTAACCGGTTGCTGATACAATGAGTCACTCACTCATTGCCTCAAGTACCAGCTCGAATGCTTTAAAAGGCAGGATGAGGAATTGCTGAGTACAGGACGTGTAGTTGTTTAGGAACAACATGCTGGAAATAAACCGCTGACTCACCTTGTCACGCAAATGATGCTCTGCAGCCTCAATATTCAAAGGATCGTCAAAATTCAAAAGGTCCTGGAAAAAGAAACAGATCACACTATTGAGTTTCCACTCACTGTTATCATACAAGGGATCCAAAGCCCTAATGAACAACATAATGAAACAAAACAAAACCAGCAAGAGCAGTGCCAAACAAAGTGCTTAAACACTACATGACATCTAGGCCTGGGAGAGACAAAAACTAACTCCCACTCCCACTGCCTCCCACTTTGAGGCTAATTGTAAAAGCAGCCATTTCCCTTCCTTGCATAATTTATTCCCTCCAAACAAACATTATTGGTTTTGTCTCAACATACTATGGAAAATCCAGCACTACTTGGTGTTGTCACTGTCAATGAAATACCTAAGCTAACTTCAGATAAACTCAAAAATAAATAAAATTAACATGGCAGAACATGAATTTTACAGATACCTCTGGAGACTACTTAGAGTTTACTAAATCAAAAATGAAATGTTTGTTCCAAAAATATTTTTAATTTAGAAGACTGTCAAGAAACCCACTCAATTTGCTTTTCACTTCTTCCACAGCTGCTTTTATCTAAAAAAAACCAAAAACCACCCCAGACCTTCCATGCTATTCGTGTAGCAGTACGTATTTTGAGTAGCTCACCTCTTGTTTTTGAGGGAGGTGTGCTTTTAAAAGCAGGGAACATTCTTCCTTTCTGTGGTTTCCCAAGATTTCCAATTTCTGAATGAGATTGAGAGATACAGGAGAGGGATTTCTTAGCATTTCATGACTCTCTGGGAAGAGAATATTACTGTCTGGCTTGTCTGGGGTCTAACAATTCACTCGAAGCACTGGTAAGGCTCATCTACCACAGCTCCAGCACATCTGACACAAGATTGTGCTAGTACTACAGCAGCATCTCTCCTTACAAAAACCTACCCAAGCTCCAGACAAACTGCTTCCCCCTCTGACAGCTAGAAGAAACCAAGTGCCAAATTCAACACTTAGCAATAGGTGTGTAGCCTCACCGTGCTCAAAGAGCTACAAATTTCCCTGGCAAGATATCAGAGCATAATTCTGTCTAACAATACAAAGAAAGAAAATGATTCAGCCTGCTACCTTCACTATGCTGGTTTTCTTTCTTAGGCTACATCCCCTCTGTGAGTACTTTCAGTGGTTTATGGCTTGGAAGGGTTCCTGGCACTCTTTGCCAAAATGATGTAACAAAGCCATTAAAAAAGCCTCTTCAGAGTAGGTTTCTGCTACATTTTTCTCACCTTAGGCTTACAGCCTTGTCCCAGCTCTGCAAACACTGAGAGATACCAGAATAGCTACAAGGTGTCATTAAACAAGAAAAGAGCTGGAAAGATGAACTTGCAAGCCTGATGCTTCCTCTTGAAAAAATTAGATAAATTAGGTGCACTGCTTAACTTTGCATTTTCAATGAACTCTTCAAATCAACATTTACCTGGAAACTTTCTTCCATCTTTAAGGTTAACTTAACAAAAGTATCAGAAGAGTTTAATTAAAACAAGAGATCTTGAACGTGCTGAGTGTATCTTTTATATGCTTGAAGTATGCATTTATATAATGTAAAGACACAACCACAGAGAGTCATCCAAGGTAGAAGTTAGTACTTTGTTCACCTCTACCTCCATGCTCAATTTCAGTTGACAGGTACATCCAGCAGAAGTTCATCAAGCCACTAATCAATCCCATATTTTGCTTTGCCCAGTCCATAATCCACACAGAACAAGCAGGATCAGTAAAAAGAAAATAAAGTTCCAGCTCCTGTCTTTTGAATGTGCCCAGATTTCTCCTAGCTTAATAAAATCATGAAACACGTCAGAGTTTGAAGAAAAAAAGTTGCATTTTGAAAGAGACACGGAAGGATGAGGTCTTTTTGCAGGCCTTTTAAGGTAAAGGTTACTCACATAACTGCGTCAAAAAAATGCGCTATCATTTGCTGCACAGAACATGTACAACTTCAGGGAAAAATCTCAGAAATGAGAAGGAAAAGATGCTCTATTTTGGGGATATGACTACATTATCCTCAACCATTCTATGGTGAATAACCTACCGTGTAGAGTTTACTTTCCCAGATAAAGCACACCACGTTTGAGTAACCGGTTGCTGATACAATGAGTCACTCACTCATTGCCTCAAGTACCAGCTCGAATGCTTTAAAAGGCAGGATGAGGAATTGCTGAGTACAGGACGTGTAGTTGTTTAGGAACAACATGCTGGAAATAAACCGCTGACTCACCTTGTCACGCAAATGATGCTCTGCAGCCTCAATATTCAAAGGATCGTCAAAATTCAAAAGGTCCTGGAAAAAGAAACAGATCACACTATTGAGTTTCCACTCACTGTTATCATACAAGGGATCCAAAGCCCTAATGAACAACATAATGAAACAAAACAAAACCAGCAAGAGCAGTGCCATTTTCTCACAGAGTTTCCACTCACTGCTATCATACAAGGCATCCAAAGCCCTAACGAACAAGATGATGAAACAAAGAAAACCAGCAAGAGCAGTGCCATTTTCTCACCACCTTGATAGGTATTATCTGCCAAAGGTAGATGCAAATGAGTTTGATGATTGCACACCAAATCATAAATCAAGCAAAGGACAGCAGCAGCAAGGCACCCAACCCCTTCTCGTGGCACTCCACACAGCCCCATGACACACCTCTCTGGCAGTGATGCATTGCTATTTGAAAACCCAGACAGTTTTAAATCAAATTTTGAAGGAACATTCAAAGTTCCTTCATTGGAGGAGGCACCTGCCAATGGCCTGGTGATAAAGCAGGAAGAGTTTCCTTAATACCATCTCCAATAGCCAAGCAGTCTTGTTCCCTCTGAGAAGACACTACGTAAGAAACATGTAGACATGGCTCTTCAGGGCATGCTCTAGTGCCCAAGATTATTGGTTTGTGGTGGGATGTTGTGTGGGTGGGTGATGGTTTTGGTTTGGTTGTTGTTGTTGTGTGTTTAGGTGGTGGGTGGTGGTTATTTGTTTGGTTGGTTTTTTTTGGTTTTGGTTTGGGTTTTTGTTTTGTTCTGTTTTTTTGTTTTTTTGTGGTTGGACTTGATGATCTCTGAGGTCCCTTCCAACCACCACGATTCTGGGATTCTGTAACCTGGAGCCTGACAGACAGGAAGGTTTTAGTGCAATGGGAAAAACAGGGCCCAGAGAAAAAGGAGTGCAAAGACCCCAAAAGCAAAAGGGCACACAGGAGCAGGGAGGGGAAATTGTCAAAAGACATCTCAGGTCTGTCAGTTTAATCTCAATAAATATTAACTTTGGAAAGAGAAAGGGTCTAACGTTAAAACCAAGATGCTGATAAAAGGGGAATCATCATAAGAAAATAACAGTGAATCACAAACCCCCCTACTCTGCCTGCAGCCCAGATCATCCCCAGCCTGTGACAGCAGTGAAATACTAACATTTCTCACGTGTGAAAGGCTCATGTCACTCTGACTTAGAAGCAGGGAGGGGAAATTTTCAAAACAAATCTCAGGTCTGTCAGTTTAACCTCAATAAATATTAACTTTGGAAAGAGAAAGGGTCTAACGTTAAAACCAAGATGCTGATAAAAGGGGAATCATCATAAGAAAATAACAGTGAATCACAAACCCCCCTACTCTGCCTGCAGCCCAGATCACTTTCCCCACCCTGTGACAGCAGTGAAATACTATCATTTCTCAAGTGTGAAAGGCTCACGTCCCTCTGACTTGTTTTCAAGCAGAAAACCTCCCATTTCACTCAAACCAGGACACCAAAAACCACCTCATTTTCACTTACTTTCTTCAAGAAAACCTCCAAAGAATCTGCAAGGCCTGTACAATCCAATGCCAGCTTTCCAAAGCCTAATTATTTCTAAGAAGCTGGGTGGGAGGGAAATCTAAAAGGCAAGCAGGGAAGCACTGCTCTTACTGGCCATGACAAATCCCTGCAGTCTCCAAGGCATGACCATCACTCTTTGCAGCTGTTTGCCCAACAGACTATTTCTACATGCAGTTCTGCCTCTGAAGGCACTTCTCTGGACCTCCAGTGGTTCTCACTTTCTTCCAGTTACTTGGCACACGGTGGGAGACTAACTGTGAAATGCAATGGCTGTGGAAGGAGAACATAATCCTGGACTCCCCAAAAAAAGGCAGCTGTTTTACAGTAAAGACTTAGCCTCTCTCTGCTTTTAGGGCAAAAGCAGCTGTTGCATCCTGCCTGCCTCTTGCAGCTTCCTGCCCTCTCTTCCATTTTCAAGTTGCTCCTGTAATTACAAGGCACAGGTTTCTTGCTCCTGCCCATCTAAGGAAAAGGAAGAAAATGGGATCCCTGAACAAAATCGTATCCCTGAACAAAACTGTATCATTTCTCTAACAAGTCAGGTTTATGCAAAAATGCAGGTGGGTACACTGAGGCCCTTGAACAGGAATGTAAGTGTTCAAAACAGGAATGAAACTGCAGGGTAGTCGTTAATTCCTAAACATTTTCAAAAAAACATAACACCAACACAATTCCTTCTCAGAGCAACATGAATTTCTATTTCTTGCAAAGTAGCAGAAGGAATTTCATACTGTTTGGAAGATCCTAAGTAACTTGTTACCAATTTATCCCTAGTAGATTCAGAACCAAAAGTAAAAACCATGTATGAAAAAGCTTGCATATCAGACCTTCTGTATGAGTCTTGCAGTTACACAAACAAAAACACAAACTGATTTCATACTTGGACAACACCCACTGAAGGCAAAGCAAATAATAGTCTTAAGTTTAAGAGGCAACAGATGAGGTTCACAGTAGCTGATGCTAAAACCAAACTAGGCAGGAAAAAGGGAAAGTGGATATGCAAAATATTCATTTACTCTGTATCGTTTCTCTAACAAGTCGGGGTTTATGCAAAAATGTAGGTGGGTACACTGAGGCCCTTGAACAGGAATGTAAGTGTTCAAAACAGGAATGAAACTGCAGGGTAGTCGTTAATTCCTAAACATTTTCAAAAAAACATAACACCAACACAATTCCTTCTCAGAGCAACATGAATTTCTATTTCTTGCAAAGTAGCAGAAGGAATTTCATACTGTTTGGAAGATCCTAAGTAACTTGTTACCAATTTATCCCTAGTAGATTCAGAACCAAAAGTAAAAACCATGTATGAAAAAGCTTGCATATCAGACCTTCTGTATGAGTCTTGCAGTTACACAAACAAAAACACAAACTGATTTCATACTTGGACAACACCCACTGAAGGCAAAGCAAATAATAGTCTTAAGTTTAAGAGGCAACAGATGAGGTTCACAGTAGCTGATGCTAAAACCAAACTAGGCAGGAAAAAGGAAAAGTGGATATGCAAAATATTCATTTACTTACAGTAAATAAAGAGTTTAACCCCCAGACAACATCCTGCAAAGGAAAAGCATAGTCAGTTAGGCATACATTTCAGGTGCATTTCATGTTCACATAATTTATTTATCTAGTAATCCGTGAAATTACTGGAAATCAAATCTAGATAAAGAGTGATGTTTTGCTAATTTAAATCAAAATATCAAAAAAGCTTTCCCATTTCATGGATGCTTGATATCGAGAAGTCATCAAAAAATAAATACTGGATATTCAAATACAAGCTCAGATCTTTCTGTCCGTATAGCAGACTTGTTCCTGTTGCTTCTCTGCTTAAGGAGAGAAATAATACCTTAGTATATGCCACCAACTGACTACACTGCTTAGTTCTAAGGGTGGGGATAAAACTTAATTCAGCAATCCATCCTTAAAATTAGAAAATTAAGACGGTGTCAAGCAAGGATTTGAAATCGTTTCAAAATATTAGAGAAAGAGATTTAGGTGTGGTACGAGCACGGAGAAGTATCACTCTTGTATGAGCATGTGTCTCAAATCTCTGCTCAATCTCAAATCCTCCCTTTAGGTCCCTATTTAAACACAGCTGACTGGAGATGGTTTGCAATTTGTGCAAACAGGAAGCTTCAGGGGATCCGCCTCCAAATGCTACCACCAAACACAGCTTTTTTTGGGGTGGGCATCCCCAAAAGGGTTCCACTAGCACTGACATAAGAGCCCACATCCTCAGTTCCAACCTTCAGAGAGTAAGATGATGCACAAGATCCAAATATTACAAAAAGAGACTTAAAAGCATCACCTCCCACCAACTCTGGGCCAAGCTTTCTACCTAGAATATTTTCTTCAGCAGCAGCATAACTAAGCTGCCCGAATGCAAAATCCCACTCAAGTCTGGGCACTGGAGCTCACACCTACCAGACACTTAATTAACATCATCATTACACCTCCTGCCCTTACAGCCTGCAAGCACTTGACTGCCCACCCAAGAAAAATCACGCTGCCTGATTTCCAGTAGCGGGACAAACACTGCACATTAATTGTTTCAAGGCTAAAATGTATACTGCAAAATCCCACTCTCAAGTCTGGGCACTGGAGCTCACACCTACCAGACACTTAATTAACATCATCATTACACCCTCCCTTTAGGTCCCTATTTAAACACAGCTGACTGGAGATGGTTTGCAATTTGTGCAAACAGGAAGCTTCAGGGGATCTGCCTCCAAATGCTACCACCAAACACAGCTTTTTTTGGGGTGGGCATCCCCAAAAGGGTTCCACTAGCACTGACATAAGAGCCCACATCCTCAGTTCCAACCTTCAGAGAGTAAGATGATGCACAAGATCCAAATATTACAAAAAGAGACTTAAAAGCATCACCTCCCACCAACTCTGGGGCAAGCTTTCTACCTAGAATATTTTCTTCAGCAGCAGCATAACTAAGCTGCCCGAATGCAAAATCCCACTCAAGTCTGGGCACTGGAGCTCACACCTACCAGACACTTAATTAACATCATCATTACCCCTCCTGCCCTTACAGCCTGCAAGCACTTGACTGCCCACCCAAGAAAAATCACGCTGCCTGATTTCCAGTAGCGGGACAAACACTGCACATTAATTGTTTCAAGGCTAAAATGTACCTTTCACAATAAAGATAAAGCCTCAAAGTAAAAACTTCCTATCCACAGCAAAGACTGAGCATATTTCAGTTTGTTTCCTGTTCCGAGCCCTCTGGCGACTGTGGTGGACCACAGAAATCTGTATCACTTTAGAATGCTGTCCAATTATGCCCTAATGAAAAAGACAAGGTGTCAGCATTATCTGGGCAACAGCCTCTCACAATCCAGCTTTGCTTTGATCTTGAACAACCTACCTACTCAGTTTATCTGCTTTTAATAACGTGAAGCTGCCCAGGGAAGCTGATACTGTCAGACAGTGTTTTTTCAGTTTCAGCATCTTCTCCTAATGGAGCTTCTCAATTCATCCAGGGGGGCAAAGACAGTAACTCTTTTAAAAAAATTTACTCCTCACCTTCAATGACAACACAGACATAAACTGCAAAAAGGGACATACCAGAGACACCTAAGAATTATATTTATCCGTATATTTTAAGGAAATAGTGCTGAGCAGTCATTGCCACTCCCAAAGGACCACACTGTCAGCTCCTTCGCAAGAACGAGAAAAATGGACGATTTCAAATAATCACAGAATCACAGAATCTTCTAGGTTGGAAGGGACCTTAAAGATCATCTTGGCCAACCGTCAACCTAACTGACAAAAATAGACACCCACACAACAAACAAGGAGCATCATCACTAAATCATACCTCCCAGCACTACATCAACCCCTCTTTTGAACACCTCCAGGGATGGTGCCTCAACCACCTCCCTGGGCAGCCCATTCCAATGGCTGAGAACCCTTTCAGTGAAAAAATTTTTCCTAATATCCAGCCTGAACCTCCCCTGGCACAACTTGAGGCCATTTCCTCTTGTCCTGTCGCCTGTGACTTGGGAGAAGAGACCGCCCCCCACCTCTCTACACCCTCCTTTCAGGGAGTTGTAGAGAGCAATAAGGTCTCCCCTCGGCCTCCTCTTCTCCAGGCTGTATGGATGAAAGCCATCATTTTATCCTTTTTTTTTTTCAGTTTTGTGAACTACAACTACTGTCACAGAAACAGGGCACAGCAGAGGTCAACAAAACCTGGAGACCTGTATTAAGCAATCCCAGGGACAAACTATTTCTGAAGTGCGGTGGAGCTAGAGAAAAAATAAGCCAAAGTCGCTGAATAAAGGAGGATTTCAGTGGTGTGGAGAGCCTGGAGAGCAGGAACAGGCCTGAAGGTCTCAACCTCCACTTCACTCTCCTGAATTCAGTGTCCCTGGTGTCACCTGCTCGGCTCGGGTGCCCCTATGGATGCTGTCCCTGGCGTGGACACAGCCCGAGGACTGACTGATGCCGAGTGTGTGACCAGGGACAGCTGAGAGTCCCTCTGTCTCCAGCCACCCACGCTGCCCCAGCAGATGCTCTGACCTCCTGAAGGTCAGGAGCCCCTTCCACTGCTGCCCTCAAAGGCTGTATTGTCCTTCAGGGAGGCTGAGTGAATGTCTCGTGGGCGTTAAGAATTTCTTGCGTCTGATTTTAACCCGCTGTGTATTTCCCACAGCCTTTGATAATGGGACCTTACCAAAGCGTGGTAATTTGCTCTATTCCACTTGAAGAAGCAGGAATAAAATAACTTTTTAAGGGTTGTCTTTCATCTACACCAAGTGAGAGCAGACTGTAGCTGCAGAATTCCAATACTGAATTCCAATATTATCTTCCCATTCCATAATCACCCCCTTTTGAAGTTTACCTACACTGCTCCCCCATTCTCATTTGCTGAGCCCTGCTTTCAAGACTTTGAGACACTTCACTCATCATTCAATCCAAGCTGGCTTTGCACAGAATTCTATAAAAAAAAAACAACAACAACAACAACAAACACACCAAACCACAAAAACCCAGCAAAAACCTCTGTAAGGCTGTGAGTTTTCAGGGCGCTGTACATTGTCACAGCCATTCTAGTCAACAAAAAGCGTAAAAGGAAAATTGTTATTATTACTGAATAACTTATGTGTGAAATTCTTAATATAATTTCAGCTCCGTTTCTACCTATTCAAGTTTTATGATTTGCTGGATTTGTTTTATACCCTTGTACGGCTTCAGAAAAAAAATAATGCTGAATTACTACCAGAGGGCAACACTTTTTTGTAATGAGTTTTTGAGGCCGGCCTGGATTTAAATCTATCATATTGAGCAAGGGAAGTGGGACGGAACAGATGAGCAAGAGTGAAGCAAGTATTTCACGTTTGGAAAGCTTGACACTGTTGCATTGCAAAAATAATCACTTTGCATTATTGACTTGAGCAGAGCTGCTTGCTGCATGCTGATAAGCCCTTGCCTGAGCACTTGCTTTGCATTTTCCTGCCAAACTAAAAGGATATGCAAGCCACGAAGAACAGACCCTGTCAGATTTAACAGTTCAAAAACTTCAGTTTTCTTTTAACGTAATAAAAGCATCATCCTTGGCTTCAAACATTTAGTGAACTTCTGGCTTAAGTACTCGGAAAGCAGAAAGTCAACCCTACGTGCAAGAATTTTTAAGGGTTCTCTTCACACATAGGAGAAGGGCAGATGTCACTTTACAATGTTAATAACACACACCTTTATGCTGCTCCACTTTGATGAGAGAATCTGCTTGCAGCAGGGATCTGTCTGTTCACTTGGCAAATACCTGACAAGCCCACTTCCTTTACAATGCTGCTTTTTGTCTATTTTCCTCTACATGCTTAACATCAGTCACAGGGTACAAGTACAATCACTACTGAGGGGTAACCTCAGAGCAAAACTGAGGACCCCTTGCACTTTTCCTAATGAAGCACCACGTTCTGCTTGGGGTGGACCCTGCAGAACTCTCCAGACCTCTTTAACTGGTTTCTGCTCCAGCTATGCCCAGGGAGGCCCTCTCTCTGTTGCCCTGGTCTCCTGGTGGCTTTGCATCAGCGCAGACATCACCCATGAGGTTAGATGCCTTTGCAGGTTTTTAACGTTTAGTTCCACTCCACTATGTTAGTTCAGAAGATTCAAGTATCACACTTGAACTAAAGAGCAGTACCCTGTTAAATCCATAGTGGAGAGTGGATAATGAAGGAAATCACTCTGCTCCTCAGCACTATCACTATTTTGAGCTCAAGCATGGGGAAGCCAACACAAGCAAGTCGGAAGATCAACAGACTGTTATAAATATCCCTTTATAATCAGCCCTTTTCAATCTCGAGCATTTTTGTGTTGCATTTGAGTGAAAAGTTACATTAAACCCCTGCCCACAGATTTATTTATGGCATGCCAAATGAGGAAAAACATCTGCCACGGCAGCAATGTTTAAAGTTCAAGAGCAATGAATCAAAATACTAAATGCAGCTTTTTGAAATAGTCTCTCCTGAAGCTAGAGAGTCTCAAAGCACTGTGTTTCAAGGAGGTCCTAATTCAGTTAGTCACCAAATCTTCCCAAGTGACAGTTCTCACGACCACTTCACAGAAGGAGAAATAGTTTCTCCTGAAGCTAGAGTCTCTCAAAGCATTGCGTTTCAAGGAGGTCCTAATTCAGTTAGTCACTGAAATAGTCTCTCCTGAAGCTAGAGAGTCTCAAAGCACTGTGTTTCAAGGAGGTCCTAATTCAGTTAGTCACCAAATCTTCCCAAGTGACAGTTCTCACGACCACTCCACAGAAGCAATGCCCTTTAAACCATGCAACAGACAAGTGTGTAGCTGTGCTTCATGATGTTTGGAAATAGATCCACACAGCACTTTCACAGAAGGGATGCCCTTTAAACCATGCACAGACAAGTGTGTAGCTGTGCTTCCTGATGTTTGGAAATAGATCCACACAGCACTTCTTCTAAAGAGACAGTAAACATGAAACTTGTAAATTAAGAATCTCCTTTAACAGGCAGAGTATATTAATACATTAATTTAAGCAGGGAACACGCCAGACAAAAGCAGCTAATGAACTTCCAATCAAAGAAACTTCTTTAGAGATCCAAGGAGCATTTCTGATCTAATAGACTGATTAAATTAAAGCGTGCTGCTAAACCATTTTTCACATACAAACCATTTGAGCCATTCAGATCAATGAAAGGAACAGCAATCATTAATACAAGCAGATGTCTGAAGCAAATTTTTGTTTTTTGGTTTTTTTTAAACAAACAGAAGAAGTAACTCAAAACAAGTGCCAAGCTTTGTACATCATAGTTTGGAAAAGAGCTTCAAATTACACCCAAAACCTCAGCCTGCTGTCTCCTGGGGCAGCTCTTTGCTGTCCTGTCCACCCACACACCAGCTCAAGATGGTCTTCCACTTTCTTTCACCTTCTTTGTCTCTTACAAACAAGCCCAGCTTCTTTCTCTCTCCATTGCAGCCTAGAAAACCAAGCATCCTTCATCCCACCCAGCCCCACCTTCCCCAAGCTCTTTCTGCCTCCTCAACACACCTCCACAACCATCTCTGATTTCTCTCCATGGACTACGCACCTGTTTGCAAATGCTACAACGTAACCTACTGCACAAAACTGATCACTGGTTCAAGGGGTTAAAAAAGAAAATTAAAAAAGAGGTATGTTTTCGTGCCAGAGGCAGTAGGCACTTCTCACTTATGAAAAAACTGCTTCCCTCCTAAACAGTCTTCTGCCAAATAAAACATTCCCTTTTACAGCTCCTCTCCCTGTCCTGCTCCTCTCTAATATTACATATAACACTGCTACAATAACTTGCAAAATTCCTGCAGCAGGTAAAACACTGTTTCCACCTGGAATAAGGTGACGAAGAGAACGTCAACTTTCTTTAATCAACCACAAAGACCATCTCGATTCTCATGTGCCTGCAAGCCCAGCTCATGCTTCCCACCCAAACACAACAACAGTAGCTTATTTAGAGGGCTTTGGGTAATTTAAATGGCATGAACCGCTCCAGTTAGCAAACACAAAAAAAAGGAGGAAGGCTGGAAAACGATTTCTTCTGGGCTCAAATATACTAGGGGGAAGAAAACAGGAACAATTATAGTCTGTTCTTCTCCCAGACGAAGACAGTCGGGAATTGCCAAGTAAGCAGGAGCACTCATCTAAAATCCCTTACTTTTGTTACTGACTCCTTGACGTTTGTCCCCAAGGTTACTTCAGAGCAAGCAGATAATCTTTTAGAAATTGTTCCCAGGGGAATTCTGTGATAGCTTCTTAATGAACTACACTACAGTGATTATGAACACTAAAGCAATCGCCCTCCGGAGACCGGTCTACTCAATTGATTAAAGTTGACACAAATTGCATATTCAACAATTTGGGGAAAACAAGCATGGTTTAATTAGACTTACTAATGTACTGCACTGTTCTACTGAATCACTCTTTAAAAACGTGCTAGTAATAGCAGCTACTGTATTTAAAACAAGGACTAGGCTTTATTTTAGCTATTATAGAAAAAAAAAGAAAATTTTTGCAAATCTTTTATAAAGCAAAGCTTTTTATAAAGCATTTATTTGTATTTTCACCAACCTGAGCATACGCAGAGGGGGAAAAAGAAAACCATTTTTTACAAAACTGATACAGTTGACTTATAAAATCAAAATATAACACAACATATCCCTGCAGAAAAACTTCCTGAAGCTTACTTTAAGAAAAATAGAATAATGTCAGATCTACGTAGAAGACTGTATTCAGTGGCTTATAGCTCCTCTTTATGAAATGCTGGGTCTGAAGATTTTTCTCTGCTAATTTTAAGAGGCAGAGAGAAAAGGGAAAGAAATGAAAGCAGCAGCAATGGACATTTTAAGCACTTTAAGAGAGCAAAGATATTTAAGAATATAAGTCTTTTGCACTGCACTTTGCTTTAAATGACTTCCTTTACAGAGGAAGACTTAGAACCACTGAAAGGTACCTTGAGTTAAAGCTGTGCCTTTTCTAACAGCTACAAATATCTCTCTAAATTGTGATCAACAAGGACATCCAGGAACCCTGTTGCCTGCAACAGCTTAGTCTCCCTCGCTTGGTTTTCGCTGAACACACACAGGTTCTCTCTCCCCCATGTCCCTGCTGCCAATCAGAGCCACAAAGGACACCCCAGCCCTTGTGAGAGCCATCCCAGACCAGGCACTTGCACGAGCCAGGAGCACAACAGCTATCTTGAAGCAGAACCTGCCCTTGTCCCCACTGATGGTGGCATCAGAGCAGTTGTGGTGTGTGCAAAGCAAACTTCTGGATAAAGTCAGACCCTGCAGACGCATATCACCAGGCAGGGATGTAGAGATCTGGACCAACAGAGATGGCACCACCCTCCAAACCATACCAAAAAGAAAGCTCTGAACCACTGGGAACTCTTAATACACCCTGTCGTGGTTTAACTTCAGCAGAAGTGATAAAACTCATGAGTTGAAAGAAAGATAGTTTGATAAGTAAAGTAAAAGCCACACACACAAGCAAAGCAAGACAAGGAATTCACTCACTATTTCCAGCAGCAGGCAGGTGTTCGGCCATCCCCAGGAAAGCAGGGCTCCATTACTCATAACTTGAGAAGACAAAATGCTGTGACTCCAAATATCTCCCACTTCTTTCTTTTCCCCCAGCTTTATATACTTTATTCCTTTGGTCAGTCAGGGTCAGCTGTCCTGACTCTGTCTCCTCCTAACTTTTTGTGCCCTCCCAGCCTACCCCCTGGCAGGGGGTTGTGAGGAGAAAAGCCGTTGACTCGTTAGCAATAACCAAAACCACCTGTGCTCTATCAACATCCTTCTCATCCCACATCCAAAACACAGCACCACACCAGGTGCTAGTAAGAAAGTTAACTCTGTCCCAGCTGGAACCATTACACACCCTGAAGTATTTCTTACATTATAGAAAAAAACAAACTGTGCACATCCTTTCATGTTTGCTGACAACCAACCACCTCTCAAATGGTTGTCACCCTTTTGTCCTTCCTCATCTACCTGTTTATTGGTTTAAAACCTGTCCCTTCTGTACCCCACAAAATGAAAGAAGGTGTGCAGCTTAACCCCTGAGAAAGGAACATTGTAAATACGAGTTGCAACCGGGTCCAAAGCTTCAGGAGCACCAGAGCCAGTGGCAGTAACAGGCAGTGGATGATCCCATGGTCAGAAGGATCAGGAAGATCAGATGATACAATCACAGTAAATGAAAAGAGAACAACCCTACTCTTAAGCTTAGGACAACCACAGTTTGGGGGGGGTGACATGAACCATGTCTGGCTTAACCAACTTGATTTCTGCTTAACCAACTTGATCTCTTTCTATGACCATGTGGCCCACCTTCTGGATGGGGGGGAAGGCTGTGGACATTGTCTATCTGGACTTTGACATGGCCTTTGACACCATCTCCCACAGCATTCTCCTGGAGAAGCTAGTGAATTGTTGCATAGACAAGTGCACTCTTCAGTGGGTAAAAAACTGGCTGGATGGCTGTGCCCAGAGAGTTGTGATTAATGGGGTGAAATCCAGTTGGTGGCTGGTCACCAGTGGTGTCCCTCAGGGCTCAGTTTTGGGGCCAGTCTCATTTAGAATCTTTATTGATGATCTGGATGAGGGGATTGAGTGCACCCTCAGCAAGTTGGCAGATGACACCTAATTAGATGGGAATGTTGATCTGGGAAACCTCTACAGAGGGACCTGGACAGGTTAAATCAATGGGCCAAGGCCAATGGCATGAGGTTCAATAAGGCCAAGTGCCAGGTGTTGGTGGACAGCCAGCTTAACAGGAGCCAGCAGTGTGCCCAGGTGGCCAAGAAGGCCAACAGCATCCTGGCTTGTATCATGAAAAGTGTGGCCAGCAGGAGCAGGGCAGTGATGGTGCCTCTGTCCTGGGCACTGGTGAGGCCTCACCTCGAGGGCTGGGTTCAGTTCTGGGCCCCTCACCACAAGAAGGACATTGAGGGGCTGGAGCGTGTCCAGAGGAGAGCCACCAAGCTGGGGAGGGGTCTGGAGAACAAGTCATATGAGGAGAGGCTGAGGGAACTGGGCATGTTGAGTTTGGAGAAGAGGAGGCTGAGGGAAGACCTCATTGCCCTCTCCAACTCCCTGAAAGGGGGGTGGAGAGAGGTGGGGGTTGGCCTCTTCTCCCAAGGGAATGATGACAGGAGCAGAGGGAATGGTCTGAAGTTGGGGCAGGGGAGGTTTAGATGAGATATCAGGAAGAATGACTTTCCTGAGAGCACTGGAACAGCCTGCCCAGGGAGGTGGTAGAGTCACCATCTCTGGAGGTATGCAAGAAACATGCAGATGTGGCACTTCAGGGCATGCTCTAGTGCCTGAGATTGAGAGAAGAGGAGCTCAAGGGGAGACCTCATTGCCCTCTACAATGGTTAGACTCCATGATCTCAAAAGTCCCTTTCCAACCATGAGGATTCTGCGATTACAGAAGATCTGAAACAGGTCTTAGTTGGGAGTGCATGATAAAGCTTCTAGTTCATTAGTTATCCATGCCTTAAGATCACTACACAGGAGAATTTGGAGGATACCTTAAGCATACCCCCCCCATCCTGAAGAAAATCTCTTCAGGGACACGTACAGGGATATACCATCAGTTTGCTCTTCATCCCAGCTATCATCAGCACCCTTCTTGTACTTCTCCCACTTCTGACTTCAAAAGCATACCGCTTTTCTGTACACATCTTTAGGGTAGCCAGGGATTAAGGATTTACTAGATTTCACTAGAATCAAGTTAGAAAGATTATAGATCTACACATATGTATGTATGCATTTGAGAGACAGCCAGAGCAAGAACAGCCTTTCTCTCTTCAGCAGCAGCACTTTGCACAGCAGCACCGTGGGTTCTTCTCCTGCTGTGCTGGCAAGAACAGAGTATAGCTACCTTCTTGTACTTCCCCCACTTCTGACTTCAAAAGCATACCACTTTTCTGTACACATCTTTAGGGTAGTTAGGGATTAAGGATTTCACTAGAAACAAGTTAGAAAGATTATAGATATACACATATGTATGTATGCATTTGAGAGAAGGGCTGTTCTTGCTTTGTCTTTCTAGCAGCACTGTGGGTTCTTCTCCTGCTGTGCTGGCAAGAACAGAGTATAGCTTTGAAAAAGTCCTTATTATTTGGAACATAAAGCAGTCTGCAGCAGATCACACCACACCTTCAGGCCAACAGGCTTGCTTTTCTCTCCTTCACAGACTCCTTGGTCAAGGAATGGTGGGTCCTGGTCAAGACCCATAAGTGCTCATCTCACCCTTTCAGCAGATAAAGAGTAAGTCTCCAGGGAAAAAAGGGTAAGACTGAACACTTGCACTGACCTGTTTCTGTTAAGCTACTGGTATAGCTCCCTGCTGCTTGGTGGCCTTTTCCTAAGCTATCTACTTGCAAGCATGTGCTGTTACTCACTTAGTTGAGCAAGGGAAAGAATGAAGATGTTGGCAGCAGGAGGCATTGTGCTAGGTGGTCCTTGGAACCTCCATGAGATCAACACACAGAGCTGGGCCTCAAAGTGCTCTCTGCATGGGAGAGAGAGGTACTCCAAGTACTGAGAGGTAAGTGGGCACAGTCCTCCTCTGAACAGTATTTCAGCCAGAAGGTCACCCATAAAACCTACAGCCAGCCAAACACAGCACAGCTGAGGAGGTGAGGACTCCCAGAAAGTTACTCCTCAGACAAAACAAAGCCCACATGCCCAGCTGCCAGTTCATTCAGGGTGTCCTTCTGGAATAGCTGCTGCAGGCACAGAATTAAGTTCATCCCTCTCCTTCCCTTCCCCTTCCCAAACACTGCTCAGGGTGGGGATTAGGCTTGGGTGACAGGCATCATCATGCCTCTTGGAAACAGAGCAAGGAGTGTAAAAAGTCTTCAGTGGGCAACAGTGCAGGAGGCAGGAACACACTGCCCAAAACAACATCCAGACTCAATTCCTGTATGACACTAGAGAAGACAGGTCAAGGCACACCACCTAAAAAAACC
Organism: Calidris pugnax; assembly: GCF_001431845.1. NCBI lineage: Eukaryota > Metazoa > Chordata > Aves > Charadriiformes > Scolopacidae > Calidris > Calidris pugnax. The sequence goes on from NW_015090948.1 coordinate 81,221, forward strand.
AGGTATTATTCTGCTTAATGCAGTATTTGACACCCATATGCAGTGACCACTTGTAAACCACACACAATTTGTTTCTCCATACCAATCCACACCAGGAGGCAGCAGACACTGTGATACAAATCCATCTTCCCCTTCATCCCATATGTAATTTCTCAGTTCTGTCACCCTGGTGATCATGACCAAGAAGTTACCAGGAGATGGATGTAAAATTCATATAAGATCAAGAACCTCCTTGCCAAACTACACTTGACTTCCCAGGAATTCCTCCTCCTGCACAGTAAGAGCTGCCATTTGGGCTCTTTGCCACCGCCACGAAGCCTTTGGTTTTCTTCCTTTGATGACTTTCTCCTCCTGACTTTACCGGTACGGTGGACAACTATATTCCATCCAGGAAGGCAGCTTTTACAAGCACATGCTTTGACATTCCTACATACAGGACAAAGACCCATTCCAAAATAGGATTTGAATAAACCAATAGCAGAGTAACATTACCTTATATAATGCTGGCTGAGAAAAAAAATAGTATCAGCAGCAAGAATTAATGAGAACAACACAGAACATGCAGGTTTACTTTTTTGCCCTTCATCCTGAAGACAGCAACTGTTATTATCTGCTTAAAATATTCCTCTACATTAATTACATATAATTTTGACAGCAGACTACCTGCTGTCATCACTAAGATGACGCATGAAAGTTCTGTGCTTATATTGAAGCTTTTTTAAAACCACTCAGGTTTACACTTAAACATAACTGGAAAATTAAGTCAAGATCCTCTGATTTATTTCCTCAAGAGTTTGACATTTGCATGCTTTCAAGTAAAGTAATTTTACTGTCTGAAGACAACAGCAGAATCAAGGCAACAAATAAGGCATATTTTCCCATTTAGTATTAAATGCTAATTAAATAAGCAAGCCTCTTATGGATAAACTCCAAATAGCAATAGTTTATCATAAACGACTCTTAATTCCTTTTAGATTACATTAGCTAATAACACAGATATTTCTTAACCTAGTGTCTGAATTTATGGAAGGAAATTCCTAAAAAAACCTGTATTCCAATAAGTGGGTGTAAAAAGCTGACTGCATAGCTATAGTTTAAGACTATCTTGATGTTCTTCATGGCCACTTCTTTTCCTCCTGACAGCAGTAGCACAAAAAATTCCAAAAAACCAGCTCTCTAATATATCTCAGTGAAGAACTGAAACGCATCTACACCTTACCAGTAAACATGTAGATCCTACAGAGAATGCAAAAAAAAACCCCACCCAAGATGAAATACTCCCTGAGAACATCATACATTTTAAAATACTGGTTTTAATATTACTGTTCTCAGCCCTGCAGAGTCAGTCAGCAGAGTTGCACAAGCATGCTTTGATTATGGTTCATAAATCCATCACTGACCAATTTCTAGTTGTAGTCCCTTAGAGTCACTGCAGAAGGAACAGCTTGACTTTTAGAATCAATTAGGCAATCACAATACACAGATCCACTTCTTCCTTTATTTTTTAAAATCAATTATCCAAGATAATTTTATAGCATAGTGAAAGCAAGCATTTGAGAGAAAGCTGATGAATACTAGGGAGGCCTATCTTAACTAAGCAGATGACATTCATGGCAAATAAGGGGCAAGGAAGTGCATGTTGAGGACTAACAGGAGCTGCTGAAGCACTTTTGAGTTTGAAATTGGAATTATTGAGGGGGAAGCAGCAGGGTATCAGAGCAACAATAGTTCTCAATATTTCATACTAGGTATTAAAAGCTAGTGTCTTCAGTGACAAAAATTTGGGAACAGAATGGAACTAAAGCCACCTATTTGCTTTCCACCTGGAAAGCTTCAGTTTTGACCATCAGACTAAGCAGAAGAAAAGCAAGCTCAGCCAGCCTGAGCAGAGGCCCAAAATAACTTGAGCAGTTCTTCACTTTATGAATACTCTGTTTCAGAAAGGAAAGAAGTATGCAATAAAATGATACAGAACATAACAGAATGGAGACAGAAAGGGAAATAAGCTCCTGCTGCTAACTATAAGGGCAGCTATAAAGAAGTGAAAGATTACACAATCCATCCATAAGCAAACTGCTACTGGAAATTACCTAAGAATTTAGGATTCAAGAGTGTTTCAATGGACAAAGAAAACGTTTACAATTGCATCAACAGTAACCAAAAAAGTAAATATAGATTGTTTTAAAACATTCACTCACCAATGATCCGTTTCAGGGTTAAAACCCAACTTTCCTCACAACCTGATTTAAAGAGCATCTAATACAGGAATTCAGAAATAGCACATTCTTTAGTGCCTTCACTAGTACACAGGCTGCTGTTCACAACGTCCACAGAAACACGTTCAGTAGCAGGAAGAAGTGGAAATAAAGAGATTTCAATCATGGATGAGATGACACTGAGTGCAACAAACTGCTAGAATATAGAGCTGAGTTAGCTTTTTTTATCCCCTTAAGAATTCTCTACACTGTTAAAGCGCATTTTATCAAATAACATCTAAAAAGCATTTAGGAGATTTTATTTTTTACTGCAGAAAGATAAAAAGCATCATTTTAATGCCTCTTCAAGATTCTACCCATTCAATACTAAAGAAAGCGTTAAAAAGGTCACAGCAGTTTTGTTTTGAAGGATTTTTCATGTAAGAGCTCTGCTGCCACCACAAGGATACAGGAGATGAGACAACCTAAAACTTCTAAAGCCTTTGAAGAGATTAAAGATATAACATGAATGCATGTGGTAGCACACAGCAGAACTGGCTTGTGCATGTGGATATTGAGGTTTCGTGTTACCTGTTTGAATGGCTTTACTAATGCACCTACCAATTTTTGTCACAGATACACAGCACATTCCCATTCTCAAATTAAATATTTCAGCAGTGTCTCAGAGTGCTCTATTGGACAAATTTGGGTGCTACTCCTCCACAAAAGCAAGCTGCCTTTATATTATTGACGAGTGGAATACAAGATACTGACTTTCAAGTCCACCACTGCCTAATACCAGATACTACCTATAACACTACTATGCAAATTCACACAGTATTTTGCTTGTAGAGATGAGCAGGTTCTCCAAACCAGGGCATCCAAGTGTTAGAAACAAAGGATGAGTGGGTGCAGGTGGCATGTTAAAGAGAAATAGATAAAAGCAACCCGGGTCACATCACATGGTTCTTGTTTGCTACTGGTCATTCACTGTTTCATATAATTCTGTGGTCTATTGTTAACACAAACCTACCACAATTATTAATGCACGTTGATAAGTAACTTGACTGTGTGGCCACACTGTTGATAAATCAGCACAATTCCATATTTTCCATCTCAGAAGCATGTGTAGCCTGGAATCCAAGCACTTGGATGCTAATCAAGCTTCAAAATAAATAGGAAGGCATGCCTGAAGCTTCACAGGAGACAGTCAACCAAAGACCTGAAAGAACATCTGACAGAGTGGCTGTCAGGAACCCTGCCCCTGACCAAGACCCACCTTTCCCATGTTTATTTGTCCTTTCAAAGAATGGACACTTGGAATGGATGAAGAATATCTTCAAAGAACAGACTACCTCCAGATGCTAGTTACCATCCAAGTACAATCTGTATCCCAAGCAAAAACACTGTTTGGCCAGTAGTGCTTGCATCTTACCAACAGCCCCAGTGGCTATTTCTGCTCCAATTTTATTTTTTTTAAAGCTCCTTTTGTACCAGAGAACCAGTGTCACAACAGTGTCTCTACAGAGGCACAACTTGGAAGTTAGGACCAACGTGTGGTACTTACTTTTTGTGATGACACTTCAAATCACATGAAGCGATTGAACAACTGAACAATGACAAGTGAGAGAACACTTATTGAAACCACACATTTATTTAAAGTGGAGACTCTGAAGACACAAAGGAATGGAAACTTTGCAATTTGGGGTGGGTTTATTTTTTTTAAAGCTATAAAATGTGAGCTTGCAATTGTGGTGATTCAATGCTCATGGGGAAAAAACAAATCCAAGGGGGGTGCTGGATTTTTTTTTTTTTCTTTTTAAAGTTAAGCTACTTTTTTTCCCTTGCTCAGTCTTTCATTTCAACACCCACAGATATAGTTCCTGGCTTTTTTTTTTGTTTGCAGTTGTGGAGTATTTTCCCCTCCTCTAACTGATTGAAGGTAAAAACATCCTAAAATGCTTCATAATACTCAGTAAATTGAGTCTCCTGGTAGTTAAGATTCCAGGATGTTTAATCTATGAAATTAATTACATGCTAAACTGATGCAAGAATAAAATGAAAAAGGAGATTAACACACATCTTCCATCATCACTGAGGATAGGAAGTTAAGTACACATAATGTCAATGGTTATTCCCAGCCATAGCCTTAACATACAGCCATGTTTTAATCTCTAGAAGAAAGATACCATGAAGAAAGCTAGGAGAGCAAATAAAAATACATGTATATTCTCGTCCAGTTGCAATATCGATGTACTAATTTTCTAAAGGCTGAAGCTTAAAACTTGTAGTCCAAAAACTTTCGCTGGGAATGAAATTCAGGGGCAGACACAGGACCAGTTCACTTAATTACATAGTCAGTGTCTTGATTTAACCTAACATGAAAACAGAAATACAAAAGCAAACCAAAACTGTACTACCTGATGAAAAAATATAGGGACAGAGCATTTAAGAAAATCCACAAAATAACACACACACTGATTCTACTTCACTTTCCAGAAAATCAGATGCTCACAAAGATTTTAACAGATGAAGAAACTCACAGATCTCATTCATAGTGCCAAAGAGAAAATCAAGCATAAGATAAAACTCATTTTCAATTTGCCTTTTGAAAAGAAACAAACCTCTGACATGTATACCCTTTAACTACATCACGTAGCCAACATTCTTTAAGAACCAATTCTGGCTTGGTTCCTGGTGAAAGCCAAAGGGAAATTATTGCCCAGTGCTCTGCAAGACTCTTCTGCCAGCAAGGTCATGTAAAAGTAAATATAAAAAACCAAACACTTCCAGTAGCAAGACGAGAGCAGTCATACATTGAAGTATCTCTCCCCAGGAGTATTTTATACAAGCACTGTGACTCTCTACATGTTAACACTGCCCAGCAGTGGTGGGACCAACCTCTGAAGTCATTCTGCCATCACAGTGGCACAACTACCAGCCATTTCACAGGGGCCAGATTTCCCTTACATTTTAATGACTTGGGTAGCTAATTCCCCACTGGAATGGCTAAAAGTCAGTATTACTTTATTCAGTAACTAAGTGCAGACACGTTGACCCCTTTGAACACTTGCAACGGAACAGAGTTCAAAATAGTGCAGTAACTACACCCCAAGTCTGTTCCATATAGTGTTTCTCCCAAGCACACCTTGCCTTTTGCTTTTTCAAGTTCCTCAGCCTGGGGAAGGGGGGTCATGGGGCCACAGGGACCAACTATTGATTTATCAGGAATGTTAATACAATAGAAATTACAAGGGTTATAGATTACCGGTTAGTCCTGCTCACATCATGTTCTTGTATTTATTGTTTGGGTCAACAAAAATCAGATCAAGCATGGTTTCTCAGGGTCACCTGCAATCATACCATTCTACAACACCTTTTATCAATCAAAACAGTATTTGTGCAGCTATACTAAAACTAGCAAACATTTCTAGAGTCAGTTAGCCCTATAGTTATTTCAGTGTTGCCACCAACATTTGTTGAAAGACACAAAACTCAGTTGTTCGTAGAGCAAACCACATTCTCTGTCTCTTTCCAAGTCCATAAAAGTATTTTAAAAGACTTATCTAGCTCAATGTATGTATCTAAAAGGAAATAGTACCTTTAATGTTCTAGTTGGAGCCCAGCCAGTGCCATCAATTGAATGTTCTCTCAATAAACTGGAAAAGAGACACACATATTAAACAGTGCAACTTCTAGTTAAACAAACTTTGCCAGAAATCTTCTCAGAAAACATTAAGGACTTAGCAAGTAATTGCAACATAAGAATTACCTCTTGCACTCTGTCTAGGTACGGGATATTGAAGTACAAGAATTGGTATGTCTTCCTAGAATTACATTCTACTTAATGTCATTACAGATCACCCAATCTGAGCTCAACCTTTGTCAAAAAATCAGAATTATTTTCATCAAGCAAAATAAGTGTGACAGAAATCCTTGTGGGACCATCTCATCATCGAACCTGTTTTCCCCAGAGCACACAGACATACGTGCTCCACTTTTGAACATGTTCATCTTTGATGAAGAGACAGGCTTGCAGAATGCCTATCTCTCACCAAATTTGGCACAATTCAATCCAAAAAAAAAAAAAAAAAAAAAGGGTATTATTTATCAGGAATGTTAATACAATAGAAATTACAAGGGTTATAGATTACCGGTTAGTCCTGCTCACATCATGTTCTTGTATTTATTGTTTGGGTCAACAAAAATCAGATCAAGCATGGTTTCTCAGGGTCACCTGCAATCATACCATTCTACAACACCTTTTATCAATCAAAACAGTATTTGTGCAGCTATACTAAAACTAGCAAACATTTCTAGAGTCAGTTAGCACTATAGTTGTTTCGGTGTTGCCACCAACATTTGTTGAAAGACACAAAACTCAGTTGTTCGTAGAGCAAACCACATTCTCTGTCTCTTTCCAAGTCCATAAAAGTATTTTAAAAGACTTATCTAGCTCAATGTATGTATCTAAAAGGAAATAGTACCTTTAATGTTCTAGTTGGAGCCCAGCCAGTGCCATCAATTGAATGTTCTCTCAATAAACTGGAAAAGAGACACACATATTAAACAGTGCAACTTCTAGTTAAACAAACTTTGCCAGAAATCTTCTCAGAAAACATTAAGGACTTAGCAAGTAATTGCAACATAAGAATTACCTCTTGCACTCTGTCTAGGTACGGGATATTGAAGTACAAGAATTGGTATGTCTTCCTAGAATTACATTCTACTTAATGTCATTACAGATCACCCAATCTGAGCTCAACCTTTGTCAAAAAATCAGAATTATTTTCATCAAGCAAAATAAGTATGACAGAAATCCTTGTGGGACCATCTCATCATCGAACCTGTTTTCCCCAGAGCACACAGACATACGTGCTCCACTTTTGAACATGTTCATCTTTGATGAAGAGACAGGCTTGCAGAATGCCCATCTCTCACCAAATCTGGCACAATTAAATCCAAAAAAAAAAAAAAGGTATTTTTGGTGGGATTAGCAAAAAAAAGGACTTCAGGTTCTTAGAGGCAGGGATAGGAAAGTGAAATATTTTGGGTCTGTCTGCTCAGGGACTTTCTACAGCAGCTGTAACAGGAGCAGATGCATTTCAAGGCTGTGGGACACAGCACAGGAAAGCCTAGTGCAGACTCTTACAGTAGGTGACCTATATTGTACATAGAATATTTTAAGGCTTTACAAATTCAACACCATACAAACCCAATCAGTTGGTGGGATTAGCAAAAAAAACGACTTTAGGTTCTTAGAGGCAGGGATAGGAAAGTGAAATATTTTGGGTCTGTCTGCTCAGGGACTTTCTACAGCAGCTGTAACAGGAGCAGATGCATTTCAAGGCTGTGGGACACAGCACAGGAAAGCCTAGTGCAGACTCTTACAGTAGGTGACCTATATTGTACATAGAATATTTTAAGGCTTTACAAATTCAACACCATACAAACCCAATCAGAAATCACTACAAAAACTACTCTGGGCAAGAGAGATTGCTTACAGGAAGAAAGCATTCCTTATAAACTATAATACACACTCCTGAATTTTAATACAAACATATATGAGTATTGATATAAATAATTAAGATACAGACTTTCCTATACACATACTGTATAGGAATTTTATGTGACCTGCATATTATGCTATATATTAAGTCCAGTGAAACTGCTGATATATTAACAAGTTGAAAACATTAAGGTGTATTCCGTTGGTTAGACGTTCCTGGACCTTTTGAGTCAAAACATCAGTTGTTATGAGAAGTAAAAATGCAGGAGACCAGAGTATAATGGAGAGATGAGCTAAAGTGTTGCTCACATTTGTAAAAGCAAAAGCACTAATCTGAATGAGAAAGGAAAAGTCTGGAAAACTCCTTGAAGCATCATTTCACAACCGTGTGTCTTCCTCTGTTAAGAAGCAATCTCAAACTGAGAATTCATACAGCAAAGTAGCAAAGCATTAAAAAAAAAAAAAAAACCATCACCGCCAGCAGCTTCTACTACTGAAATGAGAGAATTGAAGTGAAATAGTCTTAAGATATGAGGCTTTACCAACTTTCAGGATGGCATGCATTAAGTTATTTTTAAATTACAGTAGATGACTGGACCATATAAACCATGCATATAGTTATTTATTGAATGTGCCAAGATTTTAGTGCAAGGAAATATACTATGAGTAGCATTACTCCTCATCCAATGTAGAGAGGCTAGGAACAGGATGATCATACTGGACAAGACTATTCCATCCTGACCGTGTTGCTAATCTCATTTCTGTGCCTTAAAATAGATAAAATATGCCATTACCACCAGTGCAGCTCAAAACTAATTTAAAGAACATTAAAAACAGCATTTAGTGGTTGTGATTTTTGTTGATATTAAAAAACTAAAAGCAAAAATGTTGCTGAACAGGCAAAAGCCAGGATTTTCAGGTTTTGAGCAAGTAAAGGACTTTTTAACCTTGCTTTCTGTCTGTTCCTCATAAAATTATGCTACAGTACTCCCCTTTGCCTCTTCATATACCTCCCTGTGAATGTAAGAGCGAGGAATAAGTTAACACACACAAAAAAAATGCATAAAAACATCAACTGACAGAGCTCAAAGTCCCTGACCATACCAATTGAGCCTCTTTAACAACCTTCCAGCTTCCCAAAGCCTCAGAGCTCTCTTGGCACATCTCCACCTGAGGAAGTCATCAGCCAAGACTTTAGACACTCGTACCTCTCTCAGAGCTCTAGCAGAAAAGCAATGTAGGTAGACAAGCGTATCTTCACCTAATATTTCTCATTTGCTGACATAATTCATTTTTAGACCAGCATCCCTCTTTCTTCCTACAGATTTGGAATGATCATTAGGCACCTAATCAAAACTTTTCACCAGACAGGAAGTCTTGTCCTCTCTATGGGGATGACCTAGATATAACTGCCAGACGTTTTGGAGGTCTAAGTGGTGATCTGCCCTCAGAGCTTCATACACACAAACAGCAGAATGAACACCTGAACGAGCAGAAATACACCAGGAAATAGTTCAGTGGATGAACAAACATCTGCATGTAGTTTCTGTTCAAAAATCTGTCATCCACAGGTCCTGCTGCCATAGAGGAGCTGGGCTACTAGGAAGTTCTCCAATGGCACAACCAGCAGAATTATTCTTGCCCACTCAATGCTTCAAGAGGTTGCCTTTGATGAGGTGCCAGATACACCACAGAACCCACCTGTTCTACCTGGGTTTCAGGAAACATGTTTACTTGAAGTGACTACTCTAAAATAGCCAGGAGCACCTGAAAGCTGATCTAGTATTTATTATTTAGATTGAATAAACATTCAGAAGCTTCCCTTGTGATGCTGGAGAATGGATTTGCAAAAGTAAAGAGAGGGGTAAACCAACTGTACCATTTCTGCAGCTGTGGGGAATGCTGTGACACGAGGAGTTTGTCAGGTGAGGAACTTCACTAGGAACAGGGAAGGACAGTAAAACACTTGCCACTTGCTTTGTCTTCAGCTGTAGAGGATCTAAGAAAAGCCAAGAGGGTCCTCAACCACACCTTAACATCTGGTGCTTGTATCTAGGGAGACCTCCCAGAACATGATTTCAAATCCTTATGCCCAAGTTCCTAAGGGAAGACTGCAAAATCACTATTTTTGAAGCTATAGTAACCAAACCAGCCACCGAGGTGACCAGCCAGCTGCTCAGATTTCATTTCCACAAATATCTTCTCATTCTGCTTTTTCTTCTTAAATACACAGCATCCTGAAGAGACCTTGCAAAAACATCTACTGAACTGGGAATTACAGGGCTTAAAACTTTCTGAATGTCCAGCTGACATGATTTACAGCTTAAGTGACTAAGGATTACTGTAATGGGGAGACCAGACCAGGAGAAAAGGCTGCTTTATGTAAAGATCTCAGATGAATACATTTATCAACATAAAATGTCAGCTCCAACAAAACTTTTGCCTTCCTTTTACCAACCGAAAGTATCATTCAAGGTAAATTTGAATTAAAAATCTACTTCAGAAACCCTCCACTGGCAGAGACACATTAGAGGGATTATTCTCTTGCTAGGTTCCCACTGCCCACCTTCCTGCTCAACCCAGCTCCTCCAGTCCAACCATTCTGGAGGCCATGCTATAAACTGGACGACCAGAGCAATCAGTGTAGATAATCTCTCTAAAGTGCTTTTTGTTTCCACATTGCCACAGCTGAGAAGACTGCACTAGGAAAGAGAAACAAGTAATCAACTTAAATCAGTTTTTATAACTGGTGAAATTGCAACACTGAGCTATACAAGGTGATACAATTAATCAGTCTTCAAACGCTTCTCCATTCAGCAGCCTTTAACACTGCATCATGAAATGACCAAATCTTGACTATCAACACCTACTGATGAACGACACCTCCAACAAGACTGACCACCTCAACATGTAACAGAAAAGCAGTGAAACTGCTGAGTGATTGTTCTAAAAGCTTATGCAGTCAAGGAGGAAAAAAACCCAAACACCTGAGAGATCACATCAATGCAGGGGCAGGGGGGGAAGCATTGTCAAGAATGTAGTCAAGTGGTGTACATAACAAGCAAGCATCTCCTCTCTAGGTATCATGATGTTTTTTATCCACATGTGTGGTAGAGAAAATACCCACAAGTATGGTCCAGCCCTAATTAATATGGTCCATTATCAATACAGTTAGGAGTAACCGCAATCCTTAAAGCGCAGAGAAACAACACTTTTCCTGCCCAAAACTACTATACCTGACCACAAATTAAATATTTTGTTATGTTTTAATTCAGAGATGATTATCAAACCAACACACACCATAGCGTGAGGTATGTTTAGTAAAAGACAGTTGGGAAAAGTACTGATAAGGAATTTTTTTTCTGCTTTTAAAAATAACCGAAGCTATTTTAATATAAAGACTCTTGTGGTTGATTGCAGGCACTATATATAGAGTGCATTCTCCATTATAACTGGCATAAAGCAATTTAAGTTATTTTAGTTTTTCCATCTAAACTGTAAGACATCTCAAAGGTTTGATATGTTAAAGTACCCAACAATCAAAGCTGGGGGACAAGAAACAGTGAAATATCCTCAAGAATGTGAAGAGGCTTTATTTAACCTTGGAAGGTGTAGTATTGCAGTCAGAGCTTAAACTTTTGGCTGTCATTTGGTGTCTAGTATTCCTTGTTCCCTGGTTACAGCCCATTTATTCATTCCTTGACTCACATTATTTGATGAAAAGCAAAGCTTTCTCTACTGAGTTGCAAGGACTCTGGTGGAATTTAAACTGTTAAAATATGAGCCTTAAATCAGCCTCCCTACTGTCAAGTGCCAAGTACACCTCACTTATTCCTTTACTCACATTATTTGACGAAAAGCATCAAAGCTTTCTCCACTAAGTTGCAAGGACTCTGGTGGAACTTAAATTGTTAAAATATGAGCCTTAAATCAGCCTCCCTACTGTCAAGTGCCAAGTTCAGCTGTGTAAAATGCAACAATCCTAGGATGCTCTGAGAAACACTACAGGGCTGGGAGATTTACTAAAAGTAGCAATACGTATTTGTTAAAAACCTCCTTTTAAATCCTCCAATCCCAAAGTGAGGTAAAATCTATGGAGAGTAGCCATTCCTGCCTGTACTCCTGCTGCAGTAGTCTGGCATTGATGAACACCAGTAACATGCTACAGCCTCCCCAGGCTGGTTTCATCACCCTTTTAGGATATGAGATTCTGAGAAGCATGAAGCAGACCCCTGTGCTCTGTGCAGAGATCAGCTCTTCAGCTGCTTAGCTGTTATCAGCTGATGAACCTGACCTACCTATGAAGTGTGACAGATTACCCCGTGAAAACTTCTTTTTCACCAGGACCACGAGCACAACATTAAAATGATTTTTGAATCTAGAGGAAAAGTTTTCTTGTTTTTTTTTTAAGGACTAATGTGCTACACATGGGGGCAACCGTTTTGGATTTTCAGAATGGCTTTCAATCTCACTTATTTTCATTTCTTCTGCTTCATCTAGTTTTTTCTTTTACGTCCCATTAACTTCAAAAATGACAGTCGTGCTTCTCACTTCCGTTTACGTTTGGTTTCTGGCCAATTTCACCATCAGGTACTCATGAAACACTGAAATTACAAAGTTTCAGAAACTGACTTTGAAGAGGAGACATTTACTACCAAGCAAAACCACCCAGCAACATAAGCCTCTCACTTTGATAAAGTTTTTGGGCTTCATATTTTGACTTAGACTCCTGCAACTCTGCTTTGTTATAACTGGCACATGTGTGTTATAGAGGACATTAAATGTTAAAATAAACAAATGGCAAATATAGAAGAGTTACTGTCAAAATTTAAGGGACATTTTTTCCTTCCTTTTTGAAATATAAATGGTTTTCAAGCACTTAACATGTTCAGGCACTAAAACAAGTAAACCCTTAAGCCCTCTCAGGGCCTGAGGACTATTCACCTATGGAGGGAGGAAAAAAACACAACTAAGTTTTGTTCAGGTTGAAGTTTACATTTTACCCTGAGTAGAAGAAAATGTTGTCTTAACCTGAAGAGTTAAGACTTACAAAAAGCTCTACACAGCCTCTAACACACAGCAAGAACAATACTTTCTGTAGTTCCAAGTTCCTAAGCATCATGTGCCCCATTGACTTGCAGAATGTGCTGAAAAAGATATTGGCTTGAAAATTATATGCAATGTTTTCACTCACACAGAAAAACCTCCAAGATTAAAAAAAAATAAAGCAGAATGCTGTTGCTACCTTAGGCAGATTTCTCCTGTCTCTGTAATGTTCGGATGCCAGATTCTTGTCAAGCATTTTACCTTTGGAGGCTGCCAGGAAAGAAAACAAATTACAACGTTATCCTTTAAAATAAAACCATATCACTGTTACAAGTCACAGCAAAGGCAAATATATTTGGTATTCACAGCCTACATTTGTATGTTACTGATAATATAACCTACAGGAGTTATACCAGCTTTCTCTGCCCTTTTAGAATCTCTCAACTCTTTACAAAAGCTGAGCTGGTTAGAAAAATGTAACTTTAAAGAAAGCCAAAAAAAAAATATATTCTTTTATCCTGTTTACTTCAGGGAAAATAAAACATTTTATGTCATTCAGTTTCTTAACACTTAACCAGTAACACAATTTAAACCGGAAAACTACTAAGTGTTTTCCCCCAAGGCTTATCCAAGTCAGTGGTTTGTTAAAAACCAGCAGAGGCTGCAATGGTAACAACTACATCAAAAGAACAGCTTCTTTTAAACACAGACCTTCCTGTTCACAATTGAATAGGAAGTATCACAAGAAGCATCAAAAGGGCGCATCATACTCGAACTTAAGACACTAACATAAAAAGCCACTAAACTTATTTTCAGGCAAGATCACCAGATCTCTGAATTCCATAGCGGGTTTTGAAATACAGGTTCTTAAAATACAGTCTCATTTTCTCTAGTTTTGCGAAGTAAATAAAGAGCAGGTCATAAAAATTCCAGTAGCTTAGCAACAACACGTCCTTCCATCCATGCTCTCCAAATTACAATTTGCAGCTTTCAATCAAGCAGTTGATTTCTTATAGCAAGTGTACTGGAATACATCAGCACAGACCGGTACCTTTCATATCTTCAATTAAATCACATACTATAGATGTGAAGCTATTTTCCTCCACTGCTCCCCATGAAGTCTTCAGTCAAGAGACAAAATAGCTCAAAGAGCTGTATTTGCGTAGCGGCACGATGTGTTTTGTCTCATTGCTTTATTCTCAATTATCTTTTTAGTAAAATATTTTTTAATTAAGACTCCTTGCAGAAGAGAGAAGAAAATATACATGGTGCTGAACTACCAATAATATACCTTTCCAGCACTAAAAGAAGACATACCTATCACCATAACATATCTGCCATTTATAATGTAGCTGTTGGCTTTTCTCCACTCATTTCATATTTGTCCAATAACTCAAGGGACACTGACTGTCCCAGTGCTGGATAACAGCATTACTGAAAATGAAGTGGCATGCAGAAAACAGTCTCAAACTTTTTACCTTCAAAACAAACGTTCTTCTAAGAAGTTTTCTAATAGCAGGGTTTTTCATTAGCTAAACCTTCACATTGTTTTGAAAGATTACGTCTAGCTCTTAAGAAAGGGAAAGCAGCAGCATTTATTCCATGCCAGTAGATCAAGATAAAAGAGTAAATTTCTACTATATGCACCTTCAAACCTTGTTGATGAGGGGAAAAAAGTAAGCTTTATACGAACTAAATCTTTAAAAAGAAATATATCCCCAAATCCTCACAGTAAGAGTGAATGAACTGGTGTCTCATTTTTTGTACTTCAGAAACAAAAGAACTCCTTTCACCTTCCATCAAAGTATTTTCCATTGCTAAAAATTAGAAAAACCCTTTCCTGACAAGTTTTCTCTCTTTTCCTCTTTCTTTGTTAGATAGACATGACAACTGCAGCACTATCATAAAATTCATCTTCAGACAAAATTTCTCCTTCAAGCTTTGAGTCTTCCTTTAACCAGTAAATCCACACGAGATTTCTTCAAGATGATGTTTCACCTGAATACCTCCAACCATCTCCAGGTGGTACATGTGACACTTTGCCCAACCAAGCTTACAAAATCTGTTTATTTCATTGCTCAAACTCATCCTTTCCCTTAGATACCAAAAGCTGCAGAGGTAGATCCAGTCCCAGTTGGGGGATTTATTTCATTGCTCAAACTCATCCTTTGCCTCAGATACCAAAACCTGCAGAGGTAGATCCAGTCCCAGTTGGGGGCCACGGCAGTGAACAAATTGATTTTCTTCTCCATTTGAAAGCAGCCACTTCTCTTTTGGGATCTCTCAATAGTTTTGATCATGGAAATTGTCTGACTTTCATGTCCATTCTCAGTCCACTTCACCAGATCAGTGAACACATATAGATGGTACAAGAAAGTGTTGCAAGCATTTGAGAACTACACATATACCAGCTTCAGTTTTGGCAGAACTTTTGCAGAACAAGCCTCAGATAAAATTTGTCTCATTATTAGCTGCATTTTTAAAGAAATCTCTCCCCTCCATTATTCTTATCAAATGACAGACTGAATATAAAGTGCTAATCAATAAATGAACTTACTAAAAATTTCAGATCTTGATCAGTTTGGCATTCTAACGTGGTAAGTGTACTAATACAGATATTTTATCTGTCCTGTAACTCTAGTTTTTTTGCTTTACAACCTTTTCTCTAGAGAAGGGAAGGGGTGCCTGGCAGAAATTTGGAACCAATGTTCTTTGCAATGCTTTCTCTAGAATTCAGATCTTGATCAATTTGGCATTCTAACATGATATGTGTACTAATACAGATGTTTTATCTGTCCTGTAACTGTAGTTTCTTTGCTTTACAACCTTTTCTCTAGAGAAGGGAAGGGGTGCCTGGCAGAAATTTGGAACCAATGTTCTTTGCAATGCTTTCTCTAGACCCTATAGTCATTCTCATAAAGTGCCCTACAACTATGACTCCAGTGGGTTGGTTTTTTTTTATAGTTTCCCCAAAACAGGCATTAACAGGAAGACAGATTCCAGAGGCCAAGCTACAAGCTAGCCTTGAGGTATTTCTTGCCATTCTCCCCTACCAGTCCCTGAAGAATTTCTTGAGATGAGCCTTGACACAAGAACTGCCCAAGGTGAGCACTGCAGGTCTCTGAGCTTCCTTGCACCACCTCAAAATTTCCATATGGAGGCATAAGCCCAATTCCCATTTCACCAATTCCAATCCAAGGCCTGTATAAAGCAGGATCAAAGAGGTAGACGGAAACCCCTTAATTGTGACATCTGATCCTTCAAGAATCAAACCTCTTTCAATTGTTTGCTATTTCCACAACTAACATACTGGCCAGAAAAAGGACTAAGACTGGGAGCTCTGCTGGTAAATTCCCAGCTTTTGACCACTGCCTAAGGCAACTCATGTCAGAAAAACCTTGCTATTCTGGAAAGACTCTAAGACTCTCTACTCTGACATGATACTTCAGAACCACAGGAGCTGCAGACAAGGCCCAGCCTGTGGTGTCAGTTTAGATTTACAGATAGTTAACCAGTACTATTAATTAGGCTCAATTCTCTAACACACCACATCCCTAGTCTTGTAGCACCTATTCTTGCATCAGCTGCACCTCAAGACAGAAGGAGAATTTGTTTGCTTGTTTTTTAAATCAACCCCCCACCATTAGATTATTTTTTTATCATTATAATTATAATATTTTTTTTTATAATATTTATTCCCATCTCCCACTGACCTCTATTCCTGGGCAGCTGGTCAACCAAAGAAACGGTGCTTGGGGAAAAGATGATGCAGAGACAGAGTTCAGGCAGCAGCACTTGGCACAGAAGGGATTTGCTGTGTACACTTTTTAAGGTTTTGCTTGCTGTTTCCTGGCGTCTGCAGGTTTTGTAAGCACAAACACTAACAAACTTCCCTTTGCTTTACACAAAAGCTGATGAATGTGCAGCCTGTTTCCTAACAAGAATAATATTTTAAAAAGCCAAGTGACAGGCTTAGCAACAGATTTTAGTATGGTGTCTCATTTTTTGTACTTCAGAAACAAAAGAACTCCTTTCACCTTCCATCAAAGTATTTTCCATTGCTAAAAATTAGAAAAACCCTTTCCTGACAAGTTTTCTCTCTTTTCCTCTTTCTTTGTTAGATAGACATGACAACTGCAGCACTATCATAAAATTCATCTTCAGACAAAATTTCTCCTTCAAGCTTTGAGTCTTCCTTTAACCAGTAAATCCACACGAGATTTCTTCAAGATGATGTTTCACTTGAATACCTCCAACCATCTCCAGGTGGTACATGTGACACTTTGCCCAACCAAGCTTACAAAATCTGATTTATTTCATTGCTCAAACTCATCCTTTGCCTCAGATACCAAAACCTGCAGAGGTAGATCCAGTCCCAGTTGGGGGCCACGGCAGTGAACAAATTGATTTTCTTCTCCATTTGAAAGCAGCCACTTCTCTTTTGGGATCTCTCAATAGTTTTGATCATGGAAATTGTCTGACTTTCATGTCCATTCTCAGTCCACTTCACCAGATCAGTGAACACATATAGATGGTACAAGAAAGTGTTGCAAGCATTTGAGAACTACACATATACCAGCTTCAGTTTTGGCAGAACTTTTGCAGAACAAGCCTCAGATAAAATTTGTCTCATTATTAGCTGCATTTTTAAAGAAATCTCTCCCCTCCATTATCCTCATCCAATGACAGACTGAATATAAAGTGCTAATCAATAAATGAACTTAAATTCAGATCTTGATCAATTTGGCATTCTAACATGATATGTGTACTAATACAGATGTTTTATCTGTCCTGTAACTGTAGTTTCTTTGCTTTACAACCTTTTCTCTAGAGAAGGGAAGGGGTGCCTGGCAGAAATTTGGAACCAATGTTCTTTGCAATGCTTTCTCTAGACCCTATAGTCATTCTCATAAAGTGCCCTACAACTATGACTCCAGTGGGTTGGTTTTTTTTTATAGTTTCCCCAAAACAGGCATTAACAGGAAGACAGATTCCAGAGGCCAAGCTACAAGCTAGCCTTGAGGTATTTCTTGCCATTCTCCCCTACCAGTCCCTGAAGAATTTCTTGAGATGAGCCTTGACACAAGAACTGCCCAAGGTGAGCACTGCAGGTCTCTGAGCTTCCTTGCACCACCTCAAAATTTCCATATGGAGGCATAAGCCCAATTCCCATTTCACCAATTCCAATCCAAGGCCTGTATAAAGCAGGATCAAAGAGGTAGACGGAAACCCCTTAATTGTGACATCTGATCCTTCAAGAATCAAACCTCTTTCAATTGTTTGCTATTTCCACAACTAACATACTGGCCAGAAAAAGGACTAAGACTGGGAGCTCTGCTGGTAAATTCCCAGCTTTTGACCACTGCCTAAGGCAACTCATGTCAGAAAAACCTTGCTATTCTGGAAAGACTCTAAGACTCTCTACTCTGACATGATACTTCAGAACCACAGGAGCTGCAGACAAGGCCCAGCCTGTGGTGTCAGTTTAGATTTACAGATAGTTAACCAGTACTATTAATTAGGCTCAATTCTCTAACACACCACATCCCTAGTCTTGTAGCACCTATTCTTGCATCAGCTGCACCTCAAGACAGAAGGAGAATTTGTTTGCTTGTTTTTTAAATCAACCCCCCACCATTAGATTATTTTTTTATCATTATAATTATAATATTTTTTTTTATAATATTTATTCCCATCTCCCACTGACCTCTATTCCTGGGCAGCTGGTCAACCAAAGAAACGGTGCTTGGGGAAAAGATGATGCAGAGACAGAGTTCAGGCAGCAGCACTTGGCACAGAAGGGATTTGCTGTGTACACTTTTTAAGGTTTTGCTTGCTGTTTCCTGGCGTCTGCAGGTTTTGTAAGCACAAACACTAACAAACTTCCCTTTGCTTTACACAAAAGCTGATGAATGTGCAGCCTGTTTCCTAACAAGAATAATATTTTAAAAAGCCAAGTGACAGGCTTAGCAACAGATTTTAGTATTTCTAACATATGGTGGTTTGAGAAGAAGCTACAAAATTAACTAATCCTGCTCCAGTTTTTCTCTTATGATCCCTCTGCAACATCTGTATGGGTACCAATTGCTTTCTGCTATGACACAGTATCCTATCAGCATCAAAGAGAGCAGCCCACAGGCTATCTGGTAGGTAATATATTACACTTAACTAAGTCTTTCCTTCACTCTGTACACTTGCTAATATAAAGAACAGCACATTTGGAAAGCATGCAGTGTATTAAAGACAGTTTCATGCACATATGGGTATAGGAGGGACCAGCCATCCCTCTTCTGAAATATCACAAAATATGAAGTGTTTTGAACTGTGGAGCAGGTACAACCCACGCTCCCTGCCTGGAACAAGAAGGACCCCTCAAATACTAGTAGAAACTGACATGTCTTTTAGTACTCGAACAATTATCTTTACAGAAAAATTGAGAAAAAAAATATTTGAAATTTTTAAAAGCAATTCAGAACAAACAACATTAAGTGCTGGTTTTTTAATGTCCTAAAACAAATTTTAAAAAATTAAATATCACTACCTTTACTTTTCTCACCATCACCTCCAACTGTAGAGGGTAAGAGGACTCAGGATTATTATTTTTTTTCTTTTTGTGCTGAGGACATGGACAGTACCTTGTGGGAAGAACTACATTCAGTCCAGAAAACACCAAAGGCACCTACTGGTTCCATCTATGTTGTGCCCCTAAAATAGTGCTATAAAAAAAAAGTCATCAAGAATATCTTCGCCATGAAAGAGTTTGGATCTGAGCAGAGGATTCTGCAGATGCAATGCCAGATTTTCCCAAGACTCCAAAAAGCATCAAGCTTGAATCAGATGCTTTCAAAAAGGAAAAGAGCCGAGGTACACAAATTCCTCTTGAAAGACATTTTTGGGACATGTATGAAATGAGGTCCTCTTTTCATGATGCCTTGTACTCTGACCATCCACGGAAAGCAGAGGTCTTTCTATTCAAGACCATGTTTATACACTTGTGTCCTTGGGAGCATGAGCTTCTCTCTTCACTAGAGCTGCAGGAAGCATCAACTGACTGCTTAGAGGCCACAGAAAAAGGAAAACAGAATTCACCCTTCTGGCCCCATTTCCAACATGGGAGTTTAACGAGTGGGCAGTAACTGTTAACTTTAAGAGTTCTTTGTAGTAGTTTAACACTAACAGTGAAAAATATTTTTCTATTTAAAGATAAAGATCCCAGGTCTGCTTTAATCAGGTAGAAAGAAATTTAACTGAGAACACTAGAGAGTAAATATTAAAACAAAGATGACAGCAGTCAAGTCCTCATTAGTGTACTAACTGAACCAACTCAAAAGGACTACTGAGCCATGTGGCCTCTTGGGTGTTGCCTTCACAGAGCAGCAGTGTAGGAGAAATATCACTTACATACCACAGGTACCATCAGGTCCGTTTCCTATGATTATTGCTTGGTTCAGCACCAACCAACTCAATTACAGTATTGAATGAGCAACAATGAAAATGTAATCACTGAGACTAGCCAACGTGTCAAAGCACAACCGTAGGACTTGGAAGAGTTCCCATTTGGGAAACACGCTGCTTCAGGGAAAGCCCACGGTGAGCTCTCTTGCCTCTCCTCAACTTTTCTGTAAAGCACAGAGTGAAACACAGCCCACAGGAATGGGGTGATGCATATTACTACTAGCACTGCAGCACAGATCGATCTGAACCATCCTCATGCCTCCACTAACTGATTAAAAATAGGAAACCTCTCAGTTCTCAAGCTCAGATGCTTCTAAAATTATCCACATCTCCAACCGCTTAAATAGGTTCTAGCTAATTATGGATAGAGTGGAAGAACCCTTACAGTATTTTATTGCCTCGCAGATAATCACAATAAACACTTCCAATACTCAACACATCAGCTGTATTAAACTCTAAGCAGCTGTGTGCTGGTTTTTTCATATATCCTTACACTCTTCCACTACACCACCAGGCTACGCAACGCTCCTTTTCCCAGACTAGAAGCTGAATGCCTGCTTATGAGGAATGAAGGGCAAAAAAAAAGAAGAATTCCCCAGAGGAGCAGCAAACATGGAAAATTTTGGGAACAGCATGCTACAGAAATTCAAGGATGCCATTACAGAAACTATACTACAAATTATGTGTTCTGTAGCTTTAAAAAACATCTGGATTTAGCCTTTCTGCAAGCTAAAAAGATTAGGTAGAAAATGGATGTGTGCTCTGAAGCAGGGCTATAATGACTTGCCAGTCTTGTTTGGTATTTTTGCTTCCAACACAACTATGTTCAGCACTACTGCAAGGAGCTTGATGCAGATGTGCACCTGACAGAGCAGCAGCAGGTCTGAAGAGCTCTATTAAAAATATCACCATCACTTGTTTCAGTCTTACTCTGCCCCCCAGAAAACAAACCATGGACTCAGCATGATTATCTCATTATTTGTGAACATACACATTTTCATTCACAACCTGACCATCATCCAACATTTCACCTGCTGCATTTTTTTCTAAATTGCACAAAGGCAAACTTTTTACTTCCGTATTGAATGAGAGGTGCTCAGAATTTAAAAATCTCTAATTAACATTTGCTGTAGATTTTCTGCCAGTGCTGAGCAGGGAACCATAACAAATCAGAAGATTTTTTAATTATAGCAATTGGGAATCAAAAAAACACAGATCAAAATTAACATTCAGCTCTCCTGTTAACACACAGCAAGTACTTTCCTGCAGCAGTGTTGTTTAACTGAACACCTTAGACACAAAAATTTAAGAAATTTAAATGAGTATATATTGTGTATGTTCCCCTGTGCCCAGGGGTTAAGCTGCTGTTAGTGAAGATGACTAAAAAAATTAGACACTATAGAACACAACAGAGTTTTCCCCCCTTTATACTGAAGGCCATGTTTCTCAGGTATGCAACGGCACGATTTATTCAAGTTAGAACAAGGATGCAGCCAACCTTAAATGACCACCTTTGTTTTTGTAGGGTGAACGTAACCACACACAAGCTAGTAAGGGTGGCCTGTATTACAGCATCAATTTTTTTTGGTGAAGTTAAGGGGAACTTCATAAAAAAACACATCCAAACCATACAACTCCAAGCACTATTTAAAATGCTTACATGTATTAAGAGAAGTATATCAATAAAGACATCTATTGATAGAAAGGATCCCAAACACTTAAAAAAAACCCAACATATTGAGCAGATAATGCTTTACCAATATCATTAAGAAAGGAGAGTGTGATTATCAAAAAAAGGAGGGGGAAAATTCAAAGCTGCTTCAGAAATTATATAGTCCTCCACAAGCATAAACTTTTTATAAGATACAGTGTGTGTGTCTCACTAGACTATAAATAAAGGAGTACTAGGAAATTTGTGAAGGCATCTTCTGAAACACAGACCCAACTCCTCCAATCTCAGAAGCATAACCTTTCTCTTCTACTAGCAGTGTCCATGCACTGTTCTCCAAGCTCAGTCCAGAAATTCAAGCTACTACATTCCAGACCACGGTGCTTCCTTCATATTTGTATATAAACAATGCTGTGACTGCAACTACTACATATAGATAATGCTGAATTTAGGCTTGGTGTATCTGAACATGAGCCAAAAGTCTTCTTGGAAACATTTATTCAGTATCCTTCCCCATACGTTCTTCAGCCTCTCTGAAAGAAGCGTTCTGAACTATCAATACCCAAAGTAAGAAAACAGACAGCAGAAGGTGGGGAAAAAGTTAGAAAAGCAAGCAAAATTGTCGAAACCATTCAATCTAAAAGAAAATGAGGCTTCCTTCTTCCTGAAATTCATATACCTAAATGCAAATATTATAACTCAATTGCTCAAATTAGTCTAGCTTCCTTAAGTATGGAACTATTGGAACACAGAATGGCAGGTGTAATTCCTGAGAACCAGATATGTTTTCCATTTTTGGAGTCAATCATGTTCTTTTGACAGCTAAACTCTGAAAACAATGTCTGAAGTTATTTTTATTGTAATTGCATCTCCCCTCCCTTGCAAGGTTCTACAATTTTAGTAAAGTACAGTATGAAATACCAACATTTCTCATGCTTGAAAAGGACAACTCATATGGAGCTTTCTATTTCCCTACAATAAGATACTGCAATCACTTGTAGGTTCTGACCTGATACAGGAAAAAAATTCACAACAAAGGTGGTTAAACATCGGAACAGAGGCCCAGAGGGGTAGTGGAATCTTCATTCTAAGAGATTTTGAAGGACCAACTGTACCAAGCCTTGCACACCCAAATCCAACTTTTAATACTACCCCAACTTTGAGCAGGAGTTCAGATTACCTCCAAAAATTCCATTCTAAGAGATTTTGAAACACCAACTGTACCAAGCCTTGCACACCCAAATCCAACTTTTAATGCTACCCCAACTTTGAGCAGGAGTTCAGATTACCTCCAAAAATTCCAAGAAACCAAGATTTTTCTAGAAACCCATGATATTTTAGTAATAGACAGAAGTTCCTTTCTTAGTTTCAATCCCAAATTCCCTCTGAAGTCCTATTACCTGGAAAGGAAATCTGAAATTAGAACTAGTAGATGAATGACAAATACTCACCACCATATTGTAGGCATCAGGAACTTCAATTTCAAACTGAAACTTTCCACCTTGGTAATAGCCCTCATCTAGAAAAACAAACAAACAAACAAACAACAAAAATACTTAAATAAGATAAAATAACAGAACCCATATAATACAGAATATCTGTCATTCTCAAGGTTAAAAAAAAGGGGTTATCATCAAATACTTAACCTGTAACACTAGCTGAGCTCTGATCCAATGAGAGTGTGAACATAGTGTCTTCACTTACTCCCAAAATCTTTACAGGAGGAATCAATTTAAGTCAGAAGAGTTAACAGCCCCAGAGCAACCATGGAAAAACCACCTTCCTGATGACAGTATCAGTCAATACCAAGCTAGAAGAACCTTTGATTGAACTTCTCATGTCTCTATAAACACAATTCTGCCACACAGCAGCTATATGGCACATGGTATCACAACTCCGACCCTTGAAATGAGCTGGACACATACTTCACTTGCTAATTCCTGCTCCAGGATTTAGCACATCTTCCTAGATTTGTGCTAGCAATCACGTATCATGAGTAATATGAATAATGGTGTGCAAGAGCATGCTTCAGAGTGTACTACAATAAAAGAGCAAGCTAGCTCTTTTATTGTAATTATCTTAGGATGATATATGGGTTAGGAAAATCTGCCTGCCTCTGTCACCCTCAGATTCAGTACCGAATTATTAAAATGTCGCAATCTTAAAATATGAAATCCAAAAATATCTACTTGCATTTAACCAGGCATAATATAATAGGACAATAATCAGCCTGCAAATCTTGAGGTGGCTGTGCTTGGCAGCTGAAATGCTTGCAAGCGACCCGAAATGTGAGTGCCTGGCATTGTCATTATTGAGTTTTGTCATTAAGAGAGGGAAACAGACAGGTACCCAGCCCACACTGGGGGTCTGGCCCTCCTGAAGAATGCTCAGGCTCAAACCAGCTTGAGTACTTCAGATCTCTCTATCACTTGGCACAGCCATGGTAATGGCTTGAGGGTCAGGAAGGCTGGCTACCATTGTATGACAGTATTTTTTAATTCTATTTTTGAAACCAACATTGCAAAGGGAAGTCCCAGGAAGCAATCTACAGTTCACAGAAAGTTTTAAAACTTTTTTTTTTATCTAGCTTTTTCCAAACCACAAAAAGTTCTAGCTTCTCTACTATATGTCATCAAAATTCTCTTTCAAGATGGTGTCTTCTGGACCTGCTGCCTTCCCAGTCCCTACACAGACCCAGCACGACCTTTTATTTTCTCATACCAACCAATGCACCACATCCACGTGCCCAGGCTTTACTCCACCCTACAACCTCACCACGGTCAGCAAAAGCCTGCAGTTTCCACACTGTAATTGCTACAATCACAAGACAGCAGCTCCTTCCTCTTCGCAATCTCTTATCAGCTGACTTGTTGAAAAGGAGAGGGCATCACTCTGTTAAACAGCACAAACCCCCAGTTGGAGGGGGCAACGAGCCAAGAAATCCTGATGCTGCCAAAGATGAGGCTCAACTGCACACTGTGCCTGCAGAACAGCAAAATTGTTGCTGGGAAGTACATCACAGACCAGCTTCTCCCAGGAGCCTGTGTAGACAATCAACAGGTTCAGGATGTGAACAGCATCAGGAATTTTGGATTGCAACAACAACATAGGCATGGGGTGTGAAAACAGAACATGGTGGGTCTTCCCCACCCCACACAGCGACGTCTACAGCTGCTTCCACACTGAAGTGCCCCCCATAAAGCTGCAAATCTCACTTTAATAACCTGTCCAGAACACATGCTTTTCAAATACATTCTCTATTTCCACTCCAATTCAATTTTGAAGTGTGTTTGATTTATTAAGTAGTCTTCTCAGGCATGTTATGCTTTACCAGAAAGTAAATGCAAATGCATTGATTTTTTTTTGAGGGGGGGAGGCAAGATAAAAGCATTTATCTTTTGTTTTCAAATATACTCAGATAAAAATCAGCAAAGCAATCAATTTCTAAAAAATGAGATGTAAAAGGTAAGTTATACCAATAGCCTCCTGATGAAACTGCTCCCCGTCAAATGTTTAAAACACTCAAAGCAAGATACTGACTGTTTCAGGATGGAATGATTAGGGAAATGGTCCCATATCTCCCTGGGAGTTCAAACAGCTCAAGTACCACTGAGTTACCCTACAGGACACAGCTAATTCCACTTTTAGACACCATCTACCACATTATAGTAGCTTTTTAACCAGGTGTCAGGAATCCTCACTATTTCCAAACAATGCCATTCTTATAAAAACCACAGTCAAAAGTCTCAGGTCTTTTAGTGATCATACTAAAATGAATAAGCAACACCACACAGGAATTCAGGGTTTGTTATAGTGGAAGTCATGTACCTCGAAAGCCTTGCACAGGCCTCCCCACTGCCCTTTGGCTCACACCCACTTATCAAGCTATCACTTCCCAATATATGCAATCACATGAAACACTCACATGTGATTGTGTAAGGAAAAGCCTGCTGCCAGCACAGCAAGGTAAGGAGAAATACCATCGCTGTTAAGGCTGTTCAGGAAGTCCAGCAGCAGAAAGTTATTTTCCTTGGCTTAATTTCAGTAGCTCCTTGGTTTTGTGGACTTGGAACGAAGCGCACGGCAGCTCTTCATATTCCATCCCTGTTACCCTGAAATAGATGCCTGTTGATGGATGCATGTACCATGTGCCTTATGTCAAAGAAAATCCTGAGATTTAATGAATCCTCACTGTAATACAATTGTCCTACACATTCAAGAATGGTTCCAAGGAAGGAGAGCTTGCCAAGACTGTCAGATTCCTGCCAGCCAAGCAGCAAGACTCTCTGCACACTGAAAACTCCAGCCCCACAGCCTCTGCAGCAGTGCAGGAACTTTGACTTCCAGGCACAGACACCAAGATCACCCTGACATTGCTCAAGAGGGTGGGGAGAAAAGCTGACCAGCTGTTCTTCATTTTCCCTGCTCTTCCCCACCACACAGCCCTAGGTCAGGAGAACTTCCACCCAGCCATGGAAGAAACTCCCAGTGTCCCATGTGCAGGACAAAATCAGACAAGGTGAGTTCAGCAGGAGGGGACAAGCCCAGTTGAGCCTCTCTCACTGTATAAAACCATCACTACAAGAAGAGTGCAGTGTCCTGCAGGATGACTGAGATGAAAACTGGCGTGCAGAGGGGTTAAATTATCACCAGTGTCAGAAGAAGAAAAGGGGCAGGACCAGATGGTGAAAAAGCACCCCTTTTCCATAGCAGAAACACGTTTTACATTAGCTCAAGCACTTTCTTACCACCTATTAACACCTCCAAATGCTGTAAGAGATTCCTCATGCATTAATTCAGTTTTCTCTTATTTGTTTTTTCTGTGTTCTATGTAAGGCTGATAAATCTGTGGAAGACTTAGAGCACTTTACACAGGTCATTTCCAAATACACAAACAGGTCTCCCTCAAAGACAACTCAATACTCATCACTGCCTTGCATTACAACTCATTTTATAATGTTCCAGGTTTACCTTGTCACCAGGTACACTACTGGTTCTGCTGGAAAATAACCAAGGACATATTTACCAAAGTAGAAGAGTAAAGCAGCTCTCCTCCCCTGTTTTTTTACCATTCTCCCTGGATGTTTGTAAATCTTTTCACTAAAGCAACAGTAAAGCACAGTACTCATTACCAATCACCCATCAAAATTTGTATCTCTGGAGGGCCTCAGTACTCAGCCACAGATAAACAAGATAAACCACAGTTTAACAAGATAAACCTTCACAATGAAGTCACCTTAGGGCATCTCAAGCAAGTAAATAGGTTCCCCCACATGGTTGTTTCCTTCCCTGTGTCCAACACCACCCATACAGACTGGGACAAAGGCCCTCAATTTTTTTTAGGCATGGACCAGTGGTGGAAAAAACTCAAGTTCTGGCAAAGTCAATCATGAGGAAAGTGCTATAAATAAAGCAGTCAAATAAAATAGCTTTAGCACGTAACCTAGGGATTTCTCCACTGACAAGACTTTTGCAAAAGTGGAATGTGTCTAAGCTCCAGTTTTCCTCCTACTGCTTAAATTTATGTCTTCAAGCTATATTAACAAGCATGCCTCCCACTTCAGTCTCAACTTTCATTATCAACAACCTGACTCTAATCTTAGTTCATATTCGTAAGGCATTTTGATGACTAGAAGTGCTATGAAAATACTAAACTAAATTATTTTAATGCTTTGAAAGAAAATCCAAGATAATTAGGACAGGCCACAAAGGATGTGCCTGTGATAGTAGCTTCCTGAATCAGCAGCGTTGAAATGCTCAGCCACGCTCACCAACATTTGTCATTTAATGGCACGAAAAACACAAAACAGGCTCTATTAATTCCCTGAAAAGTTGGACTCTAAAATAACCACACTAACCCCAAACTACCCCAACGGCCTGGGAACTGCAGGAAAATTGCATTAACCCTACATATTCCTCCACTTTTCTTCACGTGCAAGCTACCTAAATTAATCTTTATTTTTTTTTCCAGGTCATTACCATGTTTTAGTTTCAGCTTCCAATTTTGTGCTCCAAATATCAGTGCAGCAGGCAGGACCTTGCCCGTGTTATAAGCATCTACCTCCTTATTTTTCCTAGCTTTTGATCCAATATGGTACTGGTACAAAAATAAGAAAAAAGGCAAGTGGTGGCACATTTTTTAACAACAGAACAATTGTTTCAGATGACAAAACAAAAAAGGAGCTTCAGACAGCAAAGAAAGCCAGCAGTATGTGTCTTGGGAACACACTGTTTGTCCATTGTGGCACTAAAACCTAACTCTTAACAATTTTCTAGTGTGTGCTACTATATATCCACTTACGTGCACTGCAGAAAGCTATGGCATAAAGGAATAGGAAATCCTTGAGCACAAGTAATTTTTTTGTCTGAAATAAGTGGTCAACCTCAAAAATCTTCTACAAATTCACTTTCATTTAAAACCTAGGAATTCCTTGAGCACAAGTAATTTTTTTTGCCTGAAATAAGTGGTCACCCTCAAGAATCTTCTACAAATTCACTTTCATTTAAAACTCACTGTCACCAGAATAGTTTTGTGACATTATACACTTACTACAAAAGGTTATTTGAGAAGCATGGAGAAAGGGAGCTGAAAGTATTTCTATTTGGTAGTAAAGTTTATTTTCTTATTCAAATTAGCCTTTTTGTGAGAACCTAAAGAAGCTTCTTTCACTGCCCTCTGGAGACCATCCACATTTGAAAGGATTGCATAAAACAAAGCACCCAAGAACAGGCTTTGTCTTCAACATAAAGCTAGAGCCAAACGTACAAGCAGAATTTCTCGAAGTAACCAAGCTCCTCAATGCAAGAGACAATTCCAGGCAGGAAAAAAAGAAACTGGCTCTTCCTCCTGACTGTCAAGATTCATAAAACATTGTTTAGGCACTGCAAAAATAGCCGCCTCAAGTAGATTTTGGCCCATCTGAGCCAGAAAAACTCTGTGACAGTCACTTAGCTGCTTCTCTGCCACCCCAGAGAAAACTAAGATTTAGCATACTCTAAAGAAAAACCTCAATAATAAAAGAAAATCAGAAAGCTACAAAGATTTTTCTTGTTATGTGCTATGTTCTGCCTTTAGAGAGCTGTGCTAAGCTGTAGCTGATCACAAGATTCTGTACCTGAATTATGCACAGCTGAAAATAGATGTTTACTCCGGTCAGACTGCAACTGCAGAGACTTCAGCTGTGCAGCTATATTTAGAGTAACAAAATGTTAATTAAGATCCTCTCATTCCCAAGATCATTTCAGCAATGAAGCTAGCACAAAAACCATGCTCTGTACCCAACAACTGTCTTCTGACTGCAACATCTCTCTGCACAGCAATTAACGGACAAAAATTGATTATGTTTTTAGATACCTTCAAACTAGTATGAAGAAGCTATCATTGCTGCACGTCCAAGACATCCCTAACTCACAGGGTGATGATCTTGTAAAGCCAACTCATTTCCAAAATATAATATAGCAGCATCATATAAGCTGAAGGACATTTGGTGCAAGCAGACTAACACCAAGTACACACGACTACATCTTCTACACAGAATGAGAGGTCTAGAGTTCTATAATAACACTTGCATTTATTTTTTGATTACACTGACCAGGGCAAACCTTGCTAATCTTTCCATCACAAAAAGGAGTCACATGAATAGACATATTAACAAAGACCACCCAAGATTTCTACTGCTCAGGAAGCACTAGTTGGTTTTGGGTAATAAGCAGCAACAGTGACATCTAGTGCCCATTTGACTTCAATATACTGAATTATCAGAAGAATTCTATCATCTTGTTATGTGTAAATCTTTACTTGTATAGGTAAGACATCAGGATAACTGCCACACTGCATCTAAGTTCTGTTGTCAATAAGCATCTAAAGAAAATTTATATCTACAAGATTCAGTTGGCAGGGAGAGCCTGATCTCAGCACATCAACAAACACATCAACATTGTCACTTAAACAGTTGTACAGTCTCAAAGGTAACACAAACCAAAAATAAGGGATGCATGTGAAATTTAAGTACTCGTGTATGCAAATTCACCCATCAAAGACAAACACAACTTTCTATTCTAAAATGGACAGCCATGCAAGCCAACTCTGTAATTTCAGATGGCTATTAAGAAACTTACACAGAAAAGACAAATTCTGGAAGTGCAGTCCTGAGGTTTTGGTTTTATTGAACAGTATGCCAGCAGATGCTTCACAGTATATTTAATTAATAATTAATGCTCTGATTTCCACATACTTGATTATTCAAAGACTAAGAGACACCGACTTGTTAAGCATCTTCAGCCACACATAGATTTGAAGTTTTCCATAGTGTTACATCTGTCATCTGCCTTTTCAACTCTGCAGCCTCAAGCAAACAGCAGAAAAGAATAAATATGCAACAGGGCTGTAACAGAGTAATTTCTCTAGACATAGGCCAAGATTTCTCTCCGCAAATAAAACAAGGCTGTTTAAAATTGGCTGAGAGGAAAAAAAAGCTTTCAATCAAAGTGAGCAAGCAAGACCTGAATACTTCCTAAACCTGCTCAATTTTGATGGCATCAAATTCTCAAAATCCAGCACTCTTTCGCAATTGCCTCGATAAAATAATCACTATTACTGCCAGTCTGTCTTTAACTAAAAGGTTTATGGGATTCTGGAGAAAACTCATGAAATTACATCTCCTAACCATCAACGCACACAGAAATAAAACATGTTTAAAAAAATTACCTGGGATTACAGTTAGCTGAAAGTAATGAAGCTTGTTTGGGTCAGGAAAATTCACTTTA
This sequence comes from Calidris pugnax, assembly GCF_001431845.1. Classification (NCBI taxonomy): domain Eukaryota; kingdom Metazoa; phylum Chordata; class Aves; order Charadriiformes; family Scolopacidae; genus Calidris; species Calidris pugnax. The sequence continues at coordinate 111,861 of NW_015090948.1, forward strand.
CATGTACCTGCAAAGCAAAACAACAACTTACATCAGACAATTGTTTTTTTCACAGTTGGGAAAGCAAGTATATCATCCTTCATCATAGAATGGTTAGAGTTGGAAGGGGCCTTAAAGATCATCTGGTTCCAACCCCCCTGCCATGGGCAGGGACACCTCCCACCACACCAGGTTGCTCCAAGCCCCATCCAGCCTGGCCTTGAACCCCTCCAGAGATGGGGCAGCCACAGCTTCTCTGGGCAACCTGTTCCAGCGTCTCACCACCCTCACAGCAAAGAATTTCTTTCTAATATCTAATCTGAGTCTCCCCTCTTTCAATTAAAACCATTACCCCTCATCCAATCACTGCACTCCCTGACAAAGAGTCCCTCCCCATCTCTCCTGTAGGTCCCCTTCAGGTGCTGGGAGGCTGCAAGAAGGTCTTCCCAGAACCTTTTCTTCTCCAGACTGAACAACCCCAACTCTCTCAGCCTGTTTCAGAGCAGAGGTGCTCCAGCCCTCGCATCATCTTGGTGGCCCTCCTCTGAACTTGCTGCAGGAGGTCCACATCATTCTTATGTTGGGGGCTCCAGAGCTGAATGTAGTACTCCAGCTGGGATCTCACAACCAAGGAGTAGAGATGCAGAATCACTCCCCTCGACCTGCTGGGCTGCAAGCACACATTGCCAGGTCATTTTGAGCTTCTCATCCACCAACACCCCCACATCCTCCTTCTCGGGGCTGTTCTCAATCCATTCTCTGCTGATTCTGAATTTATGCTTGGAATTGCCACGTCCCAGGTGCAGGACCTTGCACTTGGCCTTGTTGAACTTCATGAGGTTTCCATGGGCCCACCTCTCAAGCCTGTCCAGGTCCCTCTGGATGGCATCCCTTTCCTCCAGCGTGTCAATCACACCACACAGCTTGATGTCATTGGCAAACGTGCTGAGGGTGCACTCGATCCCACTGAGTCACCAACAAAGATGTTAAACAGCACTGGTCGCAGCATCAACCCCTGAGGAACACCACTAGTCACAGGTCACCAACTGGACATCAAGCTGCTGACAGCAACTCTTGTGAGCATGGCCATCTAGCCAGTTCCTCATCCACCAAGTCATCCATCTGTCAAATCTACATCTCCAATTTAGAGACAAGGATGTCATGTGGGATTTGTGCAAAGCAGCATCAACCCCTGAGGAACACCACTAGTCACAGGTCACCAACTGGACATCAAGCTGCTGACAGCAACTCTTGTGAGCATGGCCATCCAGCCAGTTCCTCATCCACCAAGTCATCCATCTGTCAAATCTACATCTCCAATTTAGAGACAAGGATGTCATGTGGGATTTGTGCAAAGCATTTGACACTGTCCAGGTAGATGATGTCACCTGCTTTTCCTTTATCCAACACTAATGCCACTGCAGGAGGCCATCAAATCTGTCAGACACAATTTGCCCTTAGTGAAACCATGTTGTCTGTCCCAACACTGTAATGCCACTGCAGGAGGCCATCAAATTTGTCAGATGCGATTTGCCCTTAGTGAAACCATGTTGTCTGTCACCAATCACCTCCCTATTTTCCATGTGCCTTAGCTTGGTTTCCAGGGGTTTCATCTTGGTTTCATCTGCTCCATGATCTTGCTGGGCACAGAGGTGAGACTGACTGGTCCATAGTTTCCCAGGTCTTCCCTCTTTCCCTTTTAAAAAATGGGGGGGTATGTTTCATCTTTTTCATTCAGCAGGAAATATTCCAGCCATATTCTCCAAATTCACTCCCTGATTAATCCCTCCAGTCAAGTGATCCCGGGTCTTCCCTTTTTCCCTTTTAAAAAATGGGGGTTATGTTTCATCTTTTTCAGTCAGCAGGAAATATTCCAGCCATATTCACCAAATTCACTCCCTGATTAATCCCTCCAGTCAAGTGATTTCATCCTATACTTTAAGTGCCTCTTCCCTATACAGCTACACATCACCTGCAGTAATGGAATTTCATTTCTTTCAGCTGTGAGGAAGCTTATTTCTTTTCTGTAAACCATGCCGTCTCAAAGACCTTAAAATGTCAAAAGGTTTTGGTCTTCTGTATATATACTAGCTACATGTAAGATGACAGCATACATAATGAGCATCTCTTCCTTACAAGTTCATTAATGGTAGCATGTATGTCTTAATATTTGATCATCCACTGCAGTCTGCAAGAAGTCGTGCCACCACAGTCCTATGTTAACGAAGGATTATTCATACCTGTAAGCTATAATGAGATACAAGCTTTACTGAAAGCCTCATCCAAAAGCCAGTGAAGTCTCCACTCAGCTGTCATAATGAACAAGTTATTCTGCATAACCAATTACACATATTAACAGCAAAGGTTATAGAGCATCGCTGCAAACCAAACACTATGTTTTTATTCTCAGACTAGATGAATTTAAGGAGAAGAGGGAGAATGAAGAACAAGCGTGGAAAAAAAACCACATTGGGGAGTTGGACTAGATGATCTCTATGGTCCCTTCCAACTCTAAAAATTCAGTGAAAAAAAATATAAAATATCAATCTGATTAAACTAGTCAGTGGTTTCAATTCACCAGATGCAAATTCACAGCATAACAGCCCTTTGTTCACATTTGATGACACAAAGTTGCCTTCCCATGCACAAAACTGGCCTTTCTTGATTATGGCAGGGACAAGCTGTCAAGCTACCACTAGAAGATGCGTATATCCATGGATACATTATTATCCATATTATGCAGCCTTTAGCTCCTTAGTCCGTCAAGCTGGCTGTTCTTTTTCTGTAGTCAAGAAGCTAAATAGTATCAGAGATACAGACCCCATTTGCCTGAAAAAATAACTAGAACTGTACACAAACACTAGTAATGCACTCCTGTAGTAACTACAAACCTCAGCACACATTTATCAGGCGTCCATTACCCTATAGAAGAGTCTACACAAAAGAGTTTAACCTAAGTTAAAAATATTCTGTGTAAAATCCCTATAGTTCTATTTAAAGAAGAAGAGCATACAGAAAGGAAGAGGTCAATAATGTCTTTCTTCTCTCCCTTTTTGCTGCTTCTGTTATTTTTCCTCTTTGTAACTCCTGTGTGTACACTGAAAAACCTGATTTTTGCTATCTGAGCATCGATCCAAACTTAGAATCATTAACAAATTGAAGATGCTCATCAGAAGCAGCACTCAGAAGTTTAATCTGGAGAAAAAAAAAAGAAATATGCTCAAAGCTTCCCTTCAATGGGTAAAAGGCAGAAACATCCCGAGCTACCTGCCAGCATAATCAGAGAGGATATTCAAATTTTCTTTGTAAAATAAGCATATGGGCAAAACAGTGTGGATGCACAGCACGGCAACAACCTGCACGTACGCTCTCCGTCTGCTGCAAGCAGCTCCTGCCTCTTTCCCTGCAGGGAAAGCATCTTAGATTGCTCTGACACAGGAACATACACCACAGGAACTTCTTCTGTAGAGCGAGCGATGGGCTCTGAAGGTATCTCTGAGCTCATTAGGCAGTAACTGGTTGTGCTGCAAGAACTCGTGGCAGGATGATGCTGTTCTGGTCAACACTTGAAGGGGAAAGGAGCTCAGGAACAAGCCAGCTTCACTGTCAACATCCACCCTCAGCAACAGATACCAAGCAGTAGGAACTTTACCCCCCTTTATAAAAGGGCTTTGTGTTCTCCTGTCCATTACAGGACTAGCCTTCCTAAAGCTAAAGAGCAGAAAACATACACTTGATATTTAACTATCTATCCACCTCTCCACAATCCCTTAAGAGGGAGTAACGAAGAAAACCTGTTCAAACCTGGGTGGCAGAGTTTTGCATAGTTTTCCCTAGAGTTAACAAATACTAACATTCATATTTCGGTCAAAACATTCAGTTCGATGGCCCTTTTCCCCTTAAAATCGATGTCATCAAATGCCATACTTACAAGGTAAATTAGCTTCAAGTTCTGCAACCTCTGTTGAAAGAAAAAAAAAACAAACAAAAAACTGTTATTTATGCAAGCATAAAGCCATTCTTTCTTTCCCTAGAGTTAAAAAATACTAACATTCATATTTTGGTCAAAACATTCAGTTCAATGGCCCTTTTCCCCTTAAAATGAATGTCAAATGCCATACTTACAAGGTAAATTAGCTTCAAGTTCTGCAACCTCTGTTGAAAGAAAAAAAAAACAAACAAAAAACTGTTATTTATGCAAGCATAAAGCCATTCTTTAAGTCCAAATTGGCAGATCTAATTTAAACCACCCTGTAAATCAAACTTCACTTAAAAATATAATTAAGCTACACTGGAGGTTTACCCCGAAATTTCTCTCTAAGCCACACATTACTGAAAAACTCGTGTGCCCTGCAGACAATACGAAGGTATCCTACTGTGATTAGGAGGTTCAACTCTGCCAAGACTGAAGTGTCAGGGCTCCTAATATACAAAACACTGGCATTTCAAAAGGTGGCATTGCAGAAACCAGCATTAAGGGCACCAAAAGAACAGAAAAAGACAGACTTTCACTTCAAACACCTGGCACAGCAACAGGAATTGGTCAGTGACAAAACAGCCTGGCTGGTTGGTGCAGCAAGAATGATGCTTATTTGACTCCCAGCTCCTGCTTCCTTGGCATAGCCCTGGTATCTCTGCATCTCCAACCTACTACACCAAGAGAGAAAACCCCACCAAATCAGAAACACTGTGTTTCATACTAACCTAAAAAGTTCACAACTGCACTCATTAAAATCCCATGCCCCACAGCATTGGAGCAGCCATAACTGATTTAACCAAAGTTGTGCACTGAAAGACATCAGGGGCATACTTTTGCTAGAAGTTTTCAAAGAGTCATCTTTACAAAATACCAGAAGTATAATTCCAGCTATAATCAACGACCTTTTTTTTTTTTTAACCAGGAAAGTAAAAATTAAGACAAGACATAAGGGACTACTGAAAGCTGCAGCTAAACAAACCCATGTAAAACTATTTCCCCACCCCTTTCTCTGTAAACTCACCAGCCTTTCAAAGTGGGAAGCACCATCTATCTTCACTAGAGAGGAGAGTTTAGGACTTGGCTCTCATTTTAAGGTGTTGATGGCTTTCCTTATTGCACTGTGTTTATGCATTGCTTGGCTTAATGAACCCTGCCTGCCCTTCCTTTCACTTTTGAGAAAAGGACAGGTGGGGGAAAAGGGCAAAACCAGGACAGAGCATGTTGAAACCCTCTAATGGCCAGGCTGCAGCTGCTCTGCTGGCCTGGGACCTCACTTCTGTCTCTTGCAAGTTTCAGTAGAGACTTTACTGATCACCATAGCTCCTTTGAAGAGTGAAAAATTTCCTGTGATGTATTCACGCTTCTATGTTTCTGTCTTAGCAAAAAAAATGAGTGGGTTTTCTTGTGAAAACGTGAAAATGAAGGTGTTCACATCCATGGGTACAGAACAGTGTGCTTGCTCTTTGAAGGTGTGCAAAACACATGGGAGGACAATAGGACAAGAGGAAACAGCCTCAAGTTGGGCTAGGAGAGATTTAGATCGGCTATTAGGAAAAAAAATTTACCCTGAAAGGGTCATTTGGGATTGGAACAGGCTGCTCAGGGAAGTGGTTGAGTCACCATCCCATCCCTGGAGGTATTTAAAAGACAGGTAGATGTATTTAGAAGACCTGGAGGTATTTAAAATACAGTTTAGTGATGGGTTTTGTCAGTGTTAGGCTGCTGGTTGAACTAGATGATCTGAAAGGTCCCTTCGAACCTAAGCAGTTCTATGATTCTATAACTAATCCACATGACAGCTTTGTGAACAAAGGCAAGTTCCCCAAAATTAAGGTTTCTAGTCAACTCTGCAACAAACCACTGAAACTAGAAACGAAGCAACTATATAAAGATTTAAAAAAAAAGGAGGTAAAGACCTGTTTCAATAATGTAAACTTCTCGAAACTAAAAACAAAGCAACTATATAAAGATTTTAAAAAGGCACGTAAAGACCTGTTTCAATAATGTAAACTTCTAAAGTACAGAACCAGATGTTACTATTAACTGTATCATATTAACTTTGGTGATTAACCAGCAAATTTAATGTGCCAAAGCTACCACGTCTGTGAGTTTGCCAAATTCTGTAACTCTGATAGTGATAGTCTTGACATTGAACTCATTGTTGTATTTGCTGCTTGGAAAGCAAACACTTTGACCACAACATTCAAGCTCCACTAAGATTCTGAGGTTTTAAGTTACGTATTTTCTACATAAAGCAATACCACTGACAAGAACATTCTCTGTAAAAGAATGTCCCTTGTGCAGTCTGCCAACTTATTGGCATGGTTTAACAGATTGGTAAATAAGCAAAACATAGAAGCAACAAATAGAACACCAAGGCACTGAACTCCTGAGAACTCTAAAAGCCTCACTAAAGAATGAACTTAGTCTTACAACCTTTCTGACAAACAGTAAAAAAATCCAATTCAACTACTTTTCATAATGTTTTGTGGATAATCAGTACCTGTGTCTCAATTCACAGCCAGGCACCTTATTGTTCCTTAAGATACAGAGACAAATAACTGGATAATCCAAGTCCCAGGAAGCATTGTACAAAATCACTCCAGAAGTTCCAAGGGAAGCCACTGCTCATCAGTGCCTGCTTAGTAGTATCTTAGAAGAGGTGCAGAAACACTGTGGACCATCTGAATTCCTCTTGGAGTCAGGAGGACTGACTGCCAAGAAGCAGCAAACCCAGGAGCAGTGCAAGGCCCTGCACCCAATTTGATAAGCCTTCCTGGGTAGGTCATAAATGCAGACACACACCAGAGCTTCTGCAGGGAAAAAACCTGGGGTGCAGTCAGACCAGACCCAGAGTAGCTCCCAACCAGCCAGTCTGGTGTTCCTGAAATATTATTTGATCTGGTGCAGGAGCACACCCAAGCGGCAGGTCCATTTGCAGAGTCCTGCTCTTGACCCAGTGTGCACTTGCTCAACCAGTTCAAATGCTATTTTAACTCCTTAAAAAGAGTTTAAAGGCAAGGGTTAAGCTTAAACCTACCACAGACTTTGGAAAAGCTGAATACAAACTGATTATGTCTCAGAAACAGCTTACAAACTTTATAAAACGGGGAGAAACTAAGCCTAACACAAGCAACCAGAGCTATTTATAAGGGATTTCACAAACAATAATTCTATCTACCCGTGAAATTTCTCAGGACAGAAATAGGAACACACGCTCCTGACGTGCATATGGTTTATGAGACCCCCACATGAGTGTTATATTCAGTAAGGCACAGACTATAATCACGTTGTTCTGCTCTCCCCCTTCCCCCACCGAGACTCAACAAGTCAGAATATAGAAGAGCTTTGTTTACTGGCCTTGCCACAGAGTCAGGCCACACGCCTCCCACTGGAGTTTAAGTCTGCAAAATGAAAGCATTATTTCCTCAACTAGAATTACTGTTCTCATGCACAGCAATACTTACTTCTCTCTGCTTTTGTCCAAATGGCCCCCTCTCCTGTTTAGTTCCCTCTGTAATGTACATCTGTGACACTGCTAGAGATCAAGATGAATACCTTGACACTGACAAAAACTCCATTTGCCAATATGCCAGTACAGACCAGTATTAGAAATCAAACAAGCCACCTAATATTGCCAATTTTTCAGAGTGAGAGATGTGTCTTTTCCTTCCAAATATTTATTTTAAACAAGGTACTATCAAATCACATGCTTCAGCTTCTATAGACTATCACAGAACTGATATCAAAAAACAGAAAAAGCCTCTGTGGGTGGAAATCTCTAACTCTGCAATGCATCACTTCATATTTCAGGTATGCTGAAAATCAGAGGCATAAGTGAAGCAATATATTGAACCAGACCTTCCCTTGTCAGTGAAGTTCTAGAAAAAGTCTCAGTAATAAGTTTCAATTCTTGTGTCTTTTTGGCTTTACAATATCTATCAAAATTACACTGCAAGCGTTTTAGTGCAAACTATTAGTTTCCTCTTTAATAAATATAAATCACTCATTTATCAAGCAACTTTCCACTGTCTTCTTCCAAAAGAAAAAAAAAAAAGAATTCTGGGGGGGGTAAGAGGCATCACTGAAAAGAAAATGCTTTTATGACTTGAGTGCAACATGCAGAAGTTAACATTGCATTTTCAAAACAGACTCATGTAAACTCAAAAGCATTAAGGAAGGTCTTGCTTAAATTCTCAAAAGAACAGTATTTTCTCCCCTCTGAGTTTTCTCACCTGTTATTGTGAGGAGGGATATTACTGTATTTGAAGGCTTGAAGAAAGCAAATATATGGATACTCATTTTTATTTACAATGCAGGTACACCTCACTTTTATGATGTTTCCCACTTCCATCCTTTGGCTTGTACAAATGCACACCTGAAACATTTTCCAGTCACATAGTTCTGGTTGTAGAAGCCACAACTGAGGAATAAACCACACTAACTCATTTTCTTAGATATTAAGTTATTTCAAGCTGTGACAATCAAACTAAGCAGTTGGTAATACACAACTGAACGACAGTGGTTAGGTGCACTCCAAAAAAGCAGTTAAAGGGACAACGCTTTGTGATCAGTAAGTGATATACATTGCCACTACTGATATACTGGCATACTCTTTATTTCAATTTAGTAGTCATGTTCATTATACAATATTAAACTTAAATAGTACTTTGGCTTGTCCTCAGCCACTTTGAAATTTTCAGAAAGGATCTGCCTTTCAAGTTCAGCACTGCATGGCTCAGAGCATCCTGCAGGAGCAGTCAGGCAGTCTCTATTCCTAACTTCAGTAAGCTTCCCCTTAGAGAATCATTTAGAGATGTTTTAACATCAAAAATTACCTCTGCAGCACAGAAAAAACCTGAAAGTTGATAAAGCAAGTGTACTTCTTGATCTATTTTAATTGGTGTACTGGGCTGATAGAATTAGAGCCCTACTCTCCAACTGAGCCTATATTGAAAATCCAGTGAAAACAGAGATGCAAGAATGAGTCACACTGAACTTCTAACAAAGTTGTGCTTTATTAGAGCCACTCTCCCTACCAGAGAGACAGCAGAGCCCCTTCAAGCACCATTTCTGTCTGCTGCTTCTCCCCACATCAGCATTTGCTTTCTACCTTCTCCAGTGTTCATATGTCCTCTGTTTGATTTGTCTAGAAACATGTTAATCACCGCTCGGTCTCCCTCCAGTCTACCCCTCCTTGGCCAGAAAGCCTCTCTCCAAGAACTGGCAGCCTAAATCACTAGTTCTTGCCCTCTTACACCCTCAGATACTTCTGCCCTCAGTGATTTCCAAGTGGTGGATGTTTTCCTGCAACTTCCCAGGGTTTCAGATCAGAACTACCACCACAATCCTCACCCCAGACACATTTGCCCTTCTATCTGAAACCCTGTTTCCCAGGGTTTCAGATCAGAACTACCACCACAATCCTCACCCCAGACACATTTGCCCTTCTAACCTCCCAAACATGCTCCATTAGTTGCTGATCCTCACCCCAGACATTTACCCTGCTAACCTCCCAAACATGCTCCATTAGTTGCTGAGATAATCAGCAGGGTACAGGCTGCTACCAAATCCTGTTTATCAGCCCTGACTAACATCCCAGAGGAAAAACAGCTGGAAGAGAGTACCAAGCTGTCTTAGAATTAATTCCCTACATAAAACTTTAGGGATAAAGTTTTTCCTTTCATAATATGTCCATGAAATAACCCCACAAAACAGTGCCCTGAGGCAAGATTGATATTTGCCTGTATAACAATAGGAGACAGCTAAGCAGTCGAAGAGACAGCTTAGAAAAAATAACAAAGGGCAGCAGTATTTTACAAGTAACTTTTTCACTTAAGTGGGAAAAAAAGCCTGTTTAACTTGTACCCATCACTAAATCCATGGACAGCAGCACCTGACAGCGCTCTATTGACAGCTCATCCACTTCCAATTTTACTAAAAATATTTCAGACACCAACTTTGAACTTTCTTCTCATTCATATGGTGCAAATAGCTAACTTCATACCTAAATTATCACTTTTTTTTTTTGACTATTTTATGGTGGTATCGATCAGCAGACATATGTAGTTGTATACCTAAATTATCACTTTTTTTTTTACTATTTTAAGGTGGTATCGATCAGCAGACATATGTAGTTGGTCTACGCCAAATGTTTAAAAGTTGGTAAGCATCATCTACACTTATCAGTGGCTGAGGTCAAGGCCATCCACCCCATAATCAAAGTGGCATTGATGTATTTGCCACTCAGTGTACACAATACAGGCAGGGTTATCAGTGTGAAACCACATCCTTCAAAGAGATCCTATAACGCTTCCCTGGCCTGGACTCTCTATCAACACAAACAAAGCTGTCTTTAATTTACCTCCAGATAAAAACCAGACGCTGTCTGCATCTGGGCGATACCTCTAGTAAAACTGGCAGACTTCTGCCTGCAGAATTTATTAGACTATGGCCAGTTTACTGTGGATGGGGGACAGGAGAATCTCTCTCCAGCACATCATCACTCCCACAGGCAAACAGCTATCTGACCTTGGTTCATGCGCTATCGCCAGCTCCCAGGGCCAGGCAGGATTTAGGGTACTGTGCCAAAAATCACCCTCAGCTAAGCTTCCAGGACAGCCCACCACGTGTGTAAACTGCTGCACAGATCAGTTGCCTGCTCTTCTCCTATTGACTTAGAAGCTATGGACTGACTTGAGGCCAAAAATGATCCGTACGTGCTACGGAAAAAAGCGTAGCTATCACTGAGCTTCCTAATGTATGTGACCACAGTCCCCTGTTCTTTCAACTCAGGGGCTTTGTACAGAATAAAACCACTAGTTCTAACACCATTAATAGGTACAACTGAACCAGCACTAATCTCAGCACAACTGCTGGGGCAAACAAGGAGAGAACATGCCAGGCCTTTACTCATCTCCTCCATCTTCCTTATTTATGGCCAGGATTTCTTTTGTGTGTGTGCAGAACACCTTTTTTTAAATTTACAATCACCAGGAGATTTTACTGCAGCCTTTCACCCATTCTGCAACTGTCATCTGTTTGATACCACCAGTCTAAAGAAACATCAGCAACAACTTCTACTTAGTCTCCCACCAATTTTGTTTCAAGTCTAATACAACAGCCTGAAGTTGAGCGTACACCAGGCTATTACAGTTCCATACAATCAAGAGGTATAAGGCACTGGTGCTGGTCCAGAGGCAGCAGCACCTTTGCTATATGCACACCTTTAGCAGGCAGCTCTTCACCCCCATCAAACTTATTCCTGCAGATCTAGACAATGTGACCTAACAAGAAATGGCAACATCGGAAGTCCATCTTCACTCAGGCCCTCAACATTGTAGATGCTGCTTCAGCTGATCCAGCTGTAAGGGCTGGAGCAAGTTCTAGAAACTTTTGCAATTGAATGCTCTACATTTAACAAGTAGCTTAAAAGAGAATATCCCCAACAAATCTTTTTCAGACTAGCTACTGTACTTTCTCCTCATTTTCAGTGCAGTTATAGTGATCTACTTCTACTGTCAGTTTCCATTTTGCTCCAGAAACCATTCTGACCACTCTTACAGCTGCTCCTACAACTCTTTTGTGAGAGCCACAAGATGCAACTTTCTTGCCCAATCAGATCACGATCCAACACCTGCACTTGTCAGAAGGATGCCAGTAGTGACCTGCTTTTAACACTCATCAGTCTAGGACTCAACTCATTCAACAGTTGGCCTGTTCTGGTTTGTTAATGGTAGCTGCAGCAATTACAATGTGAATACTAATTTTCTGTAGCTTACATTCTTTTCTTCCCCTGCAGACACAGGTAAGATTTTAGTCATAAAAGTGAAAAACATGATTGCTCTTACTAAGGGTACAGTCACATTTCTTATGGCACCTCATACTATACCAGGCATTGTAGATGAAGTGTATTTATATTACACTGCTATTTTCTCCTCAAGTTTACCCTTGTAGGTTAGTGAAAATCTCAGATTATATATATTTAGTAATTTGGCTTTGTAGCTTAGCCTGGTTAAAGAGCTTATTCCTCCTGCCTGGTATCTTTCCCCCTCAGAACTGGCATTAACTGAGGGTTTCCAAAATGGAAGCCTAAAGCCCCGCTCTTTGTGACGGTTATCATATCAGGGTTTAAAGTGAATTAAAACTTCCTATCCTTAGAACACCACCATGAGAGAAAACTGTGAACATAACATTCCTATAGTCTGCTTGAGGCACTTCCCAGTGCACTGAGGCAGTAGCATGTGAGATGAAACCTTGCTCCAATATGCAGTTTTATGGCAGTATCTACCCTAATTAGAAAATGCCATATGTAACACTACAGCTATGCAGCATCACTCAGGTAAATATACCAGTGTTGGTCCCAAATCATTCCAAAATAAGACCAGGAAACTTGAGCATTTCATTTGACTGGCATGAATTCTAACTATGACAGCTTACACGTCAACAATAGCATATTTCCTATTGATCAATTTTAGTCTAAACATCAACCTTAACAACCTACTCCTTCCCACTAGATCAAGCTGCACTCAACCTTGCCACTAGCTCAAGGATTTAAACACTCAACTGTTACCAGAGGGAGTAAATGAAAGTTTAAAGTTTAAGTGCACAGTAACTACAAAGTGCCAGCACCTATGGATTTTTAAATATGAGATTATCTGTGCTACAGAAAAACTGAAAAGCAAGAGCTGTCTCCAGTTTTATTGCAAAATAACTTCATTGTTGTCTCACAAACTACCTCATTTACCCAGAACTACCACAAAGTGAAAGTTGGGGGGGTGGGTTCTACCAATGGTAACAACTTACAGTAGCTTTTCTAGAACAGACCATATGGTGCCACAAAAATTAGGATATTGGGTTTTATTTACTACTTCATACTGAACTTCCAGTGACTCCACGCCCATGAAAAATACCTCTTTGCTTTACTTTTTTTAAGCTTTTTAAAGTTTATTGCCTCTGATCCATACCATTAGAGACCACCAGGGCACTGCTGTTACTCTTAGGACTTTCTTTCCTGCCACAGGCAGTTAAGTGCTCAAAAAATACCTGTCTATATAGTCTAATCTGATATTCTTCTCCTATATACTTAGCAACACTTATGTAACAATTTTTTATCATGATGTTTTAATTGATGACAAGTTTCCAACTATGGATTAATTTTTCAGCAGAGTAAGGAGGAGGATTTTTGCATTATTCAATGAAAATAAGTGTCTGCCATGGCTTTGGCTGGGATAGAGTTGACTGGCTTACTGGCAGCTGGTACTGTGCTATGTTTTGGATTTGGGATGAGAACAGTGATGGTTTTGGTTGTTGCTAAGCAGTCATGGCCTCTTCTGCTCCTTGTAACAGCAAGCAGGCCAGGAGTGCACTAAAAGCTGGGAGGAGACACAGCCAGGACAGCTGACCAAAGGGATATTCCACACCATATGCCACCATGCTCAGCATATAAAGCTGGGGGAAGAAGTAAGGGGGGAGATTTAGAGTTATGCCATTGTTTAATGGCAACACACCTGCAAACTCTATATCCCCAAAATATGTGTAAATATAAATTCCTTTCACCTTTAACAAGTAATTTATCTCGAACAGACACCCTCCGAGTTGAATCAGAAGCTGGATTGGATGCACGGGGTCCTCTGACACCATCATCCCGCTTCAGCTTGCTTGCCAGAGTTAGCATTACTGCTGTCTTCAACCTAGAACACAAATATTCAAAGTCAATTACCAAAACTAAAGCACTGGGGGGAGGGGAGAGTAAAAAAAGTTATTTAGTTCCTTATTCAACAACTATCATCATATTCTTAGCAATCAAACAAAGAACACGATGTGTACAGATAACACGACTGTAATTAAAAATAAGGATGGCCTAGAGTACTTTAAGAATGACAGCTTGTTTCAGATGTGAATACTGAGAATTTGAGTACGTTAGGCTAAGAGGAAGTTCAATTTTGCTGGAGAAAGGTCAGACTTTCATCACTATTTACAATCCAATTGCACTGCACCATCTACCACAGTATAGCACTGCTTGACATCGTTCCTTTGAAATAACAGCAGTGAAAACACCCCTGCTGCATCTCTGGCCAGACTACCTGCTGAAGACCCTTCTCATCCACGCTCCAGGTGACAATATTCAGAGCTACTTTTTGGCTGGTGCAAAAAAAAAAAAAAAAGAGAAAGAGAAAGGGGAAGGGCTACTGGAACAATTCTCTAACACTAGGAAGTAGCTTTGAGTCAGCTATCAGGACACAGGAAAGGAAATAGATTTAAACTGCATAACAGTAACCCTTCACAGCACAGAGCAATGGTGGAAAGAGTTACACAGAGATATTTGGTAAGTGAAATGAAGGGATTTTTTGCTGTGTCAGTCCTCCACTACAGAAGATAACAGCACTGATAAATAAATTACAATAAAAGGTGGACAGAACACCAAAGTCATAAAACCAAAACATACAGTCTGTTATGGCTTAATACATTTTGACACTACTCCTAGTTAAAAGCAACTAATTCTTCTTACCAGTTTGGCCTAAACCAAAGTAATGCTGACAAGATCATCAGCCTAAAGGCCCCATCACCACTAAAATGGTAAGAGAAATGTTTATCCTTCAGCCACAGGAGTTAATCCAAGAAAATAAAGGGGAAAAAATTGTACAAAGTCAGGATATAGTCTTTGCATGAACTAGTTTTCCACAGAAGACCAGACAGGTGTGATGCTGCAGTTACCGAGACTTGAAACATCAGCTTTCAGATTATAAAATGGAGAATCAGCAGAGATATTAATAAGGCAAATGATAAAGTCCAGCAAACCACTAAGATGACCACACTAAAAAATGACAAGGCTCAGTACAAGATTTATTTCTGTCAGTTTCAGCTTTATACCTCTGAATGTTTCCCTTCTTGCTATAAGCAAGCCCTGAAGTGAAGTTTAACAGGTCCATTGCAACAGCAGTTACTTCACTTGTTCATTTTCTTTGTTCTTTCTCCAGAGAAAAGAAGAGATAAAGCCTCTGGCCTGCCACGCTAGTCACTACATCTGCAAAAGACAGCCCTATTCCTTTCCCAAGGTTGTGAGAAAGTTGACAGATTTACACCAAACATCAAAACAATACCAAAATACCACTGAAGGAGCAAGAAGGGGAAATAAAACAACTGACAGTAAGTACACTCGGATGTTGAGAAAGCCATAATAGATAAGTCAGTAACAAGGTTTAAAAGAACTCAAGAGCAGCTGTTTCACAATAGTACCTAAGAGTATGAAACTCTGGTAAGATCTACAAGAAGGTCAAGTTCTCTGAAACTGACAAGTATCAGCATTAGCTTCAAGACCCAGATTTCAAAAAAAAAAAAAAAGTAAAAGTAAAATTCAGGACAAATGTAAATCTCACTTCCTCAACCAAAATGTAAATATTTGGTAGATTTTTTTCTCCCACTACCCCAGAAAAAGAAAGAATAAGCCAACAAAGCAGTCCTTTTTACCTTGAGAGAGACCTTCTCCCCTGAGGAAGAAGAAAGACAACAGTTGATTTAAAAAAAAAAAAAATTAAAAAAAGGGAGTGGGGGAGTGAGGGAGTCAGAGAAGTAGTTTCCTAAAAGGAAAAAAAAAAAAAAACCGCACCAAAAAAACAGAAAAGAAAAACTGCAGGGAACACCCCACACCCACCCACCCCAAAAATACAACAAAACTTTTAGGTGCCAAGTGCCAATAAAACCAACTTCAATGGGAATTAAATACCTAAGTATCTTCCTAGATCTGTTTCCTCACTGCTTGTCACAGAAAACAGGGAACCCAAAGAGAAGCCTGAGCAGTGTGGAAAAGCGATAATTTGCTCCAGCCATCCCCCAAAATTTCATCAATAGCGCACAGCGAGGAAGCTCCCAAAACTTGCTAACCGCACGGGGAAAGTAAGGCTTTACCGCTGCACGACACCGGGGAGGGAGGGGTGTTGTGCTTATTTATAAGGAAAAGCAAGAGAGCCCCGGAATTGCTCCAGCTCCCCCCCTTCGGAGCGGAGGCAGCGGGGGGGCCACCGGTGCCCGCTCCCTGCGCAGCCGCCGCTACCGGGAGGCCCCTCCGCAGGGGGCAGGGGGGGATCTCCGAGTACGACCCTGCTGGGCCAGAGGAGTAGTTCCGAGGGACCAGCGGGGCCCCCCAGCACCACCGGCGAGGCCCCAAGGCCTGAGGGGGCCGGTGCCGCCGCAGGAGCTGTGGGGGGCACCGCGGGGGTGAGGCGAGGGGACAAGGCCCGAACTGAGTGGGCTATAGGCCC